>NC_064622.1:237238002-237838279 GCF_023898315.1 Schistocerca nitens | reverse complement strand
GATTGTTCCCCACTCCGATTACATTTTGACGTCTCGCGTTATAAGTATCCCACAGCTCTCGCCCCACTGTTACCTCCTCTGCATTCACTCTCAACCTCCCCCTTTCTCTCTCTCTCTCTCTCTCTCTCTCTCTCTCTCTCTGCCCCTTTGTCATTTCCCTCTCTCTCTACCTCAGCCCCTTCTCTCTTCATATCACTATCTCTCCCTCTCTCTTTCCTTCCTCCTGTCGACTGAATATGTAAACTGCAATTTTTTACGTAAGTCATCCACGTCATAATTGACAAAATAAACGTAAACATGCATGCTACATATTTCAATAAATGAGAAGGAAAATTTTTCTGCCTAGGAAGAAAACTATAATCGTAATTCCAAAAGTTACATCTTGTTTACAGTAATGTATCACATTAAGGTTCAATTTGAAACGCCACAAAAAATACATTTTATTACAGAAGGCATAAGAATTGCCTGCCAACAAAAAAATACAAATATTGTATCACATCCTTTCTTCTATTAATACAAACTAACATAAAACGTACTGTCTTATCCTTAAACACCCTATCACTTCATGACAGCTGTCTCGTATTAAATATATTACATGTCCAATAGCTACAAATAATGCCAGATGTTTAAAGTAACTTATAGGAAAAGATGGATAATATTCATTATGTACGAGAACCAAGAGGGAACAATAGTATTGAAAGACCAAGAACGAAGTATTCGAATTAAAAGGATGTCGGGGATGCAGTTATGGCACCATCTGTTCAGCCTATACTGCAATGAAGCAGAGTCAGATATAAAAGAAAGGTTCAAGAGTAGGATTAAAATGCAGAGTGCAAGCATATCAGTGATAAGATTTGCTGATGACACTGCTGTCCTCAGTGAAACTGAAGGAGAATTGCAGAATCGAATAAGTGCAGAATGTGGACTGAGAGTAAATCAGGTAAAGTAATGCAGAAATGAGAATAGCGATAAACTTAATATGAAAGTATATGATCACGCAGTAGGTAAAGTTGAAGAGCTCTGTTGCCTTGCAAGCAAAATAGCGCATGATCGACGGTATAAGGAGGACAAGAAAAGAAGTGTAGCATAGGTAAAGATGGCATCCCAGGCCAAGAAATATCTACTGGTATCAAAAATCTGCCATTATTTGAGGAAAAGGATTGTGAGAATGTGCGTTTGAAGTATATCATTGAACGGTAGTGAAACGTGGACAGCGGAAAGCCGGAAAAGAATAGAATCGAAGCATCTAAGATATGGTGTTACAGACGAATGTTGAAAATTCGGTGCGCTGATAAGGTACCGAATGAGGAGGTTCTTGGAGAATCGGCGAGGAAGGGGGACAATGCTAAGAAGAAGGGGCGGAACGCTGGGCCATCTGTTAAGACGCCTGGGAATAATGTCCATGGTACCAGAGAGCGCTGTAGAAGTTAAGAAGTGCAGGGGAATACAGAGGCTGGAAAGCATCCAGCAAATAAAGGACGACGTAGAGTGCAAGCGCTGCTCTGAGAACAATACATTATCGCAGGAGAAGAATTCGTGATTCGTGTCCGCGAGCGCGATACCAGTCAGGAAACTGATGACTCAAAAAGAATTGTTTTGATTGATACATGTTGATGTGAAATTAGGAAATTCACTCTGGATCTACTTAGTATAGATTTGTCTGTTCTGAATTACCTGTTAGTAATGTCATACATGTAGCAGAGTAACACCAATGAAAGAAGGAAAACTTTCGTAGCACTAATATCTGAATAAGAATGTTACCTAAAGATTAGGTACAACAGTCACAGTCATTTTATTTAGATCGCTGTCTATACTAGTTCTCGTGGAATTGATAAAATTATGTGGTCGGCTATTATAATATTAGAGAAGAGAAAGAGTGTCAATAGGCTCTAGAAATGACTTTATGTAGACATAGATAAGTAATACCTGAATAAAATTCTTTGGTCCATTACAGAGTGACATAGAAATGCATGGTATAACTAAACTAAAAATGGAACTCAGGTTTTTTCAACTCTTTCTATACTACAGTAACCATTTTATGTTGAGTCTTATGGCTCGTGTAAAGTTCAAAAAGTCATATTTAAGTGGTTAAAATGCAGCCGTATTGAAATGATAATTATGTTGAATATCCTGTAAAATTTACACAGTGACAATTATCGAAACATATAAAATAAAATGGTCAGAACTTCTGAACGGTTTGCGTTAGGACGTTCAAAGTGCTGGGTTGGCCGCGGGGTATGATGGGAAGTAGCATCCGCATGCGCAGGCGCCTTGTTCCTGTTTATACCGAAAGACGGACATAGAGACAGACCGAAAAACAAAGCACCCTCCGGCACACACCTCACTCGAAAGCGAGTTCATATTGCTGTGTCATCCAGTTCTTACATCAAGTACCTGCTCTGCGCCACACACCAGAAAAGAAAGCGATTTAATACGGTACGGTACGTGCAGGTTTTGGGAGATGATTTCATCCCCATTATCCAAAGTGAGACTGATTTCTAGAAGATGTGGTTCATACAAGACGGAGCTCGACCCATTGAAGCAGGAGAGCGTTTGATGTTCTAGAGGAGCACTTGGGAACCGCATTCTGGCCTTGAGCTACCAAGAGGCCACTTGTATGGGCCTCGATTGGTCACCATATTCTCCGGATCTGAGTATATGCGACTCCTTTTTGTTGGAGTTAAGTCAAGGTGTACAGCAATAACCCCAAAACCATTGCTGAGCTGAAGACAGCCATTCACCCCATCGACAGCATCGATATTTCGACACTTCAGCGGGTCATGCAGAATTTCGCTATTCGCCTGCGCCACATCAATGCCAGTGATGGCATCTATATAGAACATGTCATAACGTAAATCTGAATATCGCTAGTGACGTTTAAAAGGTGAATAAAGTATGTGCACGCCATAGTTTGTAACGAATATATGTTCCTGTCGAGTGAACAAATCGACACCAACTAATTACACTGTTCGACATGGGTTCTATTTCTGATATTAAAGTATGTGCTTCTAGACCATTTTACCGTGGGAAATTCAAATATGTAAACAAAATATCGTTGACAGGGATAATTTTTATGTTATATATATATATATATATATATATATATATATATATATATATATATATTCATGGCAAACACAGAGACGTAATAGAGAAATACGGGTATGTTGCTACATCCAGTAGTGATAGAACGTGATAATTTCTTGTGCAACAGCAGGTGGGAAGAATCAGACGTCATTAGGTTATCCCCTGCCACCTGAAACATTTCATTAACTCGAACGGCGACAGCCGGTCGCTGCCTCGGCAGTAAAGCTTCACGCCTCCCAGGTGCAGGTGCATCGAGTTTACAAAAGTGGTGTTAGCCGCAATTTGTGTCAAGTCTTAACGAGTGGGTGTTTTGGCTGACAAGTAACTGTCTGTCATATTTCCGAGCACGGTTGAATTTTTTAGTTCCTGTGTGTAAACTGATTGAGCCTGGTGCTGAAGGTAAAACGACTGCTTGTTTTTACACATCAGCGTTCCTCTAGTTCCCTACAATTAATTTAATACAGGTGTATTACCAAAGTGGTATTTTTAAATTTGCAGAAATGCCACGTCGTCGTGAATGTCGATATAAGCCGGACAACTTCTGCTACATCTGTGGGAAGTTCACTTTTGCCAGAAATAGGAAGAAAATTTCTTCAGTCGTAAAGAAAGCATACAAACATTACTTTGGAGTAGAGGTAGGAGACCAAGATAAAGAATGGGCACCACACTTCTGTTGTGATACATGTTACTGCAAACTAATTCAGTGGTGGAAAGGTAAAGAGAATGTGGCGTTGTTTGCTGTTGCCATGGTGTGGAGGGAGCATAAGGACCATGTTACTGATTGTTATTTCTATCTAACAAAAATTCAGGGTTTTACAAACAAAAAGTCGAAGAGGCACATTGTTTACCCAGATCTGCTTTCAGCGAGAATGCCAGTGCAGCATTCCGACAACCTTCCAGTACCTTCAAGAGCACGAGGTCAAATTCCGAGTGACAGTGAAATAAGTAGTACTGAAGAAATCACAGATGATGATTCTTTATATCACTGCACAAGTAAGTCATCGCCACATTTGTTAACACAGGCAGATTTAAATGATTTAATACGTGATCTAGGACTAAGTAAGCAAAAGGCGCAGCTGCTTGATTCAAGATTACAAGAGTATAATATACTGCACCAAAGTGCTAAAATCAGGGTTTTCAGGCACAGGGAATATGTCTTTATTTCTTATTTTTCAACTGACGAAGCACAGACATTTTGCAATGACGTTTGCTTCGAATTGCAAGCTTTAGCCTGGCAGTAAGCATCTCACTCTAACGTACACTGTGTATTGTTGTCCCACTTTCCGCATAATGTTCCAGTACTGGAACTTGTGTGTCCCAAAAGACCGAAAGCATCAGTTTTTCTGCGGACGGTTGGGTCTTGAACTTTGAAATTTGGATTTTTCCATTCCAAACTCTGTCATTTACTATCCGGCCCATAATGATGGATCCATATTGCGTCACCAGTAATGATCCTGTCTAAGAAGTTGTCCCCTTCGTTACCATAGCGACCCAAATGTGTTTTGCAGATGTCCAAGCGCGTTTGTTTATGCAACTGTATGAGTTGTTTTGGGACCCATCTTGCACAGTCTTTATGAAACCCAAGTCTGTTGAGGATGATTTCGTAGGCAGAACCGTGACTAACTTGCCGACGATGTGCCTCTTCGTCAATAGTTAATCGTCTGTCTAAGAGAATCATTTCACGTGAACGCTCAATAGTTTCTTCATTTGCGGCGGTAAAAGGTCGTCCGGATACTTCATCGTGCGTGACACTTTTGTGACCATTTCGCAACTTTTCAATCCATTCGTAGGCACTCCGTTGTGGCAAAACACTGTTCCCGTAGTGTACCGAAATTCAACGATTAATTTCGGCCCCTGATACACCATCCGACCACAAAAAACCGGTCACTGAACGTTGCTCTTTTTTGGAGCAAATAGACAGCGGAGCAACCATGATTAACAGCGCGGCAGCGATAACGAAACTAACCTAGCAGCTTTAAAATTGCAAAGATATAACAAAAAATAAACAAAGCATGTGTCATGAACGCAAAATGACAGTACTACCAAGATAAACAAAAATATAACTAAATTGCGGATAATAATTGACTTACCGTCGTAACTACGTATATGTCATGGTACGTTTTTAGAATTGGGTTTTCAGTATATTTGAAATCAGTATTTTAAAACATTTCTGAAACCAGGTCAGAATAGTGTGATATGTCAAGGACATGGTACTTACACGAAGAAATTACCACCGAGACTCAGTAAACATCCAAAGGGATCAATAAAATGCCTTAGACGTCCAGCTCGACTTTTCATATCCATACACTGCAAGTTGCTTTGTCTCTGTGGTGTGTCTCTATTAGCTACCAAATAACTTCCATGCACTATCTGAAATATTAACCGTTGGGTTTTTGTCATCAGTGTGGCAAAGTGTACGGTATCAAATTCTTTGCTAAAGGCCTATAACATCAAACACCTCGCCAGATGTGTTTATGAAATGGTACTATGCATTTACCTGAGAAAGGTAAGCTAATACTTACCTCCCAGATCATCGACAGAATCCACCCCTTGACATAATGTGGAACTCTGATCCAGTAGTTTTTATTAACATTTTTAAGGATGCATTGTTCAGTGTCTATCATGTAAACGGATATCTTAGTTCTGTGTGTGAAGACTCATAAATGTACTGATCGGTTTAGTTAGCTTTCAAAAGCTGGAAATAATTTATCAGATAGGTATGGAACCTGAGGAAACTTTTGGTTTCAGAATTTGGTATAAAACAATCATCTGGACACAGACAATGATGTACATTAATTTTATTTAACCCTGAAAAGTAAATACCTCAATATTTTTGTGGAACTAGAAAAAAAAATTGGTGGTAAGAGATATAATCCTGATCGTGATCTTAAATAGCAAACTGTCTTCAACCAAAAATTTTATTTCGAAATCTTTGGGTAACTTATTTCTTGACATTTGAGTTCCTAGTAAGAAGTGATATCGTTCCACCGTGTAAGGCTTGCAGATAACAACAGAGCCACCATCATCTATAGATCTTAGTAAACGCACAACAGCGCGCCGCTCCCTTCAACAGCACAACAAGAGCTGAAGCCAAGAGAAAGCAACTTGCAACTACGAGTAACCTGAGCAATGTAGCGACGACCGCTGCCATCCGCTACTTTCCTACTCTAATTTATGCTATCTGTTATTTATTTTACTGAAATAATTTCGCAATTTCCTTGTTTTCATTACTTCACGTCAGCTTCTGTGTCACATTCGTTTCTATTACCTACTGTCCTGATCAAACTATAAACTGAGATCTGAGAAACACCGCAAAATGTATGTTCTTGAAGTTTATTTCACCCTCTACTTTTATAAGACTGCTTTTAGAGCCCTCACAATTACTACTGGACAGTTTTTACTCTTAGTCGTGTGCTGTCCGTCACTTGTAGTGGTTTTTAAGTGTCATCGTTCTGGAGTGTTTTGATTCTGTGGCCAACTTTTAACTTGTGCGTGTGACTTCAGTGTTTTTTACGTGCTACGCACATCGGCCACAGTGTTTTTTAACTTTGTATGTACTTTAACTGTCCCACAGGAAATTCTCAGTGTACTTGTATACTTTAACCCCCAAAGTCTCCCCTTGCTATATTCTCAAATCCCCCTTTATCGCTCTTTATATGTCACGTTTCCCACTTTTCATTAACTGTGTCACTCTCTGAAGAGCGATGGATTGTGCCGCTGCCAGATCTCCCCTGCCCATACGGGGCAGGGGAATGAAATCATGATAAAAGAAAAAAGATCTCACAGTTGATCAAATTTTAGAATGGTCTCTGTAATAGAGTTTGACATTTTTAACGTCTTGTTAAATTCAGGATGCTTTAAACTGTCAGAAGACGAATACAAAAGAAAAAAAAACGGTTCAAATGGCTCTGAGAACTATTGGACTTAAGTGCTCTGGTCATCAGTCCCCTAGAACTTAGAACTACTTAAACCTAACTAACCTAAGGACATCACACACATCCATGCCCGAGGCAGGATTCGAACCTGCGACTGTAGCGGTCGCGCGGTTCCAGACTGTAGCGCCTAGAACCGCTCGGCGACTCCTTCCGGCAAGACGAATACATTTTTCAATTAGTTAAAAACATTTTATAAAAAAACTCTTGCCTTCTTATATGCGACAGGGAATATTTCAAATAACTAAATTTTGTATAATTATTAGTACGATACGCATGCATCGATTACCTTCAGGATCGCTTTGCATCCTATGTATTACGGGCTGAAGTATGCATTGCAGCTCTGACTCGTGCTGTTTTTACCTGTCATTCCTTATTGCATTCCAGCAGAATGTGAGGTATACTGTGATTTTGTACAACGTCTGTCATTCCTTTTTAATCTATTAATGTAGTAGCTAGCAATATACTTCCTTTTACTTCTGTTGTAGAGCCTGAAGACGGTTTTTTCATGACCGAAATCGGTAGTTCAAATCAAAACGCTGTGCGATCGAGGCAGTTAAGTAAAACAGCTCGTATGTTCTGACGACTGTGTAGACATAAGATTAGAATAGTTCGACTATTATCTGTGAGTCGATAACGTTGGGAACAATTTCGATCGACTGACAATTGTAGATTACGTCCAATTATTCAATTAGATTTCAACAGTATCTGAAACACTAAGCTATTCCGGAAATATGTTTGCTTGATACATTTCCTATTTCTTTTTAACATTCATAGAAAGTGTCCTCATAATCGTTCTGAATGCGTTTGCTAAACTTTCGTTAAGCTGAAAACAATCATTGGTATTACAACACGTGCAGTATTTCGAAACGAAAAATTAAGCTCATCTGTTTATTCAGCTACCTTGCGTACAGGTTCATCAGTAAAGAAATACGAACTGAAAGACTAGGGTTTAGATTTCTGTCAGCTGACAAATTATATACGGCGGTCATAATACTACTTAATCTGTGTATTGCCCCACAAGAGAAATTTTCAAAGAAATAAAGACCTTCATTAGGACCATGTCTAGTGAAACGAGTAAATAAATTGTTAGAAATCAGATGACTATCATTTCATATTCTGTTCTGTAGAAAACTCTGGCGTATTTTCCTAAAAGATATGTTTAAAATCTCACGATATATAAGGAAGAGAACGATGTTACAGTACACTGTTACGAAACGCTTGACCGGAAGTCCGATATCTTCTGTTTGGCAACGACGTACGTCCGTCTCATTTCTATACAGAAATATTTCTGGTCCAGTCGTCAAAGCTGCACTAATTAATTAAGAAATAATTAAGAAAATATTTAAAAAGCTACGGTAGGAAAAGGGAAAATTAGTCCAAAAGTCCAGCGGAAAAGGTAAGTGTTCCTCGGTGTTGAAAGAGCAAAGTTTTCTTCATCTGCTGCTAATTAATTATTTCACCGACAATAAACATGTAATGGCTCTTGCGGGACAACAGTCCAATCACGTAAATTACTCGGAACAGCTCTGGCAGCGAGACGCGCCGTTCGTCCCCGGCAGGGCACTAAATCCGATTGGTCCGTCGCGCCTAGCTCAGAGCCTCCTTCCCCGGCAGACGAACGGTCACCCCCCTACCGTGCACGTTAACAAGGCGAGCTTTAGATACGTGGGACCCTGAGGGAGAAAACGAAAAGAGTTTACTGCGAGGAGCAACGCTTACAGCTGAAGTACCAGCCACTAGAGAGATCCAAAGTTCCACCAGCTGCGTGATGTAAGCTTACCGTGAATGAAATACCACCGCAACCGTCGCTTTTTATATTTGCTACGATAGTTGGACTGGTCACACCAATATTCAAGAAAGGTAGTAAGAGTAATCCACTAAATTACAGGCTCATATTATTAACATTGATATGTAGCCGGATTTAGGAACATATAGTGTGTTCGAACATTATGAATTACCTCGAAGAAAACGGTTTATTATCGCACAGTCAACATGGGTTTAGAAAACATAGTTCCTGTGAAACACTACTAGCTCTTTATTCACATGAAGTGTTGAGCGCTACTGACAAGCGATTTCAGATCGATTCCGTATTTCTGGATTTCCGGAAGGTTTTTGACGCTGTACCACGCAAACGGCTCGTAGTGAAATCGCGTGCTTGCGGAATATCGTCTCAGTTATGTGACTGGATTTGTGATTTCCTGTCAGAGAGGTCACAGTTCTTAGTAAGTGATGGGAAGTCATCCAGTAAAACAGAAGTGATTTCTGGCGTTCCCCAAGGTAGTGTTATAGGCCCTCTGATGTTTCTTATCTAAATAACGATTTGGGAGACTATCTGAGCAGCCGTCGTAGGTTGTTTGCAGATTACGCTGCCGTTTATTGACTAATAAAGCCATCAGAAGATCAAAACAAATTGCAAAATGATATAGAAAAGATATCTGAATGGTGCGAAAATTGGCAATTGACCATAAATAACGAAAAGTGTGAGGTCGTCCACTAGTGCTAAGAGGAAGCCGTTAAACTTCGGTTACACGATAAATCAGTGAGATCTAAAGGCTGTAAATTCGACTGAATACCTAGGAATTACAATTACCAACAATGTAAATTGCAAGGAACACATAGGAAATGTTGTGGAGCAGGCTAACCAAAGACTGTGTTTTATTGGTAGGACACTTAGAAAATGTAACAGATCTACTAAAGAGACTGTCTACACTAGGCTTGTCTGACCTCTTTTCGAATACTGCTGTGCAGTGTGGGATCCTTACCAGATATTATTGACGGAGTACATCGAAACAGTTCAAAGAAGGACAGCATGTTTTGTATTATCGCGAAAAAGGGGAGAGAGGGTCACTGAAATAATACAGGATTTGGGATGGACATCGTTAAAACAAAGGCGTGTTTCGTTGTGGAGGAAACTTCTCATGATATTCCAATCACCAAATTTCTGAAACTTCTAAATATAATATTTTTTACTCGAACTGAAATAACAGAGAAAGTGACACTTCTTTATTTAATTCTGAAACTGCTGAGTGAAACTGAACGTACTGTCACATTGGTTGTCTTCACCAATTCAGTGACCTGACAAATACAACTCAAACTTATTGTATTCATTTATTGCCCACAATATACAAGGCTAACGCAATATGACCATTAAGTAACAAAAAAGAATGGCGCTGAATTAGAAGAACTCCTAACAATAACCCATACATTTCAGAAGTCACTTACCTCACAGAAAATCTGCATGTCACGAACTACAGAAAATACAAGCATACAGCCGGCTAAATAAAAAGATACGAACTACTGTACGCTCTAACTACTAGTAGGCATTTGGTTAGCAAAGGAAAGATTTTGTTGCATAGCAAACAATGTATTTAGCAGATTTTACTTTAATCAAGTGACATCCAGTTCCAAAAATTATATAATCGCAATAATTTGAATACCCACATTTTACAACCCATATCCAACCAATAATATATCTCCATGACGGACACACGTCCAGACCGTCCGCTTCTAACCTCCATCACTACTAACTATTAACTTCTAACTGCAAGTCCGTCCAGCCACAGACTCTCTTAGCAAAGGCGCCGAGCGCTGTCAATGATATTAACGCAGTCTTTGGCACTGCATAGCGCTGCCAACATACAAACGCATAAACAGCCTATTTACATTTCTCCTCCGAATGCGGAATGCCGACTAACATACGGGGAAACGATCACCATGATAAAATAAGGGAAGTCAGACCTCGAACGGAAAGATATAGGTGTTCGTTCTTCCTGCGCGTTATACGGAATTGGAATAATAGCGATCTGAAAAGACGGTTCGGTGAACCCTCTGCCAGGCACCTAAATGTGGTTTGAAGACTATCCATATGTATCTATGGAAATGGGTTAAGAACGTACGCACGAAGCGTGGTGATTAAGCATGTTTAATTGATATTGTTGCAGCACGATAACGCGATCTATACACGTTGATGTCCATATAAAGTTGACCTCATTTAGTAATTAATCTAAATTCAGTAGTATGCAGATATTTCTACAGTATCAATAAGGGTTTCAGTAATCTGCTTAGTACTGACACAGGAAGCGAGGTACCTTATCTGGGATAATAGCGAAACAAGATTTCCAGACAATTTTCTTGAACAAATATCGTAACATCCATTCACAGATACACGCTGATAAAGCAAAATATTGCGATCATAGCCCAGCGCGAGATTGAATGTGGTGACGTGCGAGTTTCTGCTGGCACGTGATGCGTTAGGGAAAATATATAAGACGATCAGAGGCGCATGGGAAATCATTCTAGCAACTACAAGGGAAATTGGCCGACGTAAGCGACTTGTGACTGTTGTAACCCGGTTCCTGTTAACGATCATTTAGGAAACAGCGATACCATTTGATTGTTCACGTGCTACTGTCATGAGCATTCATGTAAAGTCGTCGATGAACAAGTTGTCGGGTGTCCATGTTCCAGCACACCACGTGTAAGTGCCGCGGACCGGGACAGGATGTGATCTGTTGTAGATCTAACGACATTTACAGCACTGTTGCAGGTAGCAGTGTTTCAGAGCACACAGTTCACCACACGTTGTTGATTCTGTGTTCCGTAGCAGACAACCCACAAAGCAGTGCTTACACCTGTGCGCCTTGCGGCTGGTTGTCGTGCTGCTGTAGCTTCCCCCTCATCGTAGTAGAGGCGGCCAGTTTGATCACAGGTGTGAATAGAATCACTCGTACGCACATGGTGAGGAAGAGGCATGCAACCAACACGCCTGTGTGTGCTTGTGTGTGGGGCAAGCACAGTCGCACGGCGACTACGCCAAGGCGCACAGGTGTAAACGCACCTTAAGTGTTCCCATGCTGACCACCATATTCACCCAACACCAACGACAATTACGATTGCATTGAGATTGGTGTAATCGACATTTGACAGTGAATCAGTGTAAACGTTTCACCTGCTTAGATGAATCACGTTTCTTATTGAAGAAGTTTGATGGCCATGTCGGGAATCCGGATATACTGTCACCCAGAAGAAGAATAACTGCTCGAAACATGGACTACGCGAAAGATATAGACTGATGTGGAACACTCACATTGGACTCTAATGAGGTTATGTAATTAATCAAAAGTACCATGACCGCTTAAAACTACGTGGACGTTATGAAAACAAATGCATCTCTTCGAGCTTCGCGTCTTTCCTGATGGGGATGGCACATTTCAGCATGATAAATACCGTGTAACAATACAGGAATCGTGCTGCAGTAGTTGATATATTAGAAAATTCGCTTCATCTGAACCCAATGAAAAACATCTGTAACACTATGAGGTTCCAGCGCCACAGCCCACAAACCAACAGTCAGTAAGATACGGGAATTGCGTTAACATCTGGTGCCGCATACCTGCAGAAATCTACCAAGGTCTTCTTGAATAGATGTCACGCTGAATAGCTACTGTTGTAAAGTTTGATGAAAACACTATTAGCATTTATTCATAACGAATTGGCTATAGCTTCCACATTGTTAGTTAAAATTCGGTGATGAACAACGGTGACGTTAATAATAGACAATTCTCACACGCATGATATAGGTATATAGTCTCGGACTGCAATGTTCCTGTCCCAGAAACACCTATAGCTTTTCCCTCACGCATACACACACACACACACACACACACACACACACACACACACACATATATATATATATATATATATATATATATATATATATATATATATATATATATAGGAATTTTAGGAAGGTCTTAGTAAACAACATGGTTATGGGTAATGTGCTTCATTGAGGCACCGACAAGACGAAGTCAATATACATTCTTCTATTCTTTTCTTCAGCTATAGGCCTCTCGCGCGAAAATGCGGGAATTTCAGTGGCCACCCTGGTCTGACGTATTAGTTTTGGGAAGTTATTTAAAAGTGGGAGGACATTGCTGGAGAATTTACACTTGGTTGGATGACTGCACGTGAGAGGCTAGGATTGATTCTTAAAGGGGCGAATGATACGAGGGAAGACAGGAGGACCGAATGAGTCACTTGGACCGCTGCTCGTGAGGGAATCACTTCGAATTCTACTCGGTGTGAGCAGTAGTCATTTCCCCTTATAGCTTCAACTGGAGCATTATGCAAGGTTTGTTTGAGATAGCTTTTCGGGATTCACAAGCATCGTCCGACACAGTGGCCGTCAAAAGTAGAACTGGCAGGCAAAATGCATCTGCAAATGATCTGCAATCGGCTTTGGCTTGTATAGGTGGCAATATACTCAATAAACGTTAGAGTGTTAATGAGTAGGGTGAAGACGCCCTTCTGGCATGCATAATTTTACGAACTCAAATTCTGGCAATCACTGGCATCAGATCGCGGAAACGGATCACTGTGCTCATAATATAGTAACCTACCTGTTCATTCTTTGTCTTGAATCTCAGACAGCTTAGTTCCTCCTCACTGTTTGATGCTCTTGTGATAATTTGTCAGTGTATAGGATGTTATTAAAAATGTTTGTGTTATACGGGATGTTCAAAAAGTCTCTCTGCAGTGCCGTATGATTGTTCACCTGCGTGGGTTACTTCCCTTCTAGTGGACTCTCCCAGAATTCCACTGTTTCGTTTATCTCAGTATAAATGAATATTCAATAAATAAATAACTTGTATTTCACTGAGTTTCATTTCGGTATATTCACTCCGGCATACGGCACGCGCTGCCAACAATAATACGGCACTCGGGAGAGACTTTTTGAACACCGCGTACTTCAATGCAGTAACTGCATTCGTTTTGTTGGACGATTTATTTTAAACAATAAAACTTATGGCACACTTTCCTTTCATCACATACGTATCTCACCTGGTCAGAAAATTAACTTAATTCCACCACCCTCTTGAAGTCTGTAGGGCCCTAACTTAGCATTAATAAAAAATCCTGTCATCTACATACGGCACTCGGGAGAGACTTTTTGAACACCGCGTACTTCAATGCAGTAACTGCATTCGTTTTGTTGGACGATTTATTTTAAACAATAAAACTTATGGCACACTTTCCTTTCATCACATACGTATCTCACCTGGTCAGAAAATTAACTTAATTCCACCACCCTCTTGAAGTCTGTAGGGCCCTAACTTAGCATTAATAAAAAATCCTGTCATCTACATACCGATATAGGCTGATTACCTAAAGGTGTAGGCGGTGGGGTAGTAAAGCATGAATCCTAATTTCTTTCAGTTGCAGGAATGTATGGGAGATTGTAAGCTAGAAGATCATGATACTGCTAGAAATAAGAGAGCTTACCTCAAATAAAAACTGGGAATCGCCAAATACGGCATTCAGCACATTTTGTCACACAAATGGTAGAAGTAGATGTGTAGTCCGTCATTCCTATATTACTGAATGGCTTTAGAATGTATTGCATTGCCAGCTGACACCTAGGATACGTCTTCATAAAAGTGTGAGTAGATCGAAAATCTTTGCGTGGCTGAATATAAGAAGCTATACTTGGGTGCCAGCTGCTCAAACAGAAAGTGGAGTTTAGTATGCAGCGTTCCTACAAACATGTCACTATATTCAAAGACTTAGTAGGTGTCAGCAAAACTGTCGGGAGATTAGCAGGTAGTTGGTGCGCAGGAAAGTACCCTGTATCTGCGAGGAAACGAAGTGTGACTTAGACAGTATGTGCAGTTCATGCCCTAAATGGCATCTGTCTGGAGATAAACGTAGTAGGGCCTATAATGCCAATAACAGCGACAAAGATCCAGATACACTTCAGATACGTTAGTGGGTAATTCATAGGCTTTGCCACATCATTTCAGGCAAGTGTAATAATGCGAAGAGATATAAAAAGAAACGCACGAGAGAAACTAAATCGTCATCGCAACATTCAATTCTAAAGTCTTCTCAAAAGTATAATGTATACACTGTCTGATCCGAAGTAAACGGACACCCCTATTTACCGCGGAATTGACCGCTTTATTTTACAAGAGTAGGACCCACCAGTAAAAGGAGTTGGGAAGCAGTCTATTGTGTAGTAAAGCAGTATCAGGTGAATGGTCGGTGAGGAGAGCTGAGTCCCTGGAGGTCACAGCAAACAGTTCCACCAGGGTCATTTTAACTTCTAACGCTGCACAAGTCCACTGCTGGTGATACGGATTGTAGAGCGCATACGTGAAGAAACGACGGAATTTAAACCAAGACCAGGAACAATTTATTTATTGCTAGACAGGGACAATCGAGCACTCAGAGGATGGTTGTAAAAAACAGCAAAAAATTCTCTCGTGAGTTCTCAAATGCTACCAACACTCCAGCTAGGACAGTGACGGTGTGTAGGGAGTTTCGACGACTTGGTACAAGGATCGAGTAGGTCCTCAGAAACCACACATTACTGCAGTCAGTGATTGAGGCTGTGAAGAGAACGACGGCGCTGGGCAGTGAATGACTGGAAACTAGTGATTTGAAGTGATGGATCACGCTATAGAGTGTAGCACACTCATGGAACGGTTTGGATTCCGCGAACGCCAGGAGAACGTTACCTGCCGTCATGTACAATTTCAACAGTGACGTAGAGAGGAGGTGATGTTACGATACGGGGATCTTTCTCACGGTTAGGGTTTGATCGCTTTATTGAGCTTAGAAAAACGCTAAATGTGGAAGCGTATGAAAATCGCTGAACTCTTTCGTTTCGGCTCTTGGGAAAGAATGGGCTACCATTCCTACTAAGATATTCATACATCTCACTGAAGCTATCCTCATCAGAATTCAAGCCGTCTAAAGGGAAGTGTGGACTCAACTCAAATTAATATCCACCAAGTATACGGATACTTTTGATCAGATAATGTATATTATAGAAACCGTATGTTTCACGTTGGCGTGCGGAGTGTATGAGACTGGCGATATACCATGAAACTTTCGGAAAAAGGTCATCCACTCAGTCCCGAGGGCTACAAGAGCTCGTCAGTGCGAGAATTATCGCGAAGTCAGGGTAACAACTCATTCGCGCAAGTTCCGGACAAAAAATGATATACAGATAAACGGAGTAGAAAATTGAGGCTGTGTTAGATACTATAACTTTGGCTTTAGGGAAGGGAAAGGCACCAGAGAAGCAGTGCTCGCATTCTGTTTGATGACAGAAGTAAGCATGAAGAAAAAAATCATGACACGTTCATAGGATTTGTCGCACTGGGAAAAGCTTTCGGCATTGTAAAACGGTGAAAAATGTTCGAAATACTGGGAAAAAGTAGGGGTAAGCTACAGTGAACGATGAGTGGTATACAATACGTGAAAGAACCAATAGGCAACCATGAGAATGGAAGACCAAGCGTTAAGCGCTCGGATTAAGAAGAATGTAAGTCAGGAATGTAGACATTCGCCCGTACTGTCCAGTCCATGCTTCGAAGAAGCAAAGACGGAATTAAAAGAAAGGTTTAAGAGTCAGACTAAAATTAAAGGTGATAGGATATCAATAATAAGATTAGCTGGTGACGTTGCTATTCTCAGTGAAAATTAATATGAATTACAGGATCTCTTGAATGGAATGAACAGGCTAATGACTGAACAATATGCAGTGGCGCTAAATCGAAGATACAGGAAAATAATGAGGATTAGCAGAAATGAGGAAGGCGAGGAACATAACATCAAAATTGGTAGTCATGGAGTAGATTAATTTAAGGAGTTCTGCGACGTAGACAGCAACATAACCCATGACGGACGGAGCAAGGAGGATATTTAAAGAACAGACGAGTTCAGGCAAAAAGAGCATTCTTGGCTAAGAGAGGCCTGCTAGCATCAAACATAGGCCTTAAACTGAGAAAGCACAGCCTAGTAGAGTAGTGATACATGGACTGTTGAAAACTCGTGGCGGCAGAGAATCGAGGTGTCTGCTACAGAAAAATGTTGAAAAATAGGTGGGCTGATAAAGCTGGAGGAAAGAAACCATTCACGATTTTCGGAATCAGTTCCTGTTCAGCAATCACGTATTACTTGCGATCGCCTGTGGCGTACCTAACACGCGAAGACTCATAGGAAGAAACAGTAAGATTCACTTATTAGTTAGTTATGATTACTCTGGTTGTTAAACGTGTGGAAGTTATTCTTTAATAATATTTTATACATTTGTTCGTGACCTATTTTGTAAAGCTATTACCGTTGTTCGTATTTTCAGTTGTTTAGGAAAATGTCGAAAGAGTGCTGTACACTTTATTACAGATATTATTCCCCCTAGATGTTTCGTTCAAATTAATCTTTTCTATTTTTCCATTTATGGATTCTTCCGTTATTATTTGGAGGAACATATTTCCTGAAGATGGCCCAAGGCCGAAAACTAGTTTGAAATACATCTACAATTCATCACATGGGTACTCTGCAAATCACACTTGAAAGCCTGCCAGAGGGTTCACTGAATTCATTGAAACACATTCAAAACAATTTTCTATAATTCCACTCTAGAACAGTGGGCGGAAAAAGCGAATACCTGTATCTTTCTGTGAGAGCTCTGAGTTCCTTCACTTTATTATGATGATCGCTTCTCCCTATCTAGGACTGCATCAGCAAAATATTTTCGCATAGGAGGAGGAAGCTGGTTATCGAAATTAGTGAGGAGCTTCCGCCGCAACGAGAAACGCGTTTGAGGTAATGATGTCCACCCCAAATCCTTTACCATGTCTGTGACACTCTGTCCCCTGTTTCTCGATAATACGGAACATGCTGCCCTTCAAAATGGTTCAAATGGCTCTGAGCACTATGGGACTTAACATCTGAAGTCATCAGTCCCCTATAACTTACCACTACCTAAACCTAACTAACCTAAGGACATCACACACATCCATGCCCGAGGCAGGATTTGAACCTGCGACCGTAGGACCAGCGCGGTTCCATACTGAAGCTCCTAGATTGGCTCGGTCACTGCGGCCGGCTGCTGCCCTTCACTGAACTTTCTCGATGTGCTCCGTTAATCTTGTGTGGAAAACAGCAGTATTCGGAAAACTGGCGAACAAGCGTAATGTTGGCAGTCTCTTTAGTAAATCTGTTGCGTTTTGTAGGTGTTGTGCCAATAAAACACAGTCTTTGGTTCGCCTTCCCCATAAGATTTTCTGTGTGTTTTTTCCAATTTAAGTTGCTCGTAATTGTAATTTCTATGTATTTAGTTGACCTTATGACATTTACATTTCATTGATTTATCGTGTAACCGAAGTTTAACGGATTCCTTTTAGCACTCAAGTAGATGACTTCGCACTTTTCGTTATTTATGGTCAATTGCCAATTTTCACACCATGTACGTCTCTAAAGCGTTTTGCAATTTGTTTTGATTTTCGAATGACTTTACTAGACTATAACCGACTGCATCATCTGCAAACATCCTAAATCGTTCATATAAGTAAAGAATAACAGGAGGCTTAACACTTCCTTGGGGAGCGCCAGAAACCACTGCTATTTTACTCGATGACTATCCGTCAGATACTATAAACTGTGACCTCTCCGACAGGAAATCACGAATCCAGTCGCATAACTAAACGATATTATATGAGCATGCAATTTGGTCACAAGCTCCTTTTTAGTAAACAGCTAACTTTGTTTTACAAGAACGATGTATTGTAAATATGTGTTGACTGTTTCTCAATGGACCGCCCTCTTCTAGATAATTCATGATGTTCGAACACAGTATACACTATATGATCAAAGGTATCCGGACACCTGACAGAAAATGACTTACAAGATCGTGTCGCCCTCCATCGGTAATGTTGGAATTCAATATGGTGTTAGCCATAGGCATACGTTCAATCAGATGCTGGAAGGTTTGTTGGGGAATGGCAGCCCATTCTTCACGGAGTGCTGCACTGAGGAGAGCCATCGATGTCGGTCGATGAGGCCTGGCACGAAGTCGGCGTTCCAAAGATGTTCTATAGGATTCAGGTCAGGGCTCTGTGCAGGCCACTCCATTACAGGGATGTTATTGTCGTGCAACCACTCCGCCATAGGCCGTGCTCGATGGTGTTGAAAGATGCAATAGCCATCCCCGATTTCAACAGTGGAAAGCTACATCGATGTAGGCCTGTGCTGTGATAGTGCCACGCAAAACTACAACGGGTGCAGGACCCCTCCATGAAAAACACGACCACACCATAACACCACCGCCTCCAAAATTTACTGTTGGCATTACACACGCTGGCAGATGACGTTCACCAGGCATTCGCCATACACACACCCTGCTATGGGATTTCCACATTGTCTATTGTGATTCGTCGCTCCACACAACGTTTTTCCACTGTTCAATCGTCCAATGTTTACACTCCTTACACCAAGGGAGGTGTCGTTTGGCATTTACCGGCGTGATGCGTGGCTTATGAGCTGCCACTCGACCATGAAATACAAGTTTTCTCGCCTCCCGTCCAACTGTCATAGTACTGGCAGTGTATCCTGACGCAGTTTGGAATTCCTGTGTGATGGTTTGGACAGATGTCTGCCTATTACACATTACGACCCGGTTCAACAGTCTTCAGTCTCTGTCAGTTAAAAGACGAGGTCGGCCTCTACGCTTTTGTGATGTACGTGTCCCTTGACGTTTCCACTTCACTATCACATCGGAAATATTGTACCTAGGGATGTTAAGGAGTGTGGAAATTCACGTACAAACGCATGACACAAGTAACACCTAATCTCCTGACCACGTTCGAAGTCCGTGAGTTCCGCGGAGCATCCCATTCTGCTCTCTCACCATGTCTAATGACTACTGAGGTCGCTGATGTGGAGCACCTGGCATTAGGTGGCAGTATAACGTACCTAATGTGAAAAACGTATGTTTTTGTGGAGGTATTGATACTTTTGATCACATAGTGTATGTTACTAAATCCTGCTGCATAAGACGTTAATGATATTGGCCTGTAATGTAATGGATTATTCCCGCTGTCTTTCTTGAAATTTGGTGTGACCTGTGCAACTGTCCAGTCTTTGTGTCCTGATCTTTTTTCGATCGAGTAGTTGTATACGATTGTTAACTATGGAGCCATTGCTTCGGCATACTCTGAATGGAACTTTATTGGTATACAGTCTGGTCCGGAAGACAGCTTTTATTAAGTACTCTAAGCTGCTTCACTGCTCCTAGAATATTACTTCGAATACTGGGACACTTTCTTCACCTTCTTTGGTGAAGTAATTTCCGAAGGCTGTTTTTAGTAACTCTGCTTTAGTGGCACTGTCGTCTAGTATTTCCACTGCTGTCGAGGAGAGAAGGCATTGACTGTGTCTTGTCGTTAGCATACTTCACACACGACCAGAATCTCTTCAGATTTTTTGCTGTGTTTCGAGACAAAGTTTCGTCATGGAAACTGTTTCGAGCATCCAGCATTAAAGGCTGCACTAAGTTTCAAGTTTCTGTAAAAGATCTGAAGTCTTGGGGATTTTGCCATCGTTTAAATTTGGCATGTCTTCTCTCGTTGTTTGTGCAGTAGTTTTCTGACCCGTTTCGTGTACCATGGGGGATCTTCTCCGTCGTGTGCTAATTTATTAGGCATAAATGTCTCAATTGCTGTTTATACTATTTCTTTGAATGCAAGTCGCAGGTAGTGTATACTTACATTATTAATTTTTAAGGAGCTCAGATTGTCTCTGAAGAAGGGTTTAGGGGAATTTTTTTCTGCTTTTCTTATAGATAAATTTTTCGTTTACTTTTAGGTTATTTGAGAGTTACAGCATTCAGTCTCTCTACGACAGCCCTCTGTTCTTTGATACCTGTATGCGGCTAAGAGATCGAGTGTGTTTTCACGACCGTTTACTATTCGAGTGGGGTCATTAACTAATTTCTCGAATGAATTTTCAGAGAATGTGTTTACTTCAACTTCCGATGATGTTTTATGCGTTCCTCCGGATTTAAAAATGTATTTTCACCATCAAATCGAGAGGGAATTGAATTCACCAACAACTATAAGTGTATGAGTCTCGTACGTATTGGAAATTAGACTCATTTTCTTTGAATCTTTCAGCAGTTGTACCATAAGAGTGGGGAGGTCGGTAAAACAATCAAATTGTTTTTTTATTTCGGTTGCCAAGAATGACCTCTACCCGTAATAGCTCTCAGGAGCTGTGCACTTCAATTTCGGTGTAAGATAAACTATTTATAACAGCAAAAAGCACGCCACGGCCAACTGTATTTACCTTACCCTTTCGCAAAAATTTCGGCCGAACTGATCTCCCGCTTTAGCCAGCTTTCAGTGCCTATAACGATTTGAGCGACAGTGGTTTCTATTAGAGCTGGGAGCTCTGGTACTTTCTCAAGACAGCTAATACAATTAACAATTTTTATACCGATCGTTCCTATATCGACGTTACTCCCGTGTTCGACACGCACTATTTGAGACCGAAGCCCATTTTGTGTTTCCCGAGATACTGAATCCTAAAAAACCGGCCAGTCCATCCACACAGTCCCCGCTAACCGTGTAGTTACCTCCTGCAATGTACTCCTTACTTATTCAGCGGAACCCGAAACAGCACTACTCTATGGAGCAAGTCGATGAATCTGCAACCTACAGAACCGTCAGTGCCTCTGATTCAGACCCTCTGCTTGGCTCTGTACTAAAGAAATAAAGGAAAGTCTGTAGAACAGTGACAGAGTACTAGTCAAGTACCCTTAATATTCTTTAAGTAAAGAACTGTCATATAAAACGTAGCCTATACCTTATCCGACGGTAACAGTAATAACCTGTAGTAACTTCTGAATAATTACGCAGCAACCTCTTTAACATATTTGTAATCATGCTTTGTTTTCGCCAACTATTAAAGCTCGATTGTCTCACTTTTCAGTTCCAAGACTTAGTACTGGAACTTAGCTTGTAGTCGTTAATAAACGGCATTGCAGAAAATTGTTCTGAAGTGAAATAAATTGTTTACATATTAATATTCCACAGCTTTTTATTTCAGATACTTTGGACACTGGTAAAGTAGGCTTAGAATTCTTTACCATAGTTTCGCAGTTTAACCCTAGGATGCATATGCAGGGCCTCCGAAGCCCTTGTATGTCTTCATTTTTAAAAAAAATTCTGTAACTTTTGTTTGATTTCAAACTGCTTTCCAGTACTCTTTCACTAACACTGTGACATTCCTCCTATAATGTCTGAACGAGATACCTTTTGAAGTTTTTTGTATAATTCAATACGTTTACCCATACACCGTGAATGCATAAGCAGGGCTTCAGAAGCCCTCACACATTTATGAATGTTCTTTAGCCTATATTGTCTTCAACATTTGTTTGGGAGCAGTTATTAGTTCAGCAATAACTGTAGTGGTATTTCCATAACAGGAGTGCCATCAGCAGCAGTAGCTGTAGTAGTAATAGTATAGCGAAAAAATAATACACACTACTTTCACATATTGGCGATGTCGGTGTATTATTGATCTTTTCACTATCAAATGTTTTATTATTGCATAGTATTGTTATCCTGTACTGTTCTTGTCAGCCTCATTGTTACTGTAGTTTGTTTGTTGCTGCAAGGCCCATATTGTTACAAGTATGACTCGTTTAGTGCTGCACAAGTTGCTGTTCGAGAGACATGTCCTTTGCTATGGCTTCGACACGCAAAGCAAGAGAGTCAGTACGTGCAAATGCAGCTAATTTAGAAAGTGTTGTGGCTCAGTGGTGTGAAGAAGATGATGCTTGCGAGGAAGGAAATATTTTTGAAGATGCAAGTAGTGAAGAATCAGCCAATGAACTTGCAGGTGTAAATACTGATGCAGATGACAGTCCTTCCGATAATATTACTTCATCAGAGTCTGAAAATGAAGAACCACCACCAAAAGGTATAGAATACCACACATACATTAGTCGGAATGGAACGATTTGGAAATTAGATCCTTCTGCAACTTTTCGTACGCCTGTCCATACTATCGTAAAGAAGGCACTTGGTCCAGCCCGTGGTTTGAAAACCTGTAAATCTTAGGATGGTAAAACATTTAAAAACGTTTCGCTTGCTGAAATGGAGGTTTTTTTTTTCTTTTACTGCTTTCTGGTGCTGAGAAGAGTTGGGATGTCCCTATTAGATAATTATTCTTGGATGAAAAGGCAAATCTTAGATATAAGGCCACCATGTCAGTAAATAGATTCGAGGATATAAGGAGAATGATTAGATTTGATGACAGGCGCACCTGTGAAGCTCGATCTGCAGATGACAAACTTGCAGCTGTTCGGTATGTATGGGAACTATTTTTTGACAAGTGTAGAAATAGAATAATTCCCAATGATTCGCTCACAGTTGACGAACAGCTAGTCCCATTCCGTGGAAGATGCAGCTTCACCCAGTATATGCCCTCTAATCCAGCCAAGTATTGGATAAAAATATTTTGGTTATGTGATGCTACATCTGCACATGCTTTAGACGGAATTTTTTACATGGGAAGGAAGCCCCATGAACCTATTCAGAAAAATCTTGGATTGAAAGTGGTGAAAGATCTTGCTAAAAGCATTGAAGGATCATCAAAAAATATTATTGTCACCAACTTCTTTAATAGTGTGCAGCTGGCAGAAGAGATGCTTCAGAAACAAATTACAGTGGTGGAAACAATCAAGCAAAATAAACCAGAAATTCGTAATGAGATGAAACCATCTGCCTCAAGAGCGATTCATTCCTCTTTGTTTGCATTTAGAGGTGACATTACAATGGTGAGTTAGGTTCCCAAAAAGAAAAGGTCTGTAGTTCTCATTAGCACAATGCATCACGACACAAAAATTGATGAAACTCATGCAAAAAAGAAACCAGATATAATTAAGTTCTATAACTCTAAGAAGGGTGGAGTAGATCAAATGGACCAGAAAATTCGTTATTACACTTGCAAGAGACAAACAAGAAGATACTAATAAGTGAATTAATAAAATTATTTGTATATGTTGTATGTAAATGGATGTAACTAATAAAAACTCACTCTTAGTCTTTTTTTTAATTAATAAAATGTTAATCAGCCCAACCAGATCATGTTACTGTATCTTAGGAATCTTTCAATATGACAATAGATTTGAGAGGAATAAATTTAACTCCAAAGAATGATTATATGAAAAGAGGAAAATTTTAAATTAGGGCAGGGCCTTGGAGGCCCTGCATATGCATTCATGTGTCTTTTCGGCACCATGCATCCTAGGGTTAAAAGTTTATTTTTGTGTTCTAAGGACTGTACAGGCAATTATAGTTACCAAATATGGGTAGAGAGGAAGTCCATTTATTTAGGATCTGATATAAATATTTTATATGACACTGTTTTATTATTTATTCAGTTATTATAAATTTTAATGCCGAACTCTGTAGATGTGTACATTTATTTACCTCTGGGTGTATTAAAAAGAATAATCTGTACGTGATCTGCTATCTATAGTTCGTTACAGAAAATTTTGGAAAAATTAAAAATAATTAATACTGTTTTGTTTCCATTATTTACACTGGAATAAATTGACCATTAACAATAACTATGTACATTTCCTTTCACCTGTAAAAAAGAAGAGTGGATAGTTATTCAACTATAAAAAATGAATGGTTGTTTATATCGCCGTCCAGAATGTAACAAAATGAAAATGGTATTTCGTTTCAAACTCAGTCACCAGTTACTAATCGTAGTCAGAATCACTATTTGTTATCATTGAGCTTTGATGCGCCTATATGATTCTTGCGAGTGATGTAACGGTATAGAAGTTGACGTACTGTAGCATCATCTAGTGGCGAGTTACAACAAAGTGGATGCATAAAATACTTCTCCATAAAAGAGTAAGAACGTGTGCCATCTTTAACGATGAACCGTCGAACGGTATCGAAATCTAGTAATCTCAGACAGAAATACCAACAACCGTTTTATAAATACAGATAAATCATTACACATTTTTACATCCTGTCTTACGCTGTAATTAGCTTCAGAAAGTGTTCAAGCCATTTGATAATCAGTAATTAACGAAATCGGTTGGCTGCAACAAACGTATGTACATTTTCCCAACAATTTATTGTCTACCAGTACAGTACCTCAGTCTCTGTTCGAATGAG
This sequence comes from Schistocerca nitens, assembly GCF_023898315.1. Classification (NCBI taxonomy): domain Eukaryota; kingdom Metazoa; phylum Arthropoda; class Insecta; order Orthoptera; family Acrididae; genus Schistocerca; species Schistocerca nitens. The sequence goes on along the minus strand of NC_064622.1, from coordinate 237,813,264 downwards.
TTATTACCATGGATTTATTTTCGTTTTCTCCATAATTATTGGAGATGCGTATACCAAATCGTTCTATGAGCAACTGCCTACTTAATCAGAAGCAACTTCGTTCTCCACTATATCCACTTGTAAAAGGTACTGAACACATTTTGAACACTCCGAAGTATTCAGTTTGGTGTAAGATGTCTAGCATAAACGTTCGCAAATTAAATTTTCAAACTGAGCTACCGTATTTGAAACAGCATTTGCTTGCAACACTCGTTGCTCAGCTGAAAAACTTTTCGTTACAGTTTTGAGACAATGCACATGCCGCCTTTGAGCTTAACCTGCAGGTGTGACTAAGTTATTATTGATCATATCACAGCTTCGACATTTGTAAGGTTTATGAAGTTCTACTTCAATTTCATCTGGGTGATTTTAGAAAATGCGGGAAAATGCTACCATCGGAGTTAGAAAAAGAATAATATGCTCCTGTTTGAAAGAGTTTGGCTGATGAGTGCCTCATTCGACCTTCCCCTGCATCTTTAAAATTTTACTAAAAAGTTTTGCATGCGAACATATTCAAGCTCCTCCGTGCAACACACTTTTCACGCCCACAAGCTCCACTAACTGCAGCTCGCTCACACCCACTAGTCTATAACTGTAGGTCGCTCATACCAGTCCACATTCGGAATCAGTAATTCTGCCGAACTCATTGTCATTACATTTTTGAGCGTCTCTAATTGTCACAGTCCCCTGCTCCACAACCACAACGTCCTTTGTTCTGCCCTATTACTACTGCCTCCTCTCATTATTGATGTCTCCCTCTTGCTGACCCCTGCTGTTACAGTCTCATTTATCCCTTCCCACCGCTGCTGTCTCTTCTCGCTGTCACAATCTCTATATTTCTCATTGTCAATGTCGTAGACTCTGTCTCTTATTATCACTGGCTCTCACAAACTTCCACATTCTTTTCCCCTTTATTCCTCTACATCGTGCCTATTGTGTTCGGAGATCTGTGGACAAGGGTGCAGTACGAGTCACGCGCACGACAGGTGGCGTCAGATTCTGTTGCGTATGTCGTTTCTATGCGATCTGTTAGAGACCAAAACCTGACGGACACTGATTGACCTGCGGTCAAACTATTGTAATTTTTATTTGCAGTTCTATTTGTTTATTTTATAATTGTTTATTAACTGGGCCCAGTTATGAGAGTCAGTGATGGTGTACATTAGAAATATTGTTTTATGTAAAGTTTTTTTTACTATAAATTGAAGTATCTGGTCACGTGAGGGGTATTCGAGAATGAGGAGTGTCTTAGTCGCTCGTACAGGGGATCTTTTTTTAAAACTATTTAGTCAGTTTTGGTATTGAGGAAATGAGATTATGATTTCAGTCGAGTAATTTTGTTAAGAGGGAGTTAATTTTATGTTCGTGGGTTTTCAAAATTAATTCATGGTGAATTTTGCCCAAATTCAGTGACAAATTTTGATGGGTTTTATATATATGCGGCGGTTGACGGTTTGTAAGTAGACTGTTTAGGTTTTTAAGTTGGTAACGCCATGTAGCGCTCTATATGAAAATCACTGACTGTGCTGTGTGCAATCTGTGGCTGGTTTGCATTGTCGGAATTTGCTATTGTAGTGTTGGGCAGTTGGCTGTTAACAGCGCTTAGCGTTGCGCAGTTGGAGGTGAGCCGCCAGCAGTGGTGGATGTGGGGAGAGAGATGGCGCAGTTTTGAGAGCGGATGATCTGGACGTGTGTCCATCAGAGACAGTAAATTTGTAAGACAAGACGTCATGAACATATATATATATATATATATATATATATATATATATATATATATATATATATATATATACTCCTGGAAATTGAAATAAGAACACCGTGAATACATTGTCCCAGGAAGGGGGAAACTTTATTGACACATTCCTGGGGTCAGATACATCACATGATCACACTGACAGAACCACAGGCACATAGACACAGGCAACAGAGCATGCACAATGTCGGCACTAGTACAGTGTATATCCACCTTTCGCAGCAATGCAGGCTGCTATTCTCCCATGGAGACGATCGTAGAGATGCTGGATGTAGTCCTGTGGAACGGCTTGCCATGTCATTTCCACCTGGCGCCTCAGTTGGACCAGCGTTCGTGCTGGACGTGCAGACCGTGTGAGACGACGCTTCATCCAGTCCCAAACATGATCAATGGGGGACAGATCCGGAGATCTTGCTGGCCAGGGTAGTTGACTTACACCTTCTAGAGCACGTTGGGTGGCACGGGATACATGCGGACGTGCATTGTCCTGTTGAAACAGCAAGTTCCCTTGCCGGTCTAGGAATGGTAGAACGATGGGTTCGATGACGGTTTGGATGTACCGTGCACTATTCAGTGTCCCCTCGACGATCACCAGTGGTGTACGGCCAGTGTAGGAGATCGCTGCCCACACCATGATGCCGGGTGTTGGCCCTGTGTGCCTCGGTCGTATGCAGTCCTGATTGTGGCGCTCACCTGCACGGCGCCAAACACGCATACGACCATCATTGACACCAAGGCAGATGCGACTCTCATCGCTAAAGACGACACGACTCCATTCGTCCCTCCATTCACGCCTGTCGCGACACCACTCGAGGCGGGCTGCACGATGTTGGGGCGTGAGCGGAAGACGGCCTAACGGTGTGCGGGACCGTAGCCCAGCTTCATGGAGACGGTTGCGAATGGTCCTCGCCGATACCCCAGGAGCAACAGTGTCCCTAATTTGCTGGGAAGTGGCGGTGCGGTCCCCTACGGCACTGCGTAGGATCCTACGGTCTTGGCGTGCATCCGTGTGTCGCTGCGGTCCGGTCCCAGGTCGACGGGCACGTGCACCTTCCGCCGACCACTGGCGACAACATCGATGTACTGTGGAGACCTCACGCCCCACGTGTTGAGCAATTCGGCGGTACGTCCACCCGGCCTCCCGCATGCCCACTATACGCCCTCGCTCAAAGTCCGTCAACTGCACATACGGTTCACGTCCACGCTGTCGCGGCATGCTACAGACTGCGATGGAGCTCCGTATGCCACGGCAAACTGGCTGACACTGTCGGTGGCGGTGCACAAATGCTGCGCAGCTAGCGCCATTCGACGGCCAACACCGCGGTTCCTGGTATGTCCGCTGTGCCGTGCGTGTGATCATTGCTTGTACAGCCCTCTCGCAGTGTCCGGAGCAAGTATGGTGGGTCTGACACACCGGTGTCAATGTGTTCTTTTTTCCATTTCCAGGAGTATATATATATATATATATATATATATATATATATATATATATATATATATATATATATATATATATATATATATATATAAAGGTAAATACATTGTTTGTTCTCTATCAAAATCTTTTATTTGCTAACTATGCCTATCAGCAGTTAGTGCCTTCAGTAGTTACAATCTTTTATTTAGCTGGCAGTAGTGGCGCTCGTTGTATTGCAGTAGTTTGAGTAACGAAGATTTTTGTGAAGTAAGTGACTCATGAAAGGTATAGGTTATTGTTAGTCAGGGCCATTCTTTTGTAGGGATTTTTGAAAGTCGGATTGCGTTGCGCTATAAATATTGTGTATCAGTTTAGTGTTGATCAGCATAAGTAAAGAGAGAAATGTCTGAGTACGTTCAGTTCTGCTCAGCTGTTTGAAAATCAAATAACGTAGAGGTTTATCAGCACAGTAATTCACTAATTTTTCTAAGGGTACGTTTCAGGGTTTGATGGAGCTTCCCGACTGGCTGTGATGTTTCTCTGCTAATCAGAAATCAGCATATTCGCACTATTTTGCGAACTAGAAACTTATGCTGTGTAGAGAGATGAGTAGATTTGGGGCTTGGATCTCATATTGATCAGACGTACTGATAATGTTCTCTGATGAAAATTATTCCACTCGTGGCATTTCGGTAGGAAAATGTTTGAGACGCACCGTAAAGTGTGAAACAGAGTTCGATTTAGGGCAGAGTGTGAAATTCGGAAACTTTTGGTGACATTTTAAATGGCTAAATTCAGCGTGGCGTGCTGCTTAATCTCTAACGTGAACATTTTCTTACGTGAGGCTCGTTATAGCAAATTCTAAAAGAAACAATCCACTTGTAAACTTTCTGCGAAAATCATTAATAAATACCTTGAACTGGCCATTGTTATGAATAATGAGTGCATGTGAACTTTTCCGACTTTTTATGGCTTGGAGTGAGGTCTGGTAGTGAATGGAGTACGCAAAGTTACCATAATCGAGTGATATTTTACGAACATTAGTACTTTCATTTAACTATTCCTTCCACCAACAAAGCAATTTTTTGTGCGACTTGTGGTAACGCGGTGTACAGCTGCTTTTTCTATAGGTTTTTCCGACTGAGAACTGAATTTCAGTAACATGAAGAATGCGTGTGCGTGAGAAGAGGTTCACCACAAAGTAAGGGGCACCTTGCACAGCTACGGGCTGCCACACTCTCGCACTGACGCTGTCTCTTTCACTCTTTTCCTAGCACTGTTCTTTCACTGTCATCTAAGTTCCACTGCCACTGTGTGTCTCTCTCTTTCCCACATTTCCAGTGTCTCTTTCGCTCTTTCTATAGCACAACTGGCTATTACCTCCCAGAATTTATCACTTTTCCGTCTAATTTCCACTGACACTGTGTTATTCTGTCAAAACGAGACAGCTTGAATATTTTCGCATTCTAGAATATTTATGCAAATTTTTAAACTGCTAAGGAAGACAGAATGAGGCAGCTGAAACCCCAATTTTCGGTGAAGTCCATTTAAACAAGAGCACATTAGTCTTTATTTGTGTTCCGATACTAGCATTTTTGCACTGGTTCTCTTCTTTTACCTACCACAGATGTGCGTGTTACTCTCATGGAAAAAAAAGTTTATGGGTCAAAAATTCTTTGATATTTTACTTATGAGAAACCGAAACTTATTTTACAGCTCCTATCGGATTTTAGATGCACAATGCTATAGATATGTTTCTGTACTACACCAAGGGGTCTTCAGAACCTTTCTGCTGCTAACGAAGACACATTAGAGATTATTTCTCCTCACCGCGCCACTTTACAAACTACATTTTCGCCTGATATAGGACGCTACGTTCCAATTTTATGTATGCAAGTCGGTTAAATTTCAACCTCTATATCTAGGAAACGGGTAAAGATATCAAGAAAATTTTGAAGGTAGTTCGTGGTCTGGGTCTTAAGAATATATATGGTACAAATTGCAGCGACTTGCTATGCATTCCCAAAAAAATTAGGTTTTCGGATTTTCTCAGGAACCAACCAGGAATTAAATGGTTCCTCCTTAAGCTTTTTAAGGAGCAACATAGACCATATATAATGCAAAATGATCCAAACGACTTTCTCTATTTGCCCAAGCTGGAGGAAGTGTGTAATATTCGACCTCAAACAATTTTCTGTACGATAGTTTGAGTAAGCCTGACAAATCTCGTTGTTGCTTTCTCTTGGGCGGAAGAAAGCTGATCTTCTATCTTTTTGTACGTTTAATAGTAAGTATTTAGCTGTATGAAGGGTTGTAAGTTTTTGCATATAGGTATTTAGCTGAATGAATGTTTGTAAGATTTTTCATATATAAATGTTTGTGTGTGTGTGTGTGTGTGTGTGTGTCTGAGACAGAGAGAGAGAGAACGGTTACTTACCTGATTTTTTAAGTGAATTTATATTAATCCTACTTTATGAAGAAAGCTGAGCTGTTAAACGCTTTACAAAGCCCACTCATGTCATAACGCCGTCCCGCAAAGCGCCTGAACTCTAAGCTACATATACTGTACGACCCAGTTGTTACAGCGTGCTGTTACAGCATGAGTAGTGCTAGCAGCCGGCCGGTAGCGTTCCTCTTGAAGCCTGGCCCGCCTAATCACCTAATGGAGAGTGCTCATCCCGTCCGTACGTCGAGTAACCGGTCGGAAACATCGCCCGTGTGAAAACGAGAGAAAGAAAAAGACTCCCACAAAACCTGGACACATCCATTCCAGGATCCTGTCTCGCCCCGTGAGCCCTTAATGGAATTTTTTCTTCGTTACTTTCATCACGTCCTCCTACTGATCTTACTTGTTGCGCTCGGACGCTCAGCAGTAAGTTATAGAACAGGGCCAAAAATAGTGAATTAAAGGTCACGAATGTATGGTAACATAGTTATACCTTTTTCAGAAGTATAGTCGCCATCTCTGATGGCTATTTCTTTCGTGCATTATCTGATGCTCGTTTCAGCTTATACTGCGCAAGTGGACAACAAAAGATTTGCTCACTAACGATGATAAATAAAAATTCAGCTGTTTCAAGGTTCTGATACTAAAACAGTGCATAGTATGGTGCTTGCAGAGATGAGACAGGTAAGACCGAAATCTTAGTTACATTAAATGGTCAATTTGTAAATTGTATCTCCAAAATAGCGGCTATGATATGAAAATAGCAGTCAAATATCTTTTTCGTAGCTTTGACACAAAAATCCGAGCGAATTGAAAACCTATGACAAATACGACTCTTCACCAAAAATATTTGGTGTACGTGGGTATTCCACTGTTCATTATGCTAATTCAGAGAAGAGAAATTCACAGACGATTGTGGCGTTTCCAATGACGCTGACGTGTGACTTCTTAAAGACAGGATCTGTTATCTCTGTTGTTGTTGATGTGGCTTTCTTGTAAGACTTTACCGGGGGTGTTCCTTTAGGAGAGTCGGGAAAAACACACATTCTCCCTCCCCCCCCTCCCACCCGCACACGCCTCCGACAACATACAACCCCCCGCACCCGCGTCCTCATACACAAACGGCAGGAGAATGCAAATTTCAGTTGCATACATAATTATTTTTTGACAGCGTTACGAAATAGTTACAACATGGAATGCGTCACATCAAGTAGTAACTATTTCTACATACACACGGCAAATCTATTTTGGAAAAGAAAAGAAAAAAAAGCACTACCGTTCGATTCTTCTCCATCCGATTGTTTATGAATCCATACACATTATTATTGTGTATGTATGTACGTATGTTCCGCATCTCCTCGTAAATCACTTGGCAGACTTCAAACAAACGTGGTACGCATACCGCTTACCGTCTCGAACGAACCACTGTGAGGTTAAGAACCACCTACCTTTCAAAAGGGGGGGGGGGATGTAAAAGTAGCATATCACGCGGCACGCGATTACACATACTGTAGTCGACCAGTAATTGAGAATGAGACTATGTAGTGACTTGCAACACACTTTACACATAATTTCAAACCTTTACGACACTTTCTCTCGCTCACGATCCCCACAATACCATGAAAGGGAAAAATTTTCATCATTTACTACAATTTCTCTGTTCTTGCAATAAAACTGTCGCATGTAGCACTGTGTTTTAATTTCTTACTTTTTTACGACGTACTATATTTTCGACACCTTTTACATGTGGTATCCACATAAAACGATGAATGTATCTACAAAAATATATCGCTCTACCATACATAGTTCAGGAGATATTACGTGAAATACTGAGATGCGTGAAAATGGCCGCATAGTGGGAATTTGTGGTAAGGTCTTATGGGAGAAAACTGCTGAGCTCATCGGTCCCTAAGATTACACACTACTTAATCTAACTTAAACTAGCTTACGCTAAGGACAGCACACACACCCATGACCGAGGGAGGACTCGAACCTCCGACGGGGAAAGCCGCGCGGACCATGACAAGGCGCCCTAGACCGCCCGGCAGCAACGCGCAGCTACCGCATCGTGAATGACGCTTTAATTTATTACTTGTTTACTTCTAACTTCATTCGCAACGCATCTTCCAGACGGTATTCATATATGCCGCGGAATGTAGTCCTACCTAGAAAAATATACCATTGTACGACACATAGTTCAGGGGATATGACGTCATAAATACCATGATGCCTGAAAATGAGCCGCTTGATGAATAGCGATTTAATTTATGTCTTCTTTTCAACCAAATCTACAAGATATTTCGTGGAAAGTAGCCACGTATACCTCTGTATGCAATTACAAAACCTGTATCATTCTGCAGCACTTAGTTCAGGATATAAAGGTATAAAATCATAAGCCGCCGGTATGCCCAAGTCGTTCTAGGCGCTTCAGTCTGGAACCGTGCCATCGCTACGGTCGCAGGTTCGAATCCTGCCTCGGGCATCGATGTGTGTGATGTCCTTAGGTTAGTTAGGTTTAAGAAGTTCTAAGTTCTAGGGGACTGATGACCTCAGATGTTAAGCACAATAGTGCTCAGAGCCATTTGAACCATTTGTATAACATCACAAACATTATACTCCGTTAAAATGGAGCTGCAGGGTGAAATTCACTATAAGTACAAGTGATGTAAGTGTATGTGCAAGTGTGAAATACACTCCTGGAAATGGAAAAAAGAACACATTGACACCGGTGTGTCAGACCCACCATACTTGCTCCGGACACTGCGAGAGGGCTGTACAAGCAATGATCACACGCACGGCACAGCGGACTCACCAGGAACCGCGGTGTTGGCCGTCGAATGGCGCTAGCTGCGCAGCATTTGTGCACCGCCGCCGTCAGTGTCAGCCAGTTTGCCGTGGCATACGGAGCTCCATCGCAGTCTTTAACACTGGTAGCATGCCGCGACAGCGTGGACGTGAACCGTATGTGCAGTTGACGGACTTTGAGCGAGGTCGTATAGTGGGCATGCGGGAGGCCGGGTGGACGTACCGCCGAATTGCTCAACACGTGGGGCGTGAGGTCTCCACAGTACATCGATGTGGTCGCCAGTGGTCGGCGGAAGGTGCACGTGCCCGTCGACCTGGGACCGGACCGCAGCGACACACGGATGCACGCCAAGACCGTAGGATCCTACGCAGTGCCGTAGGGGACCGCACCGCCACTTCCCAGCAAATTAGGGACACTGTTGCTCCTGGGGTATCGGCGACGACCATTCGCAACCGTCTCCATGAAGCTGGGCTACGGTCCCGCACACCGTTAGGCCGTCTTCCGCTCACGCCCCAACATCGTGCAGCCCGCCTCCAGTGGTGTCGCGACAGGCGTGAATGGAGGGACGAATGGAGACGTGTCGTCTTCAGCGATGAGAGTCGCTTTTGCCTTGGTGCCAATGATGGTCGTATGCGTGTTTGGCGCCGTGCAGGTGAGCGCCACAATCAGGACTGCATACGACCGAGGCACACAGGGCCAACACCCGGCATCATGGTGTGGGGAGCGATCTCCTACACTGGCCGTACACCACTGGTGATCGTCGAGGGGACACTGAATAGTGCACGGTACATCCAAACCGTCATCGAACCCATCGTTCTACCATTCCTAGACCGGCAAGGGAACTTGCTGTTCCAACAGGACAATGCACGTCCGCATGTATCCCGTGCCACCCAACGTGCTCTAGAAGGTGTAAGTCAACTACCCTGGCCAGCAAGATCTCCGGATCTGTCCCCCATTGAGCATGTTTGGGACTGGATGAAGCGTCGTCTCACGCGGTCTGCACGTCCAGCACGAACGCTGGTCCAACTGAGGCGCCAGGTGGAAATGGCATGGCAAGCCGTTCCACAGGACTATATCCAGCATCTCTACGATCGTCTCCATGGGAGAATAGCAGCCTGCATTGCTGCGAAAGGTGGATATACACTGTACTAGTGCCGACATTGTGCATGCTCTGTTGCCTGTGTCTATGTGCCTGTGGTTCTGTCAGTGTGATCATGTGATGTATCTGACCCCAGGAATGTGTCAATAAAGTTTCCCCTTCCTGGGACAATGAATTCACGGTGTTCTTATTTCAATTTCAAGGAGTGTATATTGAATATACACCAAAGAGCCCAAGAAACTGGGCCGGCCGGTGTGGCCGTGCGGTTAAAGGCGCTTCAGTCTGGAACCGCGTGACCGCTACGGTCGCAGGTTCGAATCCTGCCTCGGGCATGGATGTGTGTGATGTCCTTAGGTTAGTTAGGTTTAATTAGTTCTAAGTTCTACGCGACTGATGACCTCAGCAGTTAAGTCGCATAGTGCTCAGAACCATTTGAACCATTTGAACCAAGAAACTGGTATACCTGCCTAATATCGTGTTTGGCCCACGCGAACACGCAAAAGTGCCGCAACACGACGTGTTATGGTCTCCACTAATGTTTGAGGTAGTGCTGGAGGGAATTGACACCATTAATCCCGCAGGGCTGTCCATAAGTCCATAAGAGTACAAGGGGTGAAGATCTCTTCTGAACAGAACGTTGCAAGTTATCCCAGAAGTGTTCAACAATGTTTATGTCTGAGGCGTTTGGTGGCTTGCGGAAGTGTTTAAACTCAGAAGAGTGTTCTTGGAGTCACTCTGTAGCAATTCTGGACGTGTGGGGTGTCAAATTGTCCTGCTGGAACTGCACAAGTCCGTCTTAATGCACAATTCACATGAATGGATGCAGGTGATCACACAGAATCCTTATGCACGTGTCACCTGTAATATTCGTATCTAGACGTATCAGTGGTCCCATATCAATCCAACTGCACACACCCCTCACCAATTTGAGCCTCCACCAGCTTGAGGATGCCCCTGCTGAAATTCAGGGTTCATGGATTCATGAGGTTGCCTCCATACCCGTACACGTCCATCCGCTCGATACACTTTGAAACGAGACCCGCCCGGCCAGGCAACATGTTTCCAGTCGTCAAAAGCCTAATGTCGGCGAGGCGTATATCTTAGTGTCGTGCAGTCATCAAAGGTACAAGAGTGGGCCTTCGGCCCCGAAAGCCAATATGGATTATGTTCCGTTTATTGATTCGCACCCTGACACTTGTTGATTGGGCTACCACTGGAATGTGCTGCAATTTACTTGAGGGTTGCACATCTGTCACGTTGAAAGATTCTCTTCAGTCGTCGTTGGTCCCGTTCTTGCAAGATCTTTTTTTTTTTGCCGTAGCGGTTTGATGTTTAACGGATTCATTATACTCGCGGTACAGTTGTGTAAAGGTCTTACAGAAAAAGTCGGAGATGACGATTACGAAACGACGTTCAGACTCATTTAAATGTTGATAACCCTCCATTGTAGCAGCAGTGATCTATCTAACAACTGCGCCGGGCACTTGTTGTCTTATATCGGCGTTGCCTACTGCAGCGCCGTATTCTTCCTGTTCACATATCTCTGTATTTGAATACGAATGCCTGTACCAGTTTCTTCGGCGCCTCAGTGTATGTGAAACATATTTGACATTTGCGTCAGTGCGTAAAGCCACAAATCGTTCAAATGGCTCTTAGCACTATGGGACTGAACTTCTGAGGTCATCAGTCCCCTAGAACTTAGAACTACTTAAACCTAACTAACCTAAGGACATCATACACATCCATGCCCGAGGCAGGATTCGAACCTGCGACCGTAGCAGCAGCGCGGTTCCGGACATAAGAGCCTATAACCGCTCGGCCATAGCAAGCTCATCCTAAGCACTTCTTAGTCACGAACAGGAAACAAATATTGTGAGTGTAAGAACCATCAGTGTCCAAGTGGGGTGAGCAGTATAATATGGAGATAGAAGGGGAGGTGGGAGAGAGACAGGCAACGAGATGGAAGGACGACATGGACATATACTGGGTGATAAAAAAGTCAGTATAAATTTGGAAACTGAATAAATCACGGAATAATGTAGATAGAGAGGTACAAATTGACACACATGCTTGGAATGACATAGGGTTTTATTAGAACCAAAAAAATACAAACGTTCCAAAAATTTCCGACAGATGGCGCTTCATCTGATCAGAATAGCAGTAATTAGCATAACAAAGCAAAACAAAGCAAAGATAATGCTCTTTACAGGAAATGCTCAATATGACCACCATCATTCTTCAACAATAGCTGTAGTCGAGGAATAATGTTGTGAACAGCACTGTAAAGCATGTCCGGAGTTATGGTGAGGCATTGGCGTCGGATGTTGTCATTCAGCATTCCTAGAGATGTTGGTCGATCACGATACAGTTGCGACTTCAGGTAAACCCAAAGCCAATAATCGCACGGACTGAGGTCTGGGGACCTGGGAGGCCAAGCGTGGCGAAAGTGGCGGCTGAGCACACGATCATCACCAAACTATGCGCGCAAGAGATCTCCCACGCGTCTAGCAATACATTTCTTTTGTTCTAATAAAACTCCATGTCATTCCAAGCATGTGTGTCAATTTTTACCTCTCTGTCTACATTATTCCGTGGTATAATTTTTCCAATTTTTACTGGCTTTTTGATCACCCAGTAAATGGTGCAGGAGGAGATGGAAACAGATAGAAAAGAATGGGAGATGAGCAGTTACAGGAGGAGGAAGAGAGAGAGAGGGGGGGGCAGAAGAAAAAGCGAGGGAGTGGGAGAAGGAGGTGGACAGTGAAAGAGAAGAGAAGAAGGAAAACCGAGGGAGTGGAAGGAGGAAGTGGACAATGAGAGAGAAGAGAAGGTAGAAAGACAAAGGTGAGAGGAAGAGGTACAACGTGAGAAGAAAGACGAGGAAACTGACTGTCAGCGATGTGGAACGAGGAGGTGGACAAAGGGAGGGGGAGGTGGAGATGACATTACAAGAAGGACGGAGACTGAAGGAGCAGATGGACAGAGGAGGGTGGAATGCACAGACGGAGGAGGGAGGAGCAGACGGACAGAGAGAGACGAGGTAGGAGGAGATGGGCAGAGAGATAGGGACAGAAGGGTTGAAGGAGAAAATGCGCAAAAAATGGGGTAGGAGGAGACTGAGTAACGGACGATTAAAATAAATAAATACCCCAGCAACGACACACACTAAGGTACTGGAATATAACCAAACGCGCTTAACCCTATTACCTCCAAAAACTTCTGTTGAAGCTGGTTTATCCAACACTAAAATTGCTGTGTTACTCCATTCGCTGTTTTACATGATACCTGATATACAGACTGCACTGGAATGCCCATGATAGTAGGCTAGAAGATGTTAGTCAGAAAGATACCATTCTACTTACGATAGGCAAATGTACCTCTCGGCAATAAACATCAGATGCTTAAATATTGTGGAAATAATGATGGGTTGACATATTAGCAGTACATTCAGTGAAGAGCCAAGACAAGGTGACCACTGCCCACCCGGAGACTGAATGCTGCCTGATGGCGCTGCGCAAAAGCTTCTAGGAATCGACGAAAGCAGTTCTTTGTCTGCGTGTTACTGTCGTGAGCATACGTGGAAAGAGATGACAAGACTTCGAAACCATGAATAGGCAACTACGTGTTGTGAGTCAAGCACTCGTCACAGGATATGCAGGCTGGAGGCTCGTTCTCTCTGCGAAGCAGGATAGGCATCACTGGTGCACAGTACAATACTGGTGCTGGAAAAAGCGTGCATGACGTTCAGTGCACGTTGATGAAAGTGTAGCTCCATATCCGACGACTCTTACCTGTTCCTTTGTTGACCCAGCGACATATTCAGTTTTGATTGATGTGGGCACGAGATTATAGAATTATGTTGTTTGCTACACCAGGTCGATGATCTTGTTCAGATTTGTTGTCATCCAGACAAACAACTGTTTGAAACATGAACCACACCACGGTCCAGTCTGATATGAGGCAATGTTAAGCAATAGGAGACATTCACCTGAGCATCCATGGGACCTTTGTTAGTAAGAGAAGGCATCAATCCAGATGTTGACAACTCGAGCAATATTTTAGACGACTTGTGTCCCTTCGTGCCTGATGTTTTCTCCGACGGTGACGGCATCTTCCAGCAGTTGTATGAGGAACATGCTTGTGAATTCATGTTGCTATCTATCCCATCAAATTCTCCTGATGTGCATCCGATGGGTAACCACTGGCCGTCATTTACAGGAGTAGCGTGGCTTGTGGGTAGACATCTGGAACTTCCAGAAACCTAAGAAGCATTTATCGAATCCATTGGCACCCAGAATCACTGCTGTATTGCATTATTAGCTACAACAACTGCGGCAGCAGTAGTAGCAGTAACAGTAGTAGTACTATTAGGAAATGTATTTTATTCATGTGTAGATGACTTTTGCAAAGATATTGTGTATGTATTGGTATTACAGTTTATAGACAATGAAATAAAATAATTTATACGTAGAGGCATTTACATGCTTACAGGTATAATCGGACTTGGATGTGAAAGATAGCAGGCTGTCGCCCTGCAACAGGAACCATCCCAGAATTTGCATGAAGAAATTTAGGGAAACCAGGGAAAAATGAATTTGTTATGGACGGATGAAGACTGCAGCTTCTATCCTCCCTAATACAAGGCCAATCTGTCTAATTTGGTTTACTCTTAATGTACAATAGTGTTTGGCAAACAAGTTACTGAACTTTGTAAAAGGCTCGTCCATCACTGTTCATTCGTTTCTCGCCCTCAGTCAATGCACGCACTACACCCACTCTACACACATTGTTTCAAAATGTAAAACAAAACACACTATCAGCTGACATCACAACATAGCGACGACCTTTAACTTCCATTTTCTGTATCACAACTTCCTGTTTGATATCCTGAAAAACTGAGTCAGTATCCATTTTAAGGATACAGATATTGGGCTATGAGACAGGATACGATTTTGCTGCTATAGATGGGAAAGGTTTTAAAGTAATGTTTTCCGGGAAAATAATAAAGGAAAAAATATGGAGAGAAACATAGTCGGAAAGTGTTATGCGAAATGATTGATATTTTGTTGATAGTTACTATTACATACTCGTGTTACATTATTTCCATACTGTCTACTTCAGCAATTCTCAACCTGTTGGTCGAAACCCGTCGGGTGACGTGGTAGACCTATAAACTCGAGGGTAGGGAGGGGGCACTGCTTATTGAAAAGAAAAAAAATATGATCTCAAATCTCGATTAATTAACTGAAAGAAAAGCAAAATATAGCGTAGCACACAAAGATATGAAAATTCACGATTACACTAATATTATACGCTTATAAATAGGACTGTATCAGTACTGCATAATGCATTTAATACATAACTTATCAGTACTATATTAAAAACACGTTTAGTAACTATTAGTGACTTCTTTGGCTTTAGCTTGAAGAGCCAAGTTTAATATAAAGAACAGTCACAGATTACTTTTTCTTCATTATCATGTTTATTTTGTTCGTAGCAGTCAATAGAGGAAATCCGGTTTCACAAAAGCAGAAATGAAGACGCTAGTTTAGCTCTTACTTTGAAGTTATGATAAATTTACGTTATTGCCTATAGAAGCTTATGCATGTATTTACCTTGGTTTTACCCCTCGGAGGAAGGCCATTGAAGGCGCAACCGCTTTGTCTGACCTTTGTGGTTTTCTGATGGAGATTCCCTGACCAGAGTCCAGCAGTAACTCGCTAAGATTGATGCACTCCACTGTCCTTGGTATCTCATACACATGTCCGAAATTTGCTGGTGCAATCGTTCTCCACGCTCGTCGGTCACAGCACCAAAGTTGGCAGGAAAGAAGTCCAAGCGCAAATCTAAGAAATGTAGTTTTAAGGACATGTTGCACCCGGTCTTCTGTAGCGGCGCAGAAGATTTTCCAAAAGCCTCTTATGGTTTTGTGCCCTCTTATTCCCTAGAGAGTTTGTTAACACTTGCACAAAGGCATTCAAAGATATCTTTCCATCATGTGTCAGGATGGTGTTGAATCGCTCATCTTTGTAAGGTTTGCATATCTGGGGATCCATGAAAATCCCCTTTGTTGTTTTTGCCTCACTAAGAAGTGGATATTTCTAGAGCAATAGAGAAATGTTTCCCCAGTTTTGTCCATGGCTTTAACGAAGTTTTCAAGAGGCCCAATTGTATATGAAGAACCGGGAAATTATGTTTTTGGTTTCGACCAGTACTTCGTGCATACCACTGAAAGATCCAGGTTCATATGACTGACACTTTTTTCTGCTTTGACGGGGTATCTCGGAAGCACAGGAAGGAACAGAATTTGGAGTAGCCGTGATGTAGCCCAAGTAATATGACTATGACTTCCAAATCCCCGGAAATCTGTCATTTAAACTGGTCATAGTTCAATCGCAGTAACAATTGTTTCAAGTTATAATAAGTTTTTTTTCATGTAAAATGCATTCCCAATCGGAATTGACCAAGTAACACGTTGCCACTATGCAGGAGCACATTTGAGACATTTGAGGAATCGATGAAGTACCTCCACTGACGTC
Organism: Schistocerca nitens; assembly: GCF_023898315.1. Taxonomy (NCBI): domain Eukaryota; kingdom Metazoa; phylum Arthropoda; class Insecta; order Orthoptera; family Acrididae; genus Schistocerca; species Schistocerca nitens. The sequence continues at coordinate 237,797,162 of NC_064622.1, read as the reverse complement.
TTTTATAGACAATGCCCGTGGCTGCCATTAGTCTCTCTGCATCACAAATACCACTTTCGAAAAATCGAGGGAGTGACGTATGGTGGTCAAGGAATGCATCCACATTTGCCGTCTTATCAAGACAATTCCACTGTTGTAGTTTTGACGCCAGAATTTCTACTTTCCAGATATCGTTAGGTCATTGGGTTCACACTGTTATTTTGTAAATCTCTGTACACTCAATGTTACACACAAAATCTTGACCAACGGAAGAACTGGGTTTTGAAGATGATGGTGCAGCAGTAGATTCACTACCGCCTTCTTCACTATCACAGTCAGGTGGAAAGTGAACTGGCAGCCCGGCCCCGTGAGGAACTGGTCGCATGGAAGACAGCATGTTAGGATGTGTCAAGCAAAAATTTTCTTTTTGGAAATACCGCGTGTTTACGGAGTTGTCACAGAAAGGTAACAATCATTCACTTGGTTTGATGGTTTTCTCCGGATTATGGGTATAGCAAAGCCCATGATTCAGCAACAACCAAAAATGAAGACTTGAGACACATACATGAGGAGCTCAGGACTTTTCCTGGTCCCCTATTTCACAGCCAGAACACAGTCTCTACGCGTTTCTAATATATGGCGTTATTGGCCTCCATTGCGATTTCAGTGTAGTCTGTTCGCAAATGTATTAAAATTTTCAGCACTGTTTACTCATTTGCGAGGCATATTGAATCACAGGAATTACAATGACCACACGCAGTAACTACACTTCAATAAATATGTTCTACCAGCGCATTAATAGAGCACAGCTTGTAAGAGGCTGACATTACGCTTAAATGAAATATACTCCGCTCCTCCCTTTCTCATCCCGTTCCCTTCTTGCAGCGATACAAATAGCGAGAAAAAACACACAGCTATTGTTTCCCGATCACTCTGTCTAGAATTAGCGGTTTTGCAAAGCGTATATGATAACGGATTGACAGCATATGCTAATAAAATATAATTATAACTGAATGCACTCCCCCTTTACCTTGGAAACTAGAGTTAAATCGAATTGCTTTGTCTTTTTATTATAAGCATGGTTGATATAATTAACAGACACTTAGTTCATCCCAGTTATATTTTAATTGTTAGGTCGTCTAATATAGGAATTACTCTCGTTTTCCGTGCAGAAAACTCATCGGCGAACCCCCCCCCCCTTCCCCCCCCTCCAAAGTCGAAGAGTGAATTAATAGTAAACTTTCTTTTGATTTCGCCACTTTCAGTGAATTCTATGAAGATTTCTTCTGTAGTTGAGAGATCTTCAGGAGTATTTGCGGGTGTTACCTCTAAGACAGCAATAGACGGCCGTCGATTCTGGTTTTGCCAGTGCAGCTGATCCGTGTTGAAAGAAATCAATGAATTTATACTCTTGAATAATTGTAAGGTCTCTGACTTTTTTGCTTCAGCACCGAAATGCTCAGAATACGCAATGGCATGGCTCTTAACGATTTTTTGTGAAAGCTGATAATGGAAAATCTTACTATTACGCTTAGGACATTAAGAAAATCTTAGGCTGAGAAAGTAATTAACGCAAAGTAAGAAAGAAATCTTTAACCATAACATCCACTAAATGTGTGAAATTGATAGCTTGCGTGGTTGAAAATGGTTCAAATGGCTCTGAGCACTGTGGGACTTAACATCTGAGGTCATCAATCCCCTAGAACTTAGAACTACTTTAACCTAACTAACCAAAGGACACCACACACATCTATGCCCGAGGCACGATTCGATCCAGCGACCGTAGCGCCTAGAACCGCACGTCCACTGCTTCCGGCTGAGTGGTTGCGTATGGCATTCCTGCTACAGGTGATTCAAAAATAAGTTTGTAGTAAGTTGTTACGATTTTGCACTACTGTATGCTAGGAGTTCATTTTGAAAATTTTTACATCTTCAGAGTACTCAGTTCCGGTACTGTCTCTTCTATAGTTTGATTCATGATAAGCCGTTCCCCTAGCGCAGCATCTCTTACAGTGTATCAGCATGGGTGTGTTTTGACCTACACTTCCTCCAAATGAGAGTTAAATAAAAGAGATCTAAAGGCTACTGCCGCAGGTAATATTTACGTTCAAATTAAAGTTTCCTGATACTCAATCACAGTCTTCAGTCTTTTAAATACCCTCCTGTTAATATTACCACGGACACCGACTAGACATTCATGCGTTGATCACTACCATCTTTTACGAAGACGGTATATTTCAGCGTTTCAGTGATTACAGAGCGCCCGAATACCGCTATCTGTCCTCATCAGTCATCTGGTGCCACATTACCTGAGTAATTGCGCACGTTGTTAATGGATAAATTAAGGGCTTTTACTTTCTAAGGCATATGGTATAGTTTCTCATTTATAGTTTCCTTTCTTCGTATTTTGCAATTTTAGTGTTGTAAACTTGCACCTGCAACTGCCAGAATTCTGAAGTTTGGATGTCACAGTACTGAATGTCGGTATTCGCATTTGACTAATGACACTGAGTCAGTATATTAAAGAGGCAACGAGGCAGAAACAGGCCTATTTCGATCATGCAGCTGTTTCTCACTGATATAAAATTCCTTATAATTATTCGCGGATGTACACAACGTGAAAAAAGTGAAGGAAATGAAACTTCACGGGTGATTACAAAATGGAGTCAGAGTTATAAAAGACTTGGCTGTGTGAGCCTAGTTGTACCGTCTCTGGCCTAGGTGCATGCATTGATTCGGGTGGGAACGTTTTCGTAAAGCCGTTGGGACCTCTTGTGTGACACGCTGGCGTACAACTGTTGTAACTGGTCTTTGATATCCTGGATACTGGCTCTGGTACAGAGTTGAAGTCCGAGCTCGATCCTAAAATGTAAAATTTGGGATCAGATCTGGGGATCTTGCTGCACACGGGAATACCTCTATACCATGCAGACAGTTGGGAGACACGAGCCATGAGTCGCACAGGATAGCTGCGCGGTCTAGGGTGCCTTGTCACGGTTCGTGCGGCTTCCCCCCCCCCCCCCCCAACCCTCTTGGAGGTTCGAGTCCTCCCTCGGGCATGGGTGTGTGTCTGTTGTCCTTAGCATAAGTTAGTTTTAGTTTGTTTAATTAGCGTGTAAGCCTAGCGAACGATGACCTCAGCAGTTTGGTCCCATAGTCATTACTACAAATAGCAACACGTGCCATGGTTGCACGAGAATTTTCCTGTTGAAAAATCGCACCACGACTCAGTCCACACGAAGGGTAATACGTGAGGATGCAGGATGTCCGCGACGTACCACTGTGCCATCAGAGTTCCTTCAGTCACTATTAGCTGTGACCTAAAGTAACACGTGATGCCAGTAGTAACAACGTTGTGCTTCTCCAATATTTTAGAAGTAAGGGATCTCTCACCGAGTCGCCGCCGTACTCGCCGGCGATGGTCCTTTGGGGCAGTGCTGAACACAATGAGACACCATTTGTCACCAATGTGTGCTTCCATGGCACAACTCCAGACACAACCGTTTGCGTTGTGGTGTTAACGCCAGCCTACACAAAGGACGATTATTTCCTAGTCCAGCTGCCGATAGTCTACTTCCATTGGTCTGGAACGACACAGAATTAAGAGTGTTTTAGGAGTGAGGCTGTGTTTTTGGATGGGAGGCACCGATGTACTTGGTGCTTAACACGGCGATTCACCATTGCTGTGGACAGATGAGGTCCACCAGAAACTTGACCATAACAACGCCTGTCCTGACGTTCCCACGCAGTCCAATATCGTGTTACTGTCACATCTGAGTGCCCCAGAAGTCAGGTTTTTGCACGATTCGACAAACTACCCAAATTCAGATCGGCAATGAGGCCCCACTTTAACTATGGCAGGCAATGATATCGCTGAATCGCAGGAGTACATGACATCTCCCTGTCGTTTGTAATAATGAATCAGCATCTGATTCTGTTCACGCGTCTTGTATATTGTGCTAGTCCTTGTATTAACGGTAAACACGAAATCACTAATACATCATGCTGGGCGTTCTAATTATTACAGGGATTTCCAATTCTAATAATTTAGAAACCCGCCCAAGGCGTGACATGTACGAAGTTACATTGCATCCAACCATGTCTTCATGGTCCTTCACTTTTTTGGCAGGCTAGGTAATAGTCACTCTAGGGCACACAGACATTATTCGAGCGCTTCATGAAATGGAGCCAGTGCTCACTTATGCCTTTAATGTGCTCAAAAAGAAAAGGAAGGAAAGGGAATGGTGCTCGCAACAGGTAATCAACAGTGGTGATTAAATTTTCAACGAATTTTGCTATCTCGGAAGTAGAACTGACATAGTATACGCTACACAGACAAAATAGTAAGAATGTCTTAATGCAGAAGGTGTTGCCATAGAAAGAAACAGCTACAAAATATATGCCTTTAGAACAGAAATAGTGATACGCTGCATTTAAGATTACGGGTCTATGTGTGTGAGCAATGTGGACCATAGGAAAGACAGAAGAACTAATTAAAAGTCCTTTTGAATGGTTTAGAGCAGTGGTTCCCAAAAAGTGGTCTGCGGACCCCCAAGGGTCCGTGAGCTATGGCAGAGGGGTCCGCAAGGTGCTATTAGAATAAAAAATATATTTAAATACACTTCGTACGATAACAGATTTTTTTTAGCCGCTACCTGCATGAGCAGTTATAAGCTCAATATTTTCTCAAGAATGAATATGTCAATGTTTTTCTAAGTACCAAAAATAGAAAACGTATAAAAAGACTCTTAATTTGGCTTTTTTTAGGTACTTGATACTGTGATATGACAAGATACCAATCATGCTCGATGAGGGGGTCCTCGAGATAATTTTGTTGGGAACCCCTGGTTTAGAGAGATTGTTCATATTATGTGGATTGACCGGAGAAGGAATGAAGTCATCCTGATGCGAGGTAGCGAGAAAACTGTCCAATTCAGTTGTCAGGAACATATTTCTATATGTGCCACAGAAAAATCATTCTTGGAACGGATGGTGAATGTTAATAACTGCAGGGGCAGTCTTAGATCTGCATCTACATCAAATTCTATGATGTACAAACCGTCTTAAAGATGTGTCGGCGAGTACAGGTATTAGACAAAAATACACAGACCCTAAAAACGTAAAAAATTACCATGCCTGATACAGTGGAGGAAACCCATACGCACTTGTAACATTTTCCAGTCAGCTCGTAATGGATACATAGACGTCCTGTATGGTTTTCTAGGGAAGCTTATGCCATTCTTCCCGCTAAATATGGCAGGTTAAAGTACGATGATAGAAGTGGATAGTGATAACGCACCCTTCTCTGTAAAGCAGATCACAAAGGATACAAAATATAGTGATCTGGTGACTGTAGTAGGCAGGAGAGGCGTGGTAGTCAATGCCAGTGCTCACAAACACAGTCCTGGACTATTAGGGCTGTGTGAACAGTGGCTCTGTTGTCTTCGAACTTAACATTATCATTGGCGAGCAAATAATGTACCGTGGGATGGATCTGATCGACCAAAATGGTCACATAATTCGTGGTAGCAATATGAGTTCTACGATTCGAAGCGTGGGATGTCAGAAGTTTGAATGTGCTAGAGAAGCAAGAACATTTAGAAAGGGAATAGCTGAGGCTCAATCTAGGCACAATGGGCATCAGTGAAGTGAAATGGAAAGAAGACAAGGATTTCAGGTCAGATGAGTATAGGGTAATATCAACAGCAGCAGATAATGTTGTAACGGGAGTAAGATTCGTTATGAACAGGAGGTAGAACCGAGAGTGAGTTTCCGGGAACAGTTGACTGATAAGGTTGTTCTCATCAGAAACGACAGCAAACCATCACCGACAACAATAGTTCAGGTATACATGGCGACCTTGCAAGCAGAAGATGAACAAATAGAGAAATTAAATGACGATATTTAACGAGTAATTCGGTGCACAAAATGCAATGAAAGATAATAGTCATGGGGGTTCGTAATGCGGTTGTAGGGGAAGACGTAGAAGTAAGGTTTGCGCGAATGAGATAGGAGAAAGGATAATTGAGTTCGGCAAAAAATTTCAGATGGGAATAACTAATAGTCAGTTCAAGAATCAAAAGAGGAAGAGGTATACTTCAGAAAGTGCAGGATTACAGTAAGATTACACCACTCTCAGGCAGATATTTGGAAAACTGTTACTGGAGTGTAAGGCGTACCCAGGGGCAGATGTAGACTCAGATCATAATACGGTAGTGATAAAGAATAGCCGGAAGTTAACGAGATTAGGCAGCAGAATCAATGCGCAGTGGAATGGGATTCAGAAGATGAGAAGATACACCTGAAGTTCTCTGAGGCTATACGTACTACGATAAAGAATATCTTAGTAGGCAGTCGAGTAGAAGAAGAATGGACATTTCTAAATAGGGCACTCACAGATGTTGAAGAGAAAAACGTAGGCACAAGGAAGGTAACTTCGGAGAAACCATGAGTAACAGAAGAAACACTCCAGCTGATCAACGAAAGAAGAAAGTACAAAAATGTTCAGGAAAATTCAGGAACAGAGAAATACAAGAAACTTAGGAATGAAACAAACAGGAAGTTCAGGGAAGCCTAGGGGAAATGGTTACAACAAAAAGTGAAGAAATCCATAAAGAAATCACTGTCAGAATGAGTGACTCAGCACATACAAAAGTCAAAACAACCCTTGGTGAAATTAAAGGCAAGGGTGGTAAAATTATGATTGCAGCGGGAACTAAACTATTACATCCAAAGGAGAGAGTGTATAGGTGGCGAAAGTACATTATTGTTCCCAGTGAAAGTGAAGGATTACAGGATCTGTTGATTAGAATGAACAGTCTAATGAGTACAGAATATGTATTGAGAAGAAATCGAAGAAAGACGAAAGTAATGAGAAGTAGCAGAAATGAGAACAGCGAGAAACTTAACACCAGAAATAACGATCACGAAGTAGATATAGATAAGGAATCCTGAAATGTGGGCAGCAAAATAACCCATGATGGACGGAACATGGAGGAAATAAAAAGTAGAGTAGGCATGACGAGGAGGGCGTTCCCGGCCAAGAGAAGTCAACTAGTATCAAATATAGACCTTAATATGAGGAAGGAATTTCTCAGAATTTATGCTTTGAGCACTGTGTTACATGGTAGTGAAACATAGAGAGTGGAGAAACCGGAGCTGAAGAGAATCGGAGCATTTTAAATGGGTTGCTTGAGAAGAATGTTGAGATTTCCATTTGCTGAGAACGTGAGAAACTAAGAGGTTCTCCGCAGCACCAGAGAGGGAAATAATGTATGAAAAACACCGAGAAGGAGAACAGACAGGATGATAGGACATGTGTTAAGATGTCAGGGAATGCCTTCCGCCGTACTAGAGGCAGCTGTAGAGGATAAAATGTTTAGATAATTACGGGAATTTGATTACATCGACCAGAGAAATGCGTGCTTTAAGATGAAACGTTTAGCACAGGAGAGGAATTCTTGGCGAGCCGTGTCCAAGCAGTCCAAAGCCCAACGACTCAAAAAAAAAAATGGAAAATGAGCTAGGAATGGCAATTATAGTCGAGAATTATCATCTGGTGAGAACCAAGCACTGGCTCAGTTGGAAAGTTCAAATCTGATGAAATCAGTGCCACATAGACTATTAAGTGAATGTCCATGCTGAAACCTGAATGCTATGGTAACTCTTTTATGTCGAGTTACTCGGCATATTGTTCTCCAGAGATTGATATAAAATCAGTTCAAACTTTGGCCAAAGTGTCTCTACGTCCACCATATAGGAATTAAATGATGTCGATTCATTGTTAGAGTATGATGCTATCAACTGTGTATCTGCTCTTTCCAGTACACATAGCGCCTTAGCGTTTTTGAAGAAGTAATTTTTGAGAATGTACGCTTGGAGGACAGCATTGTATGATGGTGACTATGACAAAACGGGAACGGAAGAGAATCGAAGCATTCGAGACGTGGTACCACAGAAGAATATTGAAAATTAAGTGAACTGATACGGCAAGGAATAAGCGAGGAAACGAATATGTGGAAAACACTGAAAAGAAGAAAGGACAGGATGATAGGAAATCTGTTGGCACATCAGGGAATAACATCCTTGTTACTAAAGGGAGCAGTAGAGGGTAAAAATTGTAGGGTGAGACATAGATTGAAATACATCTGGCAGATAATTGAGGACGTAGGTTACAACTGCTACTCTGAGATGAAAAGGTTGTTGCAGGAGAGAAATTCTTGGCGGGCCGCATACACCAGTCAAATGACTGAATCTCTATGTATTATAAGTTCTTGAATTTAATTTGAACGCGTACTTCATATTCCGTTCTTTAGTATACCCTTCGTCAGGCGACAACGCGGAATTGTGTGTAACGGCTCAAGGAAACAGGAATCAATATTTTCGCCAGCATGGTATCTCATCTGGTACCCGAGACGAACACAGTGAGCTGGGATTCACACGATCGTCGTTTGCGGGAATAAGAGATGGTCAGTCTCTTGTAAGGTTATCATACGTGAGCATAGAATGTGTACCAAAATTTTGCAACTGATTTCATATTTCAAAGCCCATTGTACGGCTATTCCCGAACATCTTTCCAGTCACTAGGAGAAGTCAATTCCTATAGGAACCTATAATAGACTACTGTTAGAAGAGGAGAAAATTGATTGTAGTTTCATGGGATTACGAGATTGGAGAAGAAGACTCTAAAGCTCGTGTTCCATCAGCCGAATCTCTCTTGCGTGCGGCTGAAGTGAGCAGTGCTACTGCGTCTCCCGCCAATTGCGAGGTACGTTCTGTCATTCACTTCCGGCAAGCAGGAGTCAATGCCGCCAAGATTCATCGTAGATTGTGTCCTACGTATGGGTTCAAATTACTCTGAGCACTATGGGATTTAACTTCTGAGGTCATCAGTCCCCTAGAACTTAGAACTACTTAAACCTAACTAACCTAAGGACATCACACACATCCATGCCCGAGGCAGGATTCGAGCCTGCTACCGTAGCGGTCGCGCGGTTCCTGACTGCAGCGCCTAGAACCGCTCGGCCACCTATGTATGGGGATAGAGCTAACGGTGAGTGTGTTGTGAGAGTATAGTGCACACAGTTCAAGGCTGTTCCACAAGTGTACACGATGTAAACGTACAAGAAGACATTCGGATGTGACTGATGTATTTGGACAACTGCTGAGGAAACTGTGCGCGGGAAACGTCGGTCCGCAGCTTTTGAACTTTCTGAAATGTGCGACAGATTTGAAGGAGAGCTCTCAACAATACTGTCACAGTGAGGGTAGGTTAGCGTAAGCATTTTACGCGATGGACACCGAAATGTCCAACCGATGATCACAAAAATGAAAAAATGGGTTTGGTCTTGGCATTCCTTCAGCTTTACCACGACAAAGGAGAGGAATTTCCGAACGAATCGTGAATGCGGAGAAGACATGCGTGCGGTAAGAAACTCAGAAACTAAGAAAAACACCAAACTGTGGATGCACACTCTAACAATACCACCACTTGCAAAGTAAGTTAGAAATCAGACAATTAATGTTGCTCACGCAGCATATGTTCGCTTTATCGGGCAACAACGAAGTTATTGACTGTGGATGGTATCGTCAGAATGGAAATAATGAAGTCACTGTACAAAAGTTATTAATTTTGGCACCTATCTTGAATGGATTCCCACGTAGATTTCGTCGAAGTTGTTATAGCCCATCTTGTTGATTCTAGGGTGATTCCACTTTGACTGCTAGAAGGTCCAGATCTATATTTTAGCAATATTTGTAAACCTAACAAATGCGTTTTTCAGGAAATTCTTAATGATCAAACAATCCCAGATTAGAGCAATGGTATGGTAGAAATAATTTTTGACTTGGTGTTCACGATCCACATTTATATTAAACTTCTTGTAAATTCACATATACTTCTTCTTTCATCGTCGTATCATCAAGATAACAGTTTTGTATCAATCTTCATATATTTAATTTCCACTTTAACCAAACACAAGACTTGACTGTTCTTTTACAAAGCGAAATAACAACTGAACTTCTGCAAAATGAAACACAGACTGCTCTGTGCACATTCGCGCCAACACGGTGACAAGTAAGTCAAAGATTATGACAGTCTCACAGAAATGAATACACACAGGTACCATATCACTGTAATATATCGAAACATCGGAGTACCTATACATTAATAAAACCAAATGTGAATACTGTCACAAAAATATGTCTATTACTTCGCAGGAAAGTTGTACGATATTACTGGTATCGAGAACTGGGGTTGGAGTGCCGTAATGGTCACGTAAATAGAGAACCATTACAACACTCATTCCTCAGACCTAAAATATTCACAAACAGATGCTGTTAAATAGTAAAACGATGCTTACAACTTTTTGACATTTCAGAAGCATTTTGACTGCAAATTGTGCGTGAATAAGACGTGAGAATACTATGACATAACAACCGAGCGAGGTTGTGCAGTGATTAGTACAACGATTCGCATTCGGGAGGACGATGGTTCAAACCCGCGTCGACCCATCCTTATTTAGGTTTGTCGTGATTTTCCTCAATCTTTTCAGGCAAATGTTGGGATGGCTCCTTTGAAAAGATACGGCTGATTTCGTTCCCCATCCTTCCCTAATCCGAACGCCGTCTCTAATGACTTTGTTGTCGATCGGACATTAAATACTAATGTCCTCCCTCTCCCTCCATTGTGACATAACAGGTATATTACAAACTCTTAGAAAACTCCGTAGATCATTCGGAAACAAACATCGTGGGATAATTACAGAAAAAATCATTCTCCTTCGCAGTAATGCACGACAACACACTGAAAAACGAAAAAAATTTTTTTCCTTGCTTTGCAGAAAGCGACTTTTATGTTTTGTCCAAGACAGCGTATCTAGCTGGCTATGCAGCACTTCACGATCGACGTAAGATGCCTGCAGCACCGGGCTATACTGTACTTCGATAAAGGGTTAAAAAAGATAGTGTCACAGTAAGACAAATGTTTGAAGTTGGGTCGTGGTTATGTAGAGAAGTAATAACACGTAAGTAAAGATTGTGCATGAATATTTATATTATTGAGATTCTCTATTTGCATCGATTAGAGAATGGAAAGTGGGTAGGGACTGTCATTGTTCCATGCAAAGGGAATTGTATGTTGCCTGTTAACAGCTAATGTGGGAGTTGTTTGTCACTGAAAGAAAATCTGCATGTTACTGTTGGCTGAAATCCTAGCAGCACTCGGTGAAAGCGAACGCGAACAGAATCGTAAGCGTAATGTAACAGAGAGAGTGGTAACTAATGGCAATAATATCCAGATAAAAGAAAGGCGACCGATACGCTTCAGACAACAACTACGAATGAGCGGCATGTTTGGTGCCTCTGTATTTCTGTGTAAACTAAGATGTTGACGCACCTTCTTACGTTTTATAGTTGGATGGTTCGTCCTGAACCGAATGTGGAAGGCACACTTCGAGGGGAGGTCAGTTCTCAATGCTGACCGCAAGGCTGTGTTTCGTGGCAGCATCATATATGATTTTCTGTCAATTGATGAGCGAATATCTGATTAAGCACAAGATGCATTGTCTTCCGGTCGCTGGACGATCTTCCTGCAGAGTTTGACAGCTCAGAAGGTAAACATTCTGGCTGTTCGGAGCTCCAGCGCTTGCAGCGAAATGGATTCCTGGTGATTTTGGTTGACATGCATGAAACGATAATAATGCACTATTATGATGATAGATAACTGGCCAGTATTTAATAAAAAGGCGTCTAGCAAGACAAATTTTAATCGTCGTTAAATTGTGGGCCTCCTTGAACAACGATAAGCCCTATATCACTTTGAATGACGACACGCCCTTTCTACCCACCTTTCAGCCATTGCATTTGCTCATTTCGTGTGGTCACTGAGATTATTAGAGAGGGTTGGCAGAAGTTGTAATGCTGAATTCAGTCGTAGCCTGATTAATACAGGCACCTGAGTTGGGGGAGACGAGCATTTGTTTTCCCTCGGGTAGCCACCGCTGTGGCAGGTGAGGCTGAATAGATAGAGTTCTGAGAAGAACAGTCGGCAGGTATGCATAGGGCAGACGGCATCCCCTTTGACGCGACAGTGGCCGTCACGAGGGGACTCAGTCCGAGCCACAGAGAGTCACTGGACACATGAGTGGAAAGCCACCAGCAAGTGGCTCGGCTGCACTGTCCCTTTAGCCAGAGTAGAAATGTAGAACATTGCGAAGCGAGGCGCAGTCCACGTTTCAGCACGAGGCCTCATATTGTCTCCCGTTTCCGCTGAGCTCTGTGTCTGCTTGTCGACGGAAACAGTTCTCGGAAGAACTGGTGCTCTCCGGAGACTGGGCGGCAGAGAAGGCTGCGGCGTTTTTTCCAGCCCATATAGGCGCTCCGGTCCTTGCGTTCCACGCGTCCGAAAAATAACAGTTGCTGGCTGCACTGCAGTCTATGACGTAAGTAATCGTCACAGCAGGCACCTGACGATGTAGTGGGACTGGAGGAACAGTTTTTTCTCGTCTTATGGAGGAACGACAGACAGTATATGAAGTGATGCGCAACTGGAGCACGAGCCGAGCTTTCGATTATCGGTTTTAGTTTGTTGGCGAAAACTGCACCTGCAGCTTTCCGCTGCCTGCCAGCTAGTGTAGGGAAGAAGAATGTTTGGTCGTAGTCCGCGCAAGAGTGCGGACGGCACATTATTCGTGTGGGATCCGCAGAAGGGCGTGGACAAGATCTGCACTTGCTCCTACGCATCACATCTCGACTTTTCTACATGTATGGTGTGCATCGCGCAGCGCTGTCAGTAGGAAACTTGAGAGCAAAATCTCATATTTTATTGCTCGTCTACGGAAGCAGCAGTTGTGCGACCCAGCCGCACTATAGCTGTTAGTTTCCGTGTCCAGTTCACAATCTCTGTAAGTCGTATCGTACCAAAGGGTGATTGGGATTCGGGCTCCGCTGAATAGGTCAGGTGTCCACTATACGCAGGAGGCGGCTACACGGTGAAATATTTCTGGCTTATTCAGCCATCATATTAGGCTCCAGGAAGCTATTCCCAGGGCAGTGGAGATGCAAGAAGCATAGAGATGATGCAATGTGGGATGAGGTACCGTTGACAGATGTTAGATTGGGTACCATTCCCGTGAGAAAGACCGCCTGCATGATGCTGCTGCTCTGTGATTGGCTGCTGTGTTCGGCGGTAGGGCGCCAAAACGTTATACTTTAGTTGCTATTATTAATTAAACATATCAACCAAATTACTACATTTTTTTTAAATAAACATCTCTCAACAGCCAGCTATCAATCAGTCACTTCAAAATTATTAAAATCAAAGTATTACTAAAACAAAAGACTGACGATATTACTGCCGATGCACTTCAGTGGCGTTCGGGCCACGCCTTGCTGGTTTGGCGCGCGAAGTGTCTCGGGCAGTGTGGCTCTCCAGTTCTGACCGTTCCAGTAGACAGACATGTTGTCTGTTATAGCAGTATTTGTTTCATGCAATTTTATTTACCACAGTTCCGACCGTCGCTAGGTACAGACAGGTTGTCTGTAATAGTAGTATTTGATTCATGTAATTTTATTCTCCATTTCTGACAGTTCCAGTAGACAGACATGTGGTCTGTGGCAGGATGTATTTCATGTTATTTTAGCCAGATATAATGACTGTGGGAGGATGTGTTCAATACGTTGTGGTCAAGAATATCAATAAAAACGCGAGTGGCATCCCAAATGAGTTATAGTTTATTCGTAGCAGCAGTTCCTTGCGAAGTTAATTTCAGCCTCAAGAAAAAGAACCCACGACCTGCGTGCTGTTTTCTGCGCTGGGGACGTCATCATCATGAAGACAGCACGTTAGTGTAGTGTACAAGAACTTATGTATTGCACACAGGGCAGTAGAAACAACTAGGCACCTCACGTGTACTGCATGCACAGTACAAATGTGCTCAGTGACACGTCATCTGCAGTAAAGCAGAGGAGGTAAAGAAGGATGAAAGTATTAACTCTATCTCACTTTTATTCCTTTTTTTGCCGTGCGTGGCATCCCTTGCGGGGAAATCTTCGATGTTTGAGTGCTTTGGAGATATGAGGTTTGATTATTAGCGAGGACTGTGAAGTGTGAAAAATTCGCGGAAACATTCATAACACCTAAAGTGACTGTTCTGCTACTACATGACAATGGAAATGTGTAGGACCTATTTCAAATGATTTTGGAACTGTGTTTGAACTCTTTTGAACTTTAGTTGAAACTCGATTTTTGATGCCACAGACAATTATTTTTATTTACGAGAACATAACGTCCGCGTATAGTAGATGCTGAAAGTGTTAAAGTGCAAGTCACCTAAAATCAAATACGTGTGCGAGGTCCATGGGATTACGTTTAATTTTCATAGAGATTTCGACTTGCTACGAGGCGACGCAACGCAGCGCGGGGAGGCAGAGCCAGCGGCCGCAGTTCTCCGCGTCAGGTGCGAGGATCGGCAGCCAGCAGCGGGCGAGATCAGTAGCAGCCACTGAACAGGGTGTTCCAGCAATCCGGCAGCAGTACGACACTTCAGCTTCAGCAGCCAGAGCAGAGAAGGAGCTTCTCGACGGCAGCACGCAGAATAGCATCGAAGAGCAAGTGTTACTCTGGCGCAAATAGCTAATCTCTGTAATGGACAGTAGAAGAATATTGTAACTTCAAAGTCTAAAATTGATCCCTTTAAACATATTTGGCTAAAATTTGTATATTATATTAAGTGTAAAATGTCTGATAAAATTGAAAAAAATATATCCTCCTAGAAGTAGGGAAAGGGATCAAGTAGATATTGATGGCAATGATCCTTCAGATCAGCCATAACACTTGCAAATAGATAACATTGTTGATGATCTATCAGATAATTTGCAAAGTTTAGATAATGAAACTGAAAATGTTTCGCCGGCCGCGGTGGTCTAGCGGTTCTAGGCGTTCAGTCCGGAACCGCGCGACTGCTACGATCGCAGGTTCGAATCCTGCCTCGGGCATGGATGTGTGTGATGTCTTTAGGTTAGTTAGGTTTAAGTAGTTCTAAGTTCTAGGGGACTGATGACCACAGATGTTAAGTCCCATAGTGCTCAGAGCCATATGGACCATTTTTTTTGAAAATGTTTCGGAAAATGCGCATTCTGTGTTAAATGATCGTACTCAAAATGTAGACACTGTCGCTCCAGACCACAACAACGTAGTAGATTTGGATGATGACGTCAGACCCACTGAATCTGACGTCAACATTGCAAATGAGCCAACAGTGGAGTCACATAGATTAAGTCATGGCACTGCTTCAGCTGAAACATTGCCAACATTAGATAATAGGGAGATAGAAATCAGCAAGGAGGAAAGTACGTTAGCTATGTTATTACTACTTTTAAAAGAAACTAACGAAAAAATAGATAAAGGGCAAAATGACACTAAAGAAGAGATAAAAGCCGAGTTAAGAGAAACAAGAGGTGATGTACGAGAAGCATATACAGTAATGACTCAAATCAATAGCAATTTTAAGGCTTTAGAACAACAGGTATCAAAACTTGAAGCTAAAACAGAGGCTTGTTCCAGTAAAATAGATAGAGAAACAAAAGAATGGGGTAAGAAATTAGAATTATGTAAGCTTGAGATAAATCAGAAGTTTGACTGCAAAATTAAAAAGCTGAATGATGATATGGGGGCACAGGGTTGTGTAATATCAACAATAAGTAGTAATGTTAGCCAAGTAATAAACGAGCAAAGCAAGGCTGCTAAAGAATGTAATGATAAACATGAACAGCAGTTAAGTGAGTTAGAAAACATCAAAGATGAGCAGCAGGTACTTAGTCGTAAGGTTTCACAGACAGGTGCTCATTGTAAAGGTACCACAGATGCGATTCAAGATAAATTGAAGGAATTTGAACAAGCAGTTAAGCAATTTCCTGACAAAAGTAAGGACAGAGTGTGTGTTCATGCTAGTGATGTAACAAATCCCACTATTATTTACCATCCTTCTCTAGTAGAGGTAACACACATCCAGTTGATTTTATTAAACAGTCCGAAGGTACACTTCCTGAAAATCTAACAGAACAACAAAAAAGTAGATTTCAGGGAGACGTAATATCATGGGGAACCGGGGTCAGTAACACATGTACCACATACAAGGAATTTGTACAAGCATTTTTAAATCAATACTGGTCTACTAGCACACAAAATGGCGTCAGGAGTGAAATTTTTGAGGGAATGAGTTTCGCTAGTAGTGGTCGTAACGGGTACAAAGAGGTTTTTCAACACTATTGGGAAAAGAATCAACACTTGACTGAACCTTTAAGAGAATCAGACCTCATAGATACAATCATACTTAAATTTCGAGTGTCTGTACAAGAGAAGTTAATCAATGTAAACAAAAGCGATGTCAATAACCTACTGCACGTCCTCGACCAGTTAGATGCGTTCTCAGACAACAAGCAGTTTAAGTGAAGGAAGTATCAAATTGACGAATTGGTATTGATCAAGGCTGTGGAAAGATACGTTCAATACGTTGTGATCAAGAATATCAATAAAAACGCGAGTGGCATCCCAAATGAGTTATAGTTTATTCGTAGCAGCAGTTCCTTCCGAAGTTAATTTCAGCCTCAAGAAAAAGAACCCACGACCTGCTTGCTGTTTTCTGCGCTGGGGACATCTTCATCATGAAGATAGCAGGTTAATGAAGTGTACAAGAACTTATGTATTCCACACAGGGCAGTGGAAACAACTAGGCACCTTAAGTGTACTGCATGCACAGTACAAATGTGCTCAGTGACACGTCGTCTGCAGTAATGCAGAGGAGGTAAAGAAGGATGAAAGTATTAACTCTATCTCACTTTTATTCCTTTTTTTGCCGTAACAGGTAGCAGGAACTGTGTGACGTGGACTGGGCGGTTTTTTAGGTTAGAGAGCCTCGGGAAAACACAAGAAGGGCTTCAGTCACAAAGGGCGCAGGCAGAACATAGGAGGAACGTAGATACAGCAACCATTGGTATAACAGTTGTAAATTGTCGTAAAAGTGTTCGGAACGCACCAAAGCTCCAAGCGCTAATAATAAGCACTGATGCTCAAATCGTTATAGGCACTGACAGCTGGCTAAAGCAGAAGATAAGTTCAAAAGAAATTTCTGCGAAGAACATAACGGTATTCTGAAAGTATGAGCTAAACAGAGTTGGCGATGGCGTGTTTGTTGCTGTCAGTAGTTTATCTTGTCGCGAAATTGAAGTAGATAGTTCCTTTGAGTCAGTATGGGCAAAGGTCATTGTTGGCAATCGGAATAGAGTAATAATTGGATCCTTTTGCGTACCTACCAATTCAGATGATACAGTTGCTGAAAGGTTCAAAGAAAACTTGAGTTTCATCGATACGATCATGGTTGGTGATGACTTCAATTTCCCTTCGATATGTTGGGGAAAATACATGTTTATTTCCGGAGGTAAGCATAAAACATCATTCGATATTCTTTGAAAATTGTTTCGAGCAGTTATTTCATGAGCCCACGCGAATAGTAAACGGTTGTGAAAAAACATTTGACATCTTAGCAACAAATAATCCTGAGTTGATTAAAACTGTGTGCCGGACCGAGACTCGAATTCGGGAACTTTGCATTTCGCGGGCAAGTGCTCTATCAACTGAGCTACCCAAGCACGACTCACGCCCCGTCCTCACAGCTTCACTTCTGCCAGTACCTCGTCTCCTACCTTGCACACATTGCAGATGCTCTCCTAGCGAACCTTTCAGAACTAGCACTCCTGAAAGAAACGATATTGAGGACACATGGCTTAGCCACAACTTGGGGAATGTTTCCAGAATGAGATTTTCACTCTGCAGCGGAGTGTGCGCTGATATGAAACTTGCTGGCAGATTAAAACTGTGTGCCAGACAGAGGCGCGAACTCGGGACCTTTGCCTTTCGCGGGCAAGTGCTCTACCAGCTGAGCGCACACTCCGCTGCAGAGTGAAAATCTCATTCGTGAAACAATCCCCAGGCTGTGGCTAACCCTTGTTTCCGCAATATCCTTTCTTTCAGGAGTGCTAGTTCTGCAATGTTCGCAGGGGAGCTCCTGTGAAGTTTGGAAGGTAGGAGACGAGGTATTGGCAGAAGTAAAGCTGTGAAGAGGCGGTGTGAGTCGTGCTTGGGTAGCTCAGTTGGTAGAGCACTTGGCCGCGAAAGGCAAAGGTCCCGAGTTCGCGCCTCTGTCTGGCACACAGTTTTAATCTGCCAGCAAGTTTCATATCAGCACACACACCATTGCAGAGTGATAATCTCATTCTGAATCCTGAGTTAATAACCAGTATCAAAACCGATATAGGGATTAGTGGATACAGGTTTATCGTAGCGAGATTGAATACTGAAACCTCCAAATCCTCGAAATATACGCTAAAATATACCTATTAAAAAAAGCAGAAAAAATTTCACTTGATGCCTTCCTGAGACACAACTCCACTCCTTCCAAATTAATAATGTAAGTGTATACCAGATGTGGCTTAAATTCAAGGAAATAGTATCTGCAGCGATTGAAAGTTTTATACCAAATAAATTAACAAACGACGGAGCTGATCGTCTTTGGTACAAAAAACGGGTTAGAATACTGTTGCGGAAACAACGAAACAAAAACGCCAAATTTAAAAAGACGCAAAATCCCCAAGATTGAAGATCTCTCACAGAAGCTCGAAATTTTGTGTGGACTTCTGTGCGAAATGATTATAACAGTTTCCTCAACGTAACTTCGTCTCGGAACCTGGCAGAAAATCCAAAGAGATTCTAGTTACGTGTGAAGTATGTTAGCGGCAAGAAACAATCAACGCCTTCTCTGTGTGACAGCAATGGAGAAACTATCGAAGATAGTGCTGCGAAAGCAGTTACTAAACACAGCCTTCCGAAATGCCTTCACAAGGGAAGACGAAGTAAGTATTTCAGAATTCGAATAAAGAACAGCTGCCAACATGAGTAACGCAGGAGTAAATATCCTCGGAGTAGTGAAGCAACTTAAATCTCTTAATAAAAGCAAGTCTTCTGGTCCAGACTGTATACCTATTAGGTTCCTTTCAGAGTATGCTGATGCATTAGCTCCATACTTAACAATCATATGCAACCATTCGCTCGAAGAAAGATCCGTACCCAAAGTCTGGAAAGTTGCACAGGGCACAAGAGTATTAAAGAAAGGTAGTAGGAGTAATCCACTTAATTGCAGGCCCATTTCATTAACTTCTATATGCAGCAGGATTGTAGAACATACATTGTGCTCGAACATTATGAATTACCTCGAAGAAAACGGTCTATTGACACACAGTCAACATAGGTTTGGAAAACATCGTTCTTGTGAAACACAACTCGATCTTTATTCGCATTAAATGTTGAATGCTATTGATAAGGGATTTCACATCGATTCCTAATTTCTGGACAAAATGGTTCAAATGGCTCTGAGAACTATGGGACTCAACTTCTGAGGTCATTAGTCCCCTAGAACTTAGAACTAGTTAAACCTAACTAACCTAAGGACACCACAAACATCCATGCCCGAGGCAGGATTCGAACCTGCGACCGTAGCGGTCTTGCGGTTCCAGACTGCAGCGCCTTTAACCGCACGGCCACTTCGGCCGGCTTAATTTCTGGACATCCAGAAGGCTTTTGACACTGTACCACACAAGCGGCTTGTAGTGAAATTGCGTGCTTATGCGATATCGTCTTAGTTATGCGACTGGATTTGTGATTTCCTGTCAGAGAGGTCACAGTTCGTCATCTAGTAAAACAGAAGTGATTTCTGGCGTTCCCCAAGGTAGTGTTATAGGCCCTTTGCTGTTCCTTATCTATATAAACGATTTGGGAGACAATATGAGCAGCCGTCTTAGATTATTTGCAGATGACGCTCCCGTTTATCGAGTGATAAAGTCATCAGAAGATCAAAACAAACTGCAAAACGATATAGAATAGATATCTGAATAGTGCGAAAATCGGCATTTGACCCTAAATAACATAAAGTGTGAGGCCATCCAAATGATGGTTAAAAGGAATTCGTTGAACTTCGATTACACGATAAGTCAGTCATATCTAAAGGACGAAAATTCAACTAAATTCCTAAGAATTACAATTACGAACAACTTAAATTTGAAGGAGCACATAGAAATTGTTGTGGGCAAGGCTAGCCAAAGACTGCGTTTTATTGGTAGGACATTTAGAAAATGTAACAGACCTACTAAGGAGACTGCCTACACTATGCTTGCCCGTCCGCTTTTAGAATACAGCTGCGCGGTGTGGGACCCTTAACAGATGGGACTGACGGAGTTTTTCGAAAAAGTTCAAAGAAGGGCAGCACGTTTTGTGTTATCGCGAAATATGGGAGAGAGTGTCACAGAAATGATACAGGATTTGGTCTGGACATTATTAAAAGATAGGCGTTTTTCGTTGCGACGGAATATTCCCACGAAATGGCAATAACCAACTTTCATCTCCGAATGAGAAAATACTTCATTGGCAACGACCTACATAGGAAGAAACGATCACCCCTATAAATTAATGGAAAGATATAGGCATTCGTTCTTTCCGCTGGCTATTCGAGATGGGAATTATAGAGAGCTCTGAACTGCCAGCCACTTAAATGTGATTTGTGGAGTATCCATGTGGATGTAGATGTAGTCAGTGAGCGTTACCCCTTTAAAGTCGGAATTGAAGTCCAGTCATCAAACCTGGCTGAACTTTGCCATCCGACAATCGGATCATTCTACTTTATGAATATTAGATAGTCTATAATCAAGATGTTACGTAGTCCCATATCCTACTTCTTACATGTGTTATTTTTCTGAATAAATCTGTCGTGATATTTAATTCCTTCGTTCATTCAAGTTCACAAGATACCTTGAGCACCTTTCATAATTTTATTTACCTATGTCCAGATAATAGGATTAGCAACACGTGTTTTTGAGTGGGGTCCGCCTTCAGCAAACCACAATTTTGATTTTTGTCCCAGACATGTTTCGCTGCAGTTGCAGCATCATCAGTGGTTTTTTTTATTGTTAAGGCTGTTAAACATAAGAAATATTCTTGACTGTTTAATTGCATACAAATTTCAGCTTCTAAATCGTACTTACAGTTCTTTGAGGAGCATATAAAATGGTGTATTCATACCTTCTTACCACATTGTGTGGATTTCTTGCTGCATTACGTTTTTATACTGTCTCATTTTCTGTACAGTTTGTCTCCTGGAATACAACTTAACGTAGCAAAAGATTTACGCAAAAATTACGATTTCTAAACTGTTGTGGTTGTGCCTGAGATTAATAATTTATGTGAAAGGTCGTGTGTATGTGTGTGTCTATTTACATTATGTTTCACTTCGGTTTCTTTTTTCGTCATCTTCTTCATTGTCAATTTTAGTGTATTGAGTTGTCACTGTCACGGTCTATTAGCTGTGATAACAAGATGGTGGACAGTGGAACAGTAGAAGATGAGAAAACAAAATAGCAGACAGTGGAACAGTTGAAGATGTTATTGGCGGTTCTTTTGAATTTCTCAGCGAGTGTTTGTTTCTGCGTGTGTGTGTGTGTGTGTATTTCTAATAAAACAATTAAAAAAACACTGATGATGCTGCAACTGCAGAGAAACATGTCTGGGACAAAAAACTAAATTATCTTTTGCTAAAGGCGGACACACTCAAAAACATATGTTACTGTTAAAGCAAACACAGACAAAAAAGCTTCAGCATCAAGATTATTAATAGGATTAATCTTTTATTGAGAACTGCAATGCGTCGTCTTCAATGACAGTATACAGGCCCAGTTTTTATAGTCATTCACGGTCTTTCCCTTTGCATAGGTTTCACAATAGCGTCAGTCGTTTTGCATTAGAGTTATGAGAAGCAGAGGGTGATTGGAGGCACTAAATTATCCATTTTTCATGTAAGCGAAGTATGACTTGATCTCTGATACAAAATGATTTCCATACTCCATTTAGAGTTTAGTTTTTCCACCAACGGACATACTTATGAGCAAAGATGAGCTGTCGTGGGTCTCACGACAGGTTAGTGCAGAAAGCCACCCCGGTCTGCATTTGTGGAGTATCGTATGGGCTGAACCGCTGACGCAGGCAGCAAACGGCTAATGAGTACAGAATGTGAATTTAGAGTAAACTGTCGAGAGACGAAAGTAATGAGACGCAGTAGAAATGACAATAGCAAGAAACATCGGAACTGATGGTCACGATGTAGACGAAAATACAGATTTTTGTTACATAGGCAGCAAAATTACCCATGATGATGGGGGAAGAAAGACTTGACAAGCAGACTAACGCTGGAAAAGACGACATTCCTGGCTAAGAGAAGTCTACTAGTGTCAAACGTAGGCCTTAATTTGAGGAAGAATTGCTGAAAATGTACGTTTGGAGCATAGCGTTGTATTGTAGTGGACTGTAGGGCATCCGTGACAGAAGAGCATCGAAGCATTTGATGTTTAGTGCTACAGTAGAATGTTGAAAATTAGATGGACTGATAATGTAAGGAATGAAGAGGTTCTTCGCAGAATTAGTGAAGAGAGGATCATACAGAAAACATTAACAAGAAGAAGGGACAGGATTGTAGGACATCTATTAAGACATCAGGGAATGACTTCCAGGGTACTAGAGGAAGCTGTAGAAGGTACAAACTGTAAGAAAGACAGAGATTTTAATACATCCAGCAAATATTTGCGGACACAAGTTGGAATTGAGGATGTTGGTTGGTGGTGTGCTGAACATCATATTCATCAGCACACGTACATGTTCGAGATCTTTCCATTTTCGGTCTTGGCACTTCCCGAATGCTGACGAGATGATGTATATTTTCGAGAATTTACAGAAAATGGGCGTACTGCATATGGTGGTGTACAAAATTCACTGCCTTGACGTGTTACAGCAGAAAATAAAACAGTATATCAAACAACAATACAGGCACACACACTTGTGACTGATTATCTGTGGGATACGGCCCTCCCACAGAAGAAGCAATGAAACTTTACACTGGTCCGAGTAAGCGACTTCGATCAGTGGCCTCCTGCTCCAATGGATATCTGTATATTTAACAGGATCACCACATATGCTTGATGCCAGCACAAAGAGGATATTTGTTTTCGATATATCAGAAGAGAGAGTTGCAGTAAAATCTTATTGAGTACTCTGTCAGACGTAGTTAGTGGAGCTTTTATAGTTTATGCTGTCTTTCTGTTGGTTTGTACAAAATAACGACGATAGAGGGAATTTTAGCTGACAGACATGAATGCACCCTGAGGGATGCAGATCTCCTTTGGACTATAGTACCTGTATGTAGTATCGGAGACACAGAGCAATGCAGTAGCAATATCCTCGTCCTCTCATTTGCCCTACTTTCTTTTATACTGCCTTATACCACCATAGAAAGCTTCGATTTGGCGCTGGCCTTACACATCATACGCCACTGGCTGAGGTACGACAAAATTACCCGATTTCCACTGAGTGCTGAAAAAAGACGGTCCTGTTACATTAACTCTGCTCATGCTGTTTCTCCGCGGGATGCAGAGGGTGGTACATAAAGCGTTGTCTGATTTCTGTTCAGTTTTGACTAGATCTAGATGATCACATGCATGAAGCTGCAGGCAGTATGGGGCAGAAACTGAGAAACAGTTACAAGATGCAGAGGGACTGTCTAAAGTCACGTTGTAGTTCTGCTGTAGCAGATAGGTTCAAAAAATGTTACTCGTTTCGAGATACGAGAGTGGCATGAATATGATTCACCAGTGGCTGTAATCGTTAAAAGATATCTCCTTAGGATCCCATACAAGTATATGTTTGACTGGATAGACTCGATTCCTATGCGCAGTCAGCACTGCTATCAGATAGCGTAATTCTATCAGCGACTCCTGTGTATGCCTGTAGAACCAAGAGCGCATTTTATGGAGTGTGACAGTAACATAGTTGTTAAATAAATGTAAATGTCGTGTGATTACGGCCTTCCGTCGGGTAGACCGTTCGCCGAGTGCAAGTCTTTTGATTTGACGCCACTTCGGTGACTTGCGCGTCGACGGGGATGAAGGATTATGATTAGGACAACGCAACACCCAGTCCCTGAGCGGAGAAAATCTCCGGGGCAGCCGGTAATCGAACCCGGGCCCTCAGGATTGACATTCTGTCGCGCTGACCACTCAGGGGTGGACAACATAGTTATTGTGATAATGCTTTTAATAGCACGGTCCTTACGCAAAATGTAAGTTACCAGCAAGCGTCCTTATGTGGTTAACTTCAAATGCCGGTTCTCAATAGTGTTCCTCAAAAGGAACATCGTCCTCCATCCAGGGATTCCCATTTGAACTACGTAACAGGTGAGTGTAATCAGATTCCAGAAAAAAAATTATTACTTACCAAGCAAAGTGACGAATGATCAATTTAATTGATTGGTCTGTCAAGTTGATATCAGTAACATGCAGCCTGGTGGGTGGAGGCATTGGCTAAGGCATCACGTATATGTTTCTTGGCTTCAATTTTTTTCATTGTGGCGATATCTTTTAACGACATTTGAATCGCTCACCTACACATGGAGAGACGACTATAGTAATGAAATCAGATCTACTGCCGAGGATATAAAGAACCTTATACTTAGTACTTCTCTGTCCTATTATCTTATGACACAGTTCGAAAGTGAGGAGGAGTGCTGTAACTGTAGCAGTTCTTAGCACTCTATCATGAATCAAAAATAAGATTAATATTCTAGTCCTGTGGTGCAGGACGTCACAGATATGAAAAGATGTTTCTCTACCTGATGAAATAATACTTAGACGGAATATTGTGTATGCCAGAGCCCTGTACAGGATTTTCATAGCAAGTAACGATACTTCATCGAAGTGAAAAAAATTTGTCTGATTTCTTCTATCTTCGAAAATAACTCTTATAAACGGAAGGCATCTACAATTCACATGAGAAATTCGAGGTGTATGGTCAACAAAATCACTGTCTCTGAATGTATAAAGTGGATGTTTTAAACTAGTGGTTCTGTGTCGTGTAGGAATTACATAGAACTACTGTATACGTTGTTTCGCGGTGCACTGCGGCTGGCTACAGCGACGGTCACGAGGAGTCGGCAACCACAAGTAACGATTAGCTCAGCCTGGGGTGGTTACAAATAATGCGCAAAACGTGTCCGATCTCACCCTGCAGCGAGGGCTGGAGAAGTGACCAGTATGCTGGGTGAATGAGACAGAAGCAGAAATGTGCATGTGTTTGTGAGAAAAGATACAAAATAATGGACGTTTGTCCTGGATGTATTTATAACATCCGATTTCCTACCACTCCAGTCATCCCTGGATGCCTTCCATGCCTGAGGGTACTGCACTCTGGCATACACACGCGTCCACGACTGCGTCTGCGACCGCTGCTGTAGTTTCCTCCGGTCCCTAAGCGTCGGCGTTGGCGGTGTACAGTGGGGCGGGCGCGCTGTGTGTGTACGTCAGAGAGGTGAGTGCGCGGAATGTGTGAGTTTTTCAGCGATCTCCGACAGCTACCCACGGCAGCTACTGCTATGGACTGAGTTGTGGTTCAAGTATGCTGCATTTACTACTTCTCAGTACATCACAGTGGACTCATATCTTGCATCGTTATTTGCTGTTAGCCCTA
The DNA here is from genome assembly GCF_023898315.1 of Schistocerca nitens. Taxonomy (NCBI): domain Eukaryota; kingdom Metazoa; phylum Arthropoda; class Insecta; order Orthoptera; family Acrididae; genus Schistocerca; species Schistocerca nitens. Next base: position 237,771,574 of record NC_064622.1, on the reverse strand, counting down.
TCCTATCAGGCAGCAGGCCTTCCTTCTGCCGAATGTAGCAGAGAGTATCAATTTAGGAATTCTATAGAGCTTTAAAACAGAAAATAATATTTGCAGATATGTGGTGGTCGGGAACTCTATAACAACGATGATATAAATTCAAGTCGAAATTTGAAATCCAAACTATCGATTGATACATCACACTTCCAATCATGACGTAAATTAATAATAGGTTTGTATGATTAATGCAATCGTTCATCAAAAACATAACACTGTTATTTATGCCCACAAACTACTGTGCAGTGTCGATCCTTTTTCATTTCGAGTAGTTTTAAACTGTGTGAAGCAAATTGTATGAAGCTATATTTATAATTTAATGTTTCTCATGGTACGTCATCTGAAGCAACATTTGTGACATCTTCAAGATGTGATACTCCACAACAGATTTAATAATTCCTGAAGCAGTTCATGAAATGCAACACAGGTAAGTGCGCTAGGAAGGCTGTGGCAGCATAGTGCCTATGGTGGAATCGACTCTCACTCAGGAATTTGCCTTGTTAGTAGTTCTCATGTGCATTGGTATTCGGCAGGGGTTTACCGGGTAAACGCCACTTTGTTTGCCGTCAGGTTCGACCATGCCTGATGGCACGTTCAGCCTCAGCGGCGGCAAATTACGGGAGGAAAAAGAGAGCGCGTGATTTGACAGGAATTTCTAGCGTATGAAATATCAAAGGATTGTTGCCACCTGATGCTTTTGCGCGGGGACTAACATGACATCTGGTCTGTCAGTTGTGTGGCCCAAACAGACACTCTTGGACACCGACATGTGGCACGGCCATTAACGGATGCATCACTTTGCAGGACCTCGTGTCGCTGCGCCTAAGGTGCGTGTGGGACAGCAGATGGCTGATGGCAGAAGCCACGTGCTTTGCGAGTGAAAGATTTTTTACAGTCTAATTACGTGTGAATACTATTTCAAGATGGTATTCCTTGCGCGATCGAAATACACTCCTGGAAATTGAAATAAGAACACTGTGAATTCATTGTCCCAGGAAGGGGAAACTTTATTGACACATTCCTGGGGTCAGATACATCACATGATCACGCTGACAGAACCACAGGCACATAGACACAGGCAACAGAGCATGCACAATGTCGGCACTAGTACAGTGTATATCCACCTTTCGCAGCAATGCAGGCTGCTATTCTCCCATGGAGACGATCGTAGAGATGCTGGATGTAGTCCTGTGGAACGGCTTGCCATGCCATTTCCACCTGGCGCCTCAGTTGGACAAGCGTTCGTGCTGGACGTGCAGACCGCGTGAGACGACGCTTCAGCCAGTCCCAAACATGCTCAATGGGGGACAGATCCGGAGATCTTGCTGGCCAGGGTAGTTGACTTACACCTTCTAGAGCACGTTGGGTGGCACGGGATACATGCGGACGTGCATTGTCCTGTTGGAACAGCAAGTTCCCTTGCCGGTCTAGGAATGGTAGAACGATGGGTTCGATGACGGTTTGGATGTACCGTGCACTATTCAGTGTCCCCTCGACGATCACCAGTGGTGTACGGCCAGTGTAGGAGATCGCTCCCCACACCATGATGCCGGGTGTTGGCCCTGTGTGCCTCGGTCGTATGCAGTCCTGATTGTGGCGCTCACCTGCACGGCGCAAACACGCATACGACCATCATTGGCACCAAGGCAGAAGCGACTCTCATCGCTGAAGACGACACGTCTCCATTCGTCCCTCCATTCACGCCTGTCGCGACACCACTGGAGGCGGGCTGCACGATGTTGAGGCGTGAGCGGAAGACGGCCTAACGGTGTGCGGGACCGTAGCCCAGCTTCATGGAGACGGTTGCGAATGGTCCTCGCCGATACCCCAGGAGCAACAGTGTCCCTAATTTGCTGGGAAGTGGCGGTGCGGTCCCCTACGGCACTGCGTAGGATCCTACGGTCTTGGCGTGCATCCGTGCGTCGCTGCGGTCCGGTCCCAGGTCGACGGGCACGTGCACCTTCCGCCGACCACTGGCGACAACATCGATGTACTGTGGAGACCTCACACGCCCCACGTGTTGAGCAATTCGGCGGTACGTCCACCCGGCCTCCCGCATGCCCACTATACGCCCTCGCTCAAAGTCCGTCAACTGCACATACGGTTCACGTCCACGCTGTCGCGGCATGCTACCAGTGTTAAAGACTGCGATGGAGCTCCGTATGCCACGGCAAACTGGCTGACACTGACGGCGGCGGTGCACAAATGCTGCGCAGCTAGCGCCATTCGACGGCCAACACCGCGGTTCCTGGTGTGTCCGCTGTGCCGTGCGTGTGATCATTGCTTGTACAGCCCTCTCGCAGTGTCCGGAGCAAGTATGGTGGGTCTGACACACCGGTGTCAATGTGTTCTTTTTTCCATTTCCAGGAGTGTAAATAAAAAGCGATCGATTTAATGACTTCTTTTCGATGTATTTTATAAGACCTGCATCTTTCAAAACAGCAGAGAATGATGAACAAGAGAGATCCAACACCAGCAAACTGCATTTCTTATAAATAGAAAATATAGCCTCTGCTATATAAATGAAATTCCTGCCATGACATCCTTTCTCTCCTGCACACAGATGCCAATTTCCTGGCAGAGTGGGTGTTGGGGGTTGGGAGGGGAGGAGCAGGTTGAGGGATATATCAGAGTAGGAGGGACTAATTAATTGAACGATTTAATTAAGTAGTGATCAAATTGATAAAGTGGGAGGGGGCCATTCGAGTAACTGAGATCTGAAGCTGTACCTGTACTAGCGAGAGGGAGGGGGAGGGTTGGATGTTTGTAGAGGGTTTTGAGGAGGAGGCCTGATTGGCTGATTGGAGGTTCCTCAGAGGATAAATTATCCCTAGGGTGCCAGCATCCACTTGGCAGAACAATAGGCTAAGGACCTGTCAATCAGAAGAGAACAATAGGTTTGCCTCTGAACGGTTGCTTGTCCCTGAATGTAGGCAACCCACACAAGAAAAGTGTAGTGATGTCCGTTTTTTCCCCCTAATCTTATGCTGCCCTGCAGTGCAAAGGCCTCTGTGTCAAGTAGTACCTCACAGTGAACTGCATGTTCCAGCATGAGGGCAATTCTCCGTCTTGGTGTGCTGTGATAATGTCGAACAGAAACCTACAATCTTAAAGGTTAATTCACCACTGGTACAAAATACTTTTGAGCTAGGCGTCTTTTCTATTTTTAGTATCCAAATCAGTGACAAAAACCCTTTCACGACTTGGACCCTTTACTACGGTCTTGTAACCAGCTCTTTCAAAACACCTTGAGCTGTACAGAATATTTCAAGGCCCATGTCTCCCTTCAGCGGTCATCAATTCCCCATTTTTATTGCATCTGTCACATTTCTTCCACCAGGCGCTACAAGGTCAAAGCTGAGTCGTAGCATTGGCAGAAACTCGTCGTCGTTTCCCTTTTTCGTCCAGTCAGTGTGCCGCCCATCTGGACATTGATTCCCCCACAAGACGACACTGCAAGCCTTTACGGTGATTTTAAACAGAGGATCAACATGCAAAGCGTAGCAGACCCGTATCCTTTTCTGCATATGAAGCAGTTGTCGGCGAAACTGTCAGTAGGCCGGTATTTTTCCAGCATCAACTTACGCGACGTAAATCTGCTATTATCACTTGACGCCACTTCTCAGCCTTTCTTTGTACTCAGCACCCTCCTTGCCCATTAGTGGGTTTATTGTTTGCCCTTTGGAATTACGTTGGAGCCAGGAATTTATCAACTCTATTTGGAGCATTTAATTAAGGACATTCTCTGTTGTATCAGCTACGTTGATGACATCTGGGCCACAGGCTCTACGGAAATGTGTAGGAAGTTTTCCTGTATTCCTGGAGAACAGCCTTGACTGCAATTTGGAAAAATGTAAGTTTTTTGCTCCAACAGTGCATTTTTGGAACATTGGCTTAGCTAAGTTGCATTCGTCCCTATAGATAAACATTAAATCCGTTGTCAAACTTCCTGCACCCCAGAAACTGAAGGAGCTGGAGATCTTTGTTGCCAGCATTACGTATTATGTTAAATTCTTTTCCCATGCCATCGATGTACATCTCCGATCTCCATAACTAATTCCGCGAAAGGGGCTACAACAAAGGATGTGCAGGCCTTCCACGTGTTATGTTTGCTTCCTCCCATTCTTTTAAATGTCTTCAAGAGTGTTATTTTTACGATATATGTACGGTAACAAAGACTTGAATATTAAGTTAGGGTTTCCTAATTTTTTATCCATTACATTAATTTGATTAATTAGAAGCAACTGGTATGACCAATTTACTTAAAAATTTGATAATTACTATTATTAGTAATTTCAAATTTCGTTGTTCATATGTAAGCCTATAACTGATTACAAACTCCCTGATAAAGTAGATGGAAAAGCCATGTAAGCGACTGTTCCATTTATACAGTTGATGTTGAAGGTACGTTAGCAACTTCTTCCCTCATTTAGTTTCAGATAAGTATTGTTCTGAACTAAATAAGTGTTACCGTAAAGTTGTTGGCAAAACGAGATGACGTAATTCAACAGAGATTATTGTTATATCTGAAAGCCCACATTAAAAAGAACCTTTATTTACCATCATTTACTCAGAAACATAAATTTTAATTGTAACTCATAGAAATACTTCAAACAACGACCTTAACTTCAGTTTTAGTTATTGTAATCTTGCAAAAGAGACACCTCATAATGCATTTTAATCAGTCTGCAGAACATTGCGAAATATGCAAGATCTGTGTCCAAGAATGTACCTCAGACGTTTAGCAAAAATTTCAGTTCGTACAATGCACAGAGCCAACCAGTACAGGTCGTTGAACTCCATATTCACTGAAACAATATGGCTATAACATCATTTTTAGCACGAAGTTAACTCTGAAAGTTGGCGAAAACATTTCTAACATGCTACTAAATATGTAATGGCACGGAAAAAGCTCATCTTAGACAGTTTTTACATCGTCGCTTCAGTGTTTCTTTCAAGTGTAGTCTCGTACATCGGTGAGTCGACGATAAGCAGTTTGTGCAAGAGGAGAATTGAAGTTTTTAAAATATGGTGCTACAGAAATATTCTAAAAATTAGATGGGTAGATCGGCCCTGTAGTTCCCTACGGAATTTCATTTCTGTTGCTCCCACATGGCTGTAGCCTTTCTGTCTTAACGTTGAGGTTTCACTGCCATACTAAATAAGGGACACTGCCTTAATCTTGTATATCTTGAACTGTGTTTCGGTCCATGGTGTTTTTAGTGTTCTTCGAATAGTTATGCCCATTGCCTGCTACCATCGTAGTTTGTTATTTATATCTATATCGTAATCATACGAGATACCAAACCCTAAGTAATTAAAATATAGAGTGCCTTCGAAGACATTCCCATCCGAAATAACCTTTGCTCATATTGGGTTTTTGCCCTGGAATGGTATGGTTACTGATTTTGAGGTTGAAATCTTAGTCGTATCATTTCTGTAATAAATAGATAGCTCTTTTCCATAATCACGAAGTCATCAGCATATGGTAACAATTTTAATGTGGTCCTTTCTTACATAATTCCAAGTGGTAGCTGATACTTCCATCTGTGTAGGATATCGTATTCAAGAATATTAAAAAAAATGGCTCTAAGCGCTATGGGAATTAACTTCTCAGGTCATCAGTCCCCTAGAACGTAGAAATACTTAAACCTAACTAACCTAAGGACATCACACACACCCATGCCCAAGGCAGGATTCGAACCTGCGACCGTAGCGGTCCCACGTTTCCAGACTGTAGCGCCTAGAACCACTGGGCCACCCTGGCCGGCAATGTTAAAAAGGGTGCTCAATAACACACACCCTTATCTTATTTCATGATTAATAACTATGTTTCCCCACAATACTTGCGTGAACTGAGTCTGATACAGCTGATATTATACGAACCTTTTATATAACTTTTTGTGTGTTGAGTGCATTGCCGTTTAGCCATTATTTTCCTTAAAGCGTGCTTGTGTACCTTATTGAAGGCCTTGTCTACATCTAACAATGCCTTACAGGTGAGAAAATTGTATTCCATTGTTTCCTCTATTAGCTGTTCCATAGTTCATAAACTGTCAATAAAAGCTCTCTCTTTTCGAAAACCATTCCGTTCTGCTTGCAAGTATTACTCTACTATTGCCTTTGATCGGTTATTTAATATGAGCAGCGCGTGGTTGCTAGGCTGAATTCGATATATTTATAAGTGTCTAATTTGTGGGTTTATCTCTTTCCCCTTTCTTAGAAACAGAAGAGACAGCGGCTGCTAACCATGTAGCAGGAATCCTCATCATAACCCAGCAGGTGTTTAATAGATGAACAAGGCATTGTTAGAGTAAAAATCCTTCAGTCGTTATGAGCTTTGTATTTATCCCCCGTGGTTCAAGTGGATTATCATTCTTTTTTTTTAATTATTGCCTGTTGTTGTTGTGGTCTTCAGTCCTGAGACTGGTTAGATGCAGCTCTTCATCTCCCAGTACCTACTGCAACCTACATCCTTCTGAATCTGCTTAGTGTATTCATCTCTTGGTCTTCCTCTATGATTTTTACCCTACACGCTGCCCTCCAATGAAAAATTTGTGATCCCTGTGCCTCAGAAGATGTCCTACCAACCGATCCCTTCTTCTAGTCAAGTTGTGCAACAAACTTCTCTTCTCCCCAATCCTATTCAATAGCTCCTCATTAGTTATGTGATCTACCCATCTAATCTTCAGCATTCTTCTGTAGCACCATATTTCGAAAGTTTCTATTCTCTTCTTGTCTAAACTATTTATTGTCCATGTTTCACTTCCATACATGGCTACACTCCATACAAATACTTTCAGAAACGACTCCCTGACATTTAAATCTATACTCGAAGTTAACAAATTTCTCTTCTTCAGAAAGGCTTTCCTTGCCATTGCCAGTCTACATTTTATATCCTCTCTACTTCGACCATCATCAGTTATTTTGCTCCCCAAATAGCAAAACTCCTTTACTACTTCAAGTGTCTCATTTCCTAATCTATTTCCCTCAGCATCACCCGACTTAATTCGACTATTGCCTGTAAGTTTCCTAAATGAAGCAAATCAATATATTCTTCTAATTCATCGGTCATATCTTCAGGAATAAAATAAATGTCTCTTGAGACTTGTTTGGAGCTGTAGATTATAGGCAACTGAATTACTGGTGGCTCTCCTACATGTCATCCATCGTCATGAGGCGAAGTTGCATAATTGCTGCGTAGCTTAGACACTCCTTGAGGCGAGTGCTGTCATCACCAATACCGAAGGCTGCAGCAGGCCTCCGCATGGTCTCGGTTACTGGGAGTGAAGCGTTGGGAGGGTTGTGGGCTGCGGGGGAGTGGAAGAGGGGAGAAGTGCTGGCGGAGCGGCGCCGTGGCTGCAGCTGCGGCTGCCAACTCGCCGTCCACTCCGGCCGCAATTAGACGCCGCTTGGTCGCCGCGTCCCTGCCTCCTGTGCCCTGTCCGCTGTCCGCTGTCTGCTGTCGCCGTCCCGCTGCCTCGCAGGGCCTTTGTCGCCGCCTCCCTCGGGATCCCTCCCGAGGGACAGCGGCCGGCCGAAGCAGTGGCGGTGGCGGTGGCGGTGAGGAGGGCGGGCCAGAACAGAGCTCGTTAACGCGGCGGGTGAGCTGTTCCCACCAGCACACGGCGCGTCCGCTCAGCCACTTTCGGCACCGAGTCAGTGGCCCGTCTAACTCGGTACTTGATGTCCACGCCTAAACCATCGGCACTCAGTTCCGCAGGGGATTTTGCAGTTGTTTAGCTCTCTCTTTTACCATCCAGTAGAGCAATTAGCAGATCATAAGAATTTGGACAAGCAGTCTGTGAGGTTCTCCATTTGAATTCTAAAAAGCCATTACATTTCAATTGCTAAGAGACTTATACAGATTAGAAGGTATTCATTCAACTCTAGGCGGATTAAACTTGCTTGACGACGTCAGTTACTTGGCGCTCCAGTGTTGTCACGTCGGCTGGCGCTCATTTACAGGCGGAAACGTATACACGGCGGGTCTATAGTCGGCACAGTTTCCTGTAAATAACTTCAGTTCATCCTAATGCTGTTACCAATCACTTTCACGAGCGTTCAAATAACCGTTTCGCGTCACAGCTGGGTGTTCCCGTCATGACTCGAAATACGAACGGAAGTATCTCCGCTCTTGAATTTCAGTTGAAAGCATCTTAAATGTCTCTGACTTAATTAGAATGTTTCCTGAATTACGATCTACTTCACCCTTGTTGACTCTCTAACAGTCAAATGGTTCAAATGGCTCTGAACACTATGGGACTTAACATCTGAGGTCATCACTCCCCTAGAACTTAGAACTACTTAAACCTAACTAACCTAAAGCCATCACACACATCCATGCCCGAGGCAGGATTCGAAACTGCGACCGTAGCGGTTGCGCGGTTCCAGACTGTAGCGCCTAGAACCGCTCGGCCACCCCGGCCGGCTTCTAACAGTCGCGGTGCTGTTGATTGTCATCTCGACGACACGTACACTTATGCGCAAAGCACAGTTTTAATAATAGTTCGCAAATGCTTTTGCTGACGAAGCATTGTACAAAAGAAACAAACTTCTTTCGTGACAGTTAACTGTTGACGTTTTTGTAGGAAATGTGCCCGGCAGTTCTCGGCGCGCCCTCGACGAAAGGTCACGCACGACGACACACACAATCACATTACGTGCTCTCGAGAGATGCAACTATCGATTGTCAGGCGGGAACCAATACTGGGTAAGCTTACAACGAATATTGCATGATATAGCTGGCAGTACCATTTACGACTGCCGGGAACATTCTGGGAAAAAGCTGTGGCTGATTCATACCTTCGTCCTCGTCCATGGTATATCTGATGACCTCGCGGTAGAGAATAAAATCCGAAACATTCGGTTGCACTGCCCCACATCGATTCTTCAATTTCAGTTTATTTTTCACGGCCGACCGTCACTGCACTAAATAGTTCTAAACTTCATTTTCGTAGTCCATAATAGACTCCTTTATAGTGAACAATACTTCTTGTTGGATAAGCTCCTACCATAACTAGTAATGGTGCTATTGTGCATGCTGCCGAAAGCCCCAGTGAGCAGTAAAAGCACTTCGCCTTTGTACTCTCCAAAAGTCCACCCTTTACAGCTCAATAGCGAAGCCGCTGTACCGTGCACTATACGAAAAGCCTGCATTTGAAGAGAAGATCGCGCCAGTATACAGTCGCTGTACCTGCAACAATGGTTTGTTTTTGTCACTGCATTGCCTGTAGTTTGTTACCCACCGACTGGGCAACTATTCTCTTGTGGGCACATCTGTTTTCCGATTTTATTCTTATTCATTTGGCTTTTACTACTAAGAACAGCATTCCCCAGCTACGTCAGCTGATTATTACGTAAGCTACAACAACATCAGGGACTTTGAAGAGTCTATAATTAGTGACCCGAGCACTCAATTTCTTCAGAACTACGCGCCTAGCACATAGAAGACAACTGGGTGGAATATATGGGTGCACACTAAATATAGTATCATTGGATGTCCTGTACATACAGCTCTCTTTACATACATATCGAGAAAAAGAAATGCAGATGAAAACAGAATGAAATAAAAATGTTTCCTCACATTTTAAAATGCAGTATTACGAAACTCTCTCAAGCAGTGCGTATTTCTTTTCTCCATAGAAGCAGCTGCACATTCTTTTAGGATCGTGTGAATGATTTTTTGCATAAAGTAAGGAGCAATATAATCGAAATTTGGCTAAATCGTAAGGAAATAACGATAAGTATAACTCAAATAATAAACACATATCTGTGTCGCTATACATTTATTCTTATTCACAGTAGAAATACCAAAGTAGAACGCATTACCAGCTTCTGAAGACGAAATGTATAGACTGGCAACCTGTGCTACTGCAGACAGATAGCAATATGAACAAGCTATGACCTACTTTACGACTTACTATGTTTATAGAAGTTGTCCTTGGAAGCGTTGACCTTACCTCCAGCTGTATCCCTCAATTCCCCTAAAAGTATTTTCTTATGGCTCACTACGTTCATGGAATAATATTGACAAAAATTGCTTAACCATTTTTCCCGTTGTTTTCTCGGGGTGTATCAGTTGTGTGATACAGCCTGCGTCTGACTCATCTACAACTGCATATTGTGTGTGACTTAGAGAAGTATCCACCTGCGATCGTTGTCAGCAAACCTTTCCATACCACAGTCATGAGACGACTTCCAGCTCACATGTGATGAAACATGTTGAGCAATGGGAAACCTGTTTCGGTAGTCTCCTCTGAACGAACGAAGATTTATGCGAAATTCGACGTACTCCATTCGCCTGCCTAATTTTAGGCATAAATCGACTCTTCAGTTACATAACTACGGTGATTCTAAGTTATTGCAGGTGTTTGTGAGGTACTGCAATCCCTGTGTATCCATCTGATTGACGGATGTTTCATTTACATAGTTGGTGCCAGCGTGACGCGTAATTTCACATGTCACACACCGCTGCGAAGCGTTTTTCTGTTTTCTCGTAAGACGCATTCTCTGTTGCTGTCGACCTGTTTATAAGTCTGAGGTGAGCATAGTATGTAATTCCTGAACCATGATCGGAAGTGAAAAGTGGGCCACATACGCCTGCAGAAAACTATATTGTACTGTTTGTCAACCTAGTAAGTGGGATAAGAAACCTGCAGAAAGGATGGAAGTCAGATGTCCTACATATATGTCCTGGATTAGAGTGTTAAGAGCGTTGTACTCCACATGACTATCATTTCGGAAACCATATGGCTTTCATATTATAAAGTTTTTAAGCGTGGAACCGTACATCCGTAGAATGGCATGTGCTTATGTTCTACGATCATTTATTTCCTACCAACACCTTCTTGGTACAGACCACAGACACTGGAACAATACTTTAGAGTAGATAGCGGTGTTGATTTACACAAAATGCGTCGAGCTCCATCCGTCTGGAGCTCCATCATGTTTCTTCTTAACTGTCAGTTATATCACCACAGCATTCTCATATCTGCTATACAGGGGTGCTAACCTCCACGATATCCGCGAATTTGGGGAGACCTTGTACACTTGGATGGGTGTTTTGAGTAAGATTGGTGCAGAATAATCTTCGCAGGGTAGCAGTTATGGACTCGGCTCGCTCTGTTCCTTCACAAGACAGTGAATGTAGCCCATGTAGTAGCGTCCTACTCTTGGTCAACTGCAAACTAAATTGGTGACGCTGTCGCAGGGAGGGTAAGTCAAAGACAATGCAGGGAGACCTTTCAGTCTCTAACATTATGCTAAAAATGCAAGAATGCTCCGTGTCTCCCTTCTACATAGGGAAAGTTGAGTAATCATAATCGTAAATTACGCACTGTGGCCGAACTGCTAGTAATATGTAGATCTGTATTTGATGCTGTCTGTTACACTTTGGTATTTATGTTCGAGAATTAAGAATGAATGGATGTACTGCACTGTCATCTACATACATTCACAGTCAAGTATACGATACTACCAAAATTGTGGTTTATTGGTGTTACAGAAACTGTGGAGCATGTTGCTGTGTCATTGGTCGACGTTGAAATTACAGAATACTGATAAAATAACTAAAATTGATCGCACTGTCAACTGTGACGCTTATTGCACTATATTGTCACATATCGACAGTTTCTTTTCCATCCCCTCCATCCACTGGTATGCTGTTGATTACAACATAATGACTGACTGAAACAACTTGTTTCTAATGGAAAGAGAGTCTTCGTACGAGCAACACCTTCTGGGGATGGCCAGTATAGAAACAGTGATGGCTACATGACTGCGATATGAGGAATCAATAGAAACTGAACATTGATACATCTGCTACCCCATCATTGTAGAAGATAAGACTAAATGTAGAGGTCATCAATTTTGGGCAGCTGCTTGGAAAATGCTCCACACTGCCGCAAAAGTCTTCCAGTTTGCACATGTTGAGTTGTCTTCCACATTTTTTGCAATAAAGAACAGCGCCTCTGCCTTTTACTTCATCCATACTATGTATTGTGTTAGCAGCAGCATAGTTCACACAATGTGATGTCCAGGTTTCTGTGAGAGCCAATGGATTGAACCATGTTAAAGTCGGTTAAGCACCTAACATGACTTCAAAGTCGTGTTGTAAAAATAAAATGTATGGATGTGTATAAAGCTGTCGTCATACACTGGTATGATGTGTTACAGCACAAGAAACAATGCACAACTGAAAATCTGTGGGGTCTGGTTCATCTACAGAATGGGTGCAAGCGACTTAGATTACTGGCTGCCCACTTCAGTTCACCAGTATATGCATATTTAATGGGATCACAACATATGGTCAATGTCAACACACAGACAGCATTTTTTTCCCGATGTACTGGAAGAAACACACATGGTCATATCTTATCCAGTTCTCTTCTGGGTGACTTTAGCTGAGATTTTATACTTTGTAGCTTTTTCTGTTATGTGGTATGAAATAAAGATGACAGAGAGATTGTTTGGGTGACAGACATGAGTTCACCTTGAGGGGTAGACTGCAGTACTGTACACAATTTGAAAATCCAGCACAGTACAGTAGCAAAATCCTCAACCTTCTTCCCGTTTGTATAACTGCTCATACTGTATTTTTTACTCTCACTGATGTCTGTCGACGACACTTGCACAGGCTAGTAGGTCGGCACTGCAGCAGCCAGGCTGCTCGCAATGGGCCAATTCCACAGCTTCGCCTCCTCCTCCTCCTCTGCCAAAGTCGTGAGATACAGCACAAAAGTGGCACAACAAGGACACAGGCACAATTTGTTTGTGCAGGCTGCCTACGTCAGGGGCAAGAATGCACTCATGGGCAAACCTATTGTTCTTGTTTGATTGACAGGTAATGGCCCCCTGGGGATAATCCACCTATTTGATTTTCCTGGGGATAATCTATCCTTTTGAGTCACAGGTCCTTAAGGTATTGATACCCACCCCTCACTCAACCGCTAAGGAAACTTCCCACCTATCCCCTCCCCACTGCTGACACAAGTATGCTCTCAGGTCTGGGTTATTCGCATAGCCCCCTCTCAGTCTTACCAATCTGATTGACTACTTAATAGCTGGCCACGGTGGCCGAGCGGTTCTAGGCACTTCAGTCCAGAACCGCACTGCTGCTACGGTTGCAGGTTCGAATGTTGCCTCAGGCATGGATGTGTGTAATGTCCTTAGGTTAGCTATGTTCAAGTAGTTCTAAGTTCTACGGGACTGATGACCTCAGATGTTAAGTCCCATAGTGCTCAGAGCCATTTGAACCATTTTTTGAGTACTTAATTAAATTGATCAATTTATTAACCCCTCTCCCTCTGGCTAAACCCACGTCCTTCCCTCTCCCCTCTCCTTCTCCCCTCCTCTACCTGGAAATTGGTGGCTCTGTGCTGAAACGAAAGGATCTCATAACAGAAAATTCAAGGGTGTATTATTTATTTATAAAGAAAATCAGTTTGCAGGGGTAGGATTTCTCATGCTCATCATTCTTTGCTGTTTGGGAAGATGCAGGTCTTGTAACAAGTAATTACATCGAGCATCTTTTTTTCATTCTAATTGCATAAGGAATACCCTCATTAAACCCCCATAACATGTATTTACACAGCTAAAAATCTTTCGACTGTGAAGCATGAGCCATCCACTGGACAGTACAGAACGCCACCCCAGAGTGTCCACGGTCCACTTTAGGAGGGGCCACATACTGTGCTGCCGCAAGAGTCTCTGAGTAGGCTCTTCCAACGGGCCCAGGGTCTTGGGCAGTCAATGCACCGGCTACCCACTGCCAAGTCCCAACACCAGCTTATAACACAGTCTTGCAGCAGCTGCTAAGCACTTCCTGTCGTGTTAGAAATACCCACAGCTTCACACCCTTCCCATTAACATTACTGGTGCATGGATAGCCCTGTTGTTGAACACGAACTGTTTCAGGTGTTATTACATAGGGTGTTGAAGAGTACTGTCACGTACTTAACTTGAAGAAGTCAGACACACTATATGTACCACTGCACAAAGAGAGAGAGAGAGAGGGAGAGAGAGCTTTGCAAATAACGCGAGAATATTTCAACCATTACATGTTTTATTCTGGGGAATAGCGCTCCCGCCACACGCGAACACAGACTCTAAAAGAAAAAGATAGCAATACATTTGTGAAACCATCCAATAGACAGTTTGCGCGCTTCTGCGGGTAATACCCTTGTCTTATAGCATGAGCTGCTTCAGGAGTTACTAGATCCAACTGAATATCTCTGGGTGTTACAAAAAGGTACGGCCAAACTTCCAGGAAACATTCCTCACACACAAATAAAGAAAAGATGTTATGTAGACATGTGTCCGGAAACGCTTAACTTCCATGTTAGAGCACATTTTAGTTTCATCAGTATGTACTGTACTTCCTCGATTCACCCCCAGTTGGCCCAATTGAAGGAAGGTAATGTTGACTTCGGTGCTTGTGTTGACATGCGACTCATTGCTCTACATCAAGAACATCAGTACGTAGCATCAACAGGTTAGTGTTCATCACGAACGTGGTTTTGCAGTCAGTGCAATGTTTACAAATGCGGAGTTGGCAGATGCCCATTTGATGTATGGATTAGCACGGGGCAATAGCCGTGGCGCGGTACGTTTGTATTGAGACAGATTTCCAGAACGAAGGTGTCCCGACAGGAAGACGTTCGAAGCGATTGATCGGCGTCTTAGGGAGCACGTTACATTCCAGCCTTTGACTCGCGACTGGGGAAGACCTAGAACGACGAGGACACCTGCAATAGACGAGGAAATTCTTCGTGCAGTTGACGATAACCCGAATGTCAGCGTCAGAGAAGTTGCTGCTGTACAAGGTAACGTTGACCACGTCACTGTATGGAGAGTGCTACGGGAGAACCAGTTGTTTCCGTACCATGTACAGCGTGTGCAGGCACTATCAGCAGCTGATTGGCCTCTACGGCTACACTTCTGCGAATGGTTCATCCAACAATGTGTCAATCCTCATTTTAGTGCAAATGTTCTCTTTACGGATGAGGCTTCATTCCAACGTGATCAAATTGTAAATTTTCACAATCAACATGTGTCGGCTGACGAGAATCCGCACGCAATTGTGCAATCGCGTCATCAATACAGATTTTCTGTGAACGTTTGGGCAGGTATTGTTGGTGATGTCTTGATTGCGCCCCATGTTCTTCCACCTACGCTCAATGGAGCAAGTTCTCATGATTTCATATAGGATACTCTACCTGTGCTGCTATATCTTGTGCCTTTACAACTACGACAAAACATGTGGTTCATGCACGATGGAGCTCCTGCACATTTCAGTCGAAGTGTTATTGCGCTTCTCAACAACAGATTCGGTGACCGATGGATTGGTAGAGGCGGACCAATTCCATGGCCTCCATGCTCTCCTGACCTCAACCCTCTTGACTTTCATTTATGGGGGCATTTGAAAGCTCTTGTCTACGTAACCCCGGTACCAAATGTAGAGACTTAGTGCTCTTATTGCGGACGGCTGTGATACAATACGCCATTCTCCAGGGCTGCATCAGCGCATCAGGGATTCGATGCGACGGAGGGTGGATGCATGTATCCTCGCTAACGGAGGACATTTTGAGCATTTCCTGTAACAAAGTGTTTGAAGTCACGCTGGTACGTTCTGGTGCTGTGTGTTTCCATTCCATGATTAATGTGATTTGAAGAGAAGTAATAAAATGAGCTCTAACATGGAAAGTAAGCGTTTCCGGACACATGTCCACATAACATATTTTCTTTCTTTGTGTGTGAGGAATGTTTCCTTGAAAGTTTGGCCCACCTTTTTGTAACACCCTGTATAAGTGCATTTCAAAGAGGTCGATGCACAGTACCTTTTGTCAGTTTTGCGAAATATACCACCACTAACAAATTGCGGCACACTTGTGAAACCTTTCAGTCTTCCTCCACTACTCCGGAATATTTGTGTGCGTAAACAAATTAGGGAAAGCGATTAACGCCTCAATACATTTGCAAATGTTGCTTTCAGCAATTTGTTTCAAGTACACTCGCACACAAAACACTCCACCGTCCTCCCAGGTGCCTGTAAAACGCAGATACATTGCTGCAAAATACATCGCTAAAATAAATGAGGGCGAATATACCGTGTCGAATCTCTGAGGACCAGTTTTTCGTGATGGAAGTGAGAGGGCCAGCTAAAGCAGACTGAGATAGGATTTCGTTGCAATGTTACTCTCGACTTGGATTATGCGGAAAGGGAATGTGTCCACAGCCTGGTCTGACTTTTTAATATTTAGTAGGATCCCTTTTGTGAAACCTTGTAGGCGCCCTACTTAACCTTTCTGGTTAAAGTCAGTCGTTGCATTCACAGTCTTTATTTCAGATTTTAGTGTACTGTTGTTTGCACGTAGCTCAATACTTTTTCCAGAATATTTTAAGACTTCATTTAAATCGTTCTACTTCTACAATGTCTTTCCCCCCAATAATATCCAGGTGCAGTTTGCTGTTATCCTAGGTGATATTTGGGATGCTGTTGTACGTCTAGAATCCAATCAATGCAATACTACATTCACCAATGCTCAAATAGATTAGCTGGCAATAATTTGCAAGCAATGCAGCTGATCGTTCTTTTAAAGTCAATGTGTACGACATTGCATCTGAACCTCAACTGATGAAGGAACGTTTATAGATCCTCCTTGTATACTTTGCTTCTTCGTTGTAAACGTCAAGAGAAACATGATGCATAGATGTTCGCAAAGGTGTTTATTACAATTGTAGAACACACGTCTTCTGTGAGTCAAGTATCATTGTAATTCTTCTGGCAGTTGCAGGTCACCAAATGAGTCGAAGTAGTAGACACTATCTGCATTTTTCATAACATAGGAGCATGAAACTCAGGGACAGCCGGGATCTACAGCAAAATCTAAATTCACAAGACCATATTCACCAATTTTCCACATAGTCTTCGGTAATGTATCACGTATAAAAACACCACGGAATCTTGGAGTGTTGAATTTCTTCAAACAAGCTTAAGAAGATTACTATTTCTGAGTGGCCAAACTGGTAGGACTGCTAAGGGGCTTTTTTCATTTTTGTTTATGAATAGAACAAGCCTTGTCCTATACGGTTTCAAGCTCACTCCTTTTCGGATGGCTGCGGCTTCCTTCATGCGGCTATGTCTTCTTGACTTTTCTAACTGCGCTTGGGAGTTTTGCGCGTTCTTGACTGTTCTAGCAATAGCCGCAGCACCACCAGTGAGGGACCCTACCGCGGAGAGCATGGAGTGGGCTGGGGTGAGGAATGAAAGAAAACCATCAGACGTCTAGGCTATTGGTAGAACTCCATGTGCTTTAACCGATCCTCTTCTTCTTCTAGCACCTTTCTGCTTCAGAGCGTTTTTAGCTGCATACGTCGCTGTCAGGATACAGTTTCTTAAACACCCCTCCTTCTTCTTCATTGTTGTCTTCTTCTTCTTCTTCACCGTTGTCTACTTCTTCTTCAGTGCATGACGTGCAGCATTAATAACGCACTGGAAATTCATCACGTCTAAACCCAGCTTAATTTTTTCATGCATGTTTTTATCAACTACAAATGCCGCAGTGCTTTGACCTACACCAATATCGTTTCTTCTGCATATCACCTTAGCCTTATCAGCTATAATCCTACTGGCAATGTGACAACTTTGGAGATCTTTATTTGCAGTATATGCAATGTCGTGTTCAATACCCGCTTTTCGAGTGGAATAACCCTCCCGTGCCTATCGTTTCTAAAACTTTGTTCCAGGTCCACGCGTCTAGTAGCACTCATGTTATGCTACTTTGCCTGTTGTGCTATATGCACCCCATTATATAGCGAATCATCAGCTTCAATTCAACTGCTTTATGCTGCAGGAAAATCAAACCTTTTAACTAGTGCTCTATTTCCTCGACGACTTATGTCTCTCTCCACGAGGAACACATCTAGTTCAGAGCTCTTCTGCATTTCCTCGAAGTAGAAGCAACCTGCATTTACTTCAACTTTACTATCCTTCAAGATGTAAGTAATGGGTTTGTTGTTTGCATTTTCGAAACTGTAAATATCTCCGGTGACCAGTTCCGTATGTATGATTCACCAAATGCCATCTTGTGCTTTAAGATGCATACCAAAACAACCACATTAAAATTCTGTTTGCGTGGTTCCAGCATTTTAATGCGAAAGTACACCGTATCCATGTGTTCATTATCAAGAAAATCGATTGGTCTCATTTTTATTGTACTATGTTTGACTCCATTGTAATGAGCAATTATTTCTGGGGGGGGAGGGGGGGGGAATATCTATCCTTTTGTGTGAAACGCGGAGGTTAAAACGCATCCCCTTTTGACCTTTTATTGTTCTGCTCAAACGTTCAAAGACAATCGCCTTCACGTGGGTGAATGTTGAGTGGTAATTCATTCCACAGATTTGCATCACGGTCTTGGAATACCTACTGTAAAACTCTCCACCGTGACCGGTTTGGGGGTTGTCTGGGCATCGATTCGTTCTCGTCTGTAGCAAAAACTCAAACACATCCACGATATTTCTTCCAGTTTTGTTTTAACAGGTAATGCCCAGTCAAATTTGGAGTATGTATCAGTAACAATTAAAATATATTTCAATTCATTATTCTCATGTGAATATTCCCTCACATCTGCAAGGTCAGCCTGCCACAAGTCATGCAGACCTTTAATCATAACATGCCTACGACGGAATGTTTTGCATGCTGGTCTGTGCAGTTCTCTAACTACTGTCTCCATAAGTATTCGATGATACCTCTCTCTCCAAGCTCAAAGATCATTGAGACAACCTCATTCGAATGAGCTGTATTACCTGCAGCAGCTGATGTCATGGGAAGCCGTAGTTGATGTATTACCTCGCTGAGATCATCGTCATATATATACTGTGGGATTCTGTTGTTCACTGCTTTATGCTAAATGTTAGTACCATCACCGCTGCTACTGTCGTTGTTTACACAATCAATTATCGGTTTATATTTCTTGTTGCTCAGCCTTTTTTCGATCGTTGTACATGAGTCAAATACAATATTTCCGGTACATTTCCCCATCATTAGTCGAATATTTTATGGATTTTTTCGTGGGTTTTAGGAAAATAAGATTAATTAAGATAGCTATAGTCTCGAACCGCCTATCACCAATCTGTATTGCGTCATCAGTTACATTTATATGCTGCGTACCCCGCATGTACTCTCTTCCCCTGTTCTTGTTGTTGTTGTCTTCAGTCCTGAAACTGGTTTGATGCAGCGCTACATGCTACTCTATCCTGTGCAAGCTTCTTCATCTCCCAGTGCTTACTGCAACCTACATCCTTCTGAATCTGCTTAGTGTATTCATCTCTTGGTCTCCCTCTACGATTTTTACCCTCCACCCTGCCCTCCAATGCTAAATTTGTGATCCCTTGATGCCTCAGAACACGTTCTACCAACCGGTCCCTTCTTCTTGTCAAGTTGTGCCACAAACTCCTCTTCTCTCCGATTCTATTCAATACCTCGTCGATAGTTATGTGATCTACCCATCTAACCTGTAGCACCACATTTCAAAAGCTTCTATTCTCTTCTTGTCTAAACTACACTCCTGGAAATTGAAATAAGAACACCGTGAATTCATTGTCCCAGGAAGGGGAAACTTTAATGACACATTCCTGGGGTCAGATACATCACATGATCACACTGACAGAACCACAGGCACATAGACACAGACAACAGAGCATGCACAATGTCGGCACTAGTACAGTGTATATCCACCTTTCGCAGCAATGCAGGCTGCTATTCTCCCATGGAGACGATCGTAGAGATGCTGGATGTAGTCCTGTGGAACGGCTTGCCATGTCATTTCCACCTGGCGCCTCAGTTGGACCAGCGTTCGTGCTGGACGTGCAGACCGCGTGAGACGACGCTTCATCCAGTCCCAAACATGCTCAATGGGGGACAGATCCGGAGATCTTGCTGGCCAGGGTAGTTGACTTACACCTTCTAGAGCACGTTGGGTGGCACGGGATACATGCGGACGTGCATTGTCCTGTTGGAACAGCAAGTTCCCTTGCCGGTCTAGGAATGGTAGAACGATGGGTTCGATGACGGTTTGGATGTACCGTGCACTATTCAGTGTTCCCTCGACGATCACCAGTGGTGTACGGCCAGTGTAGGAGATCGCTCCCCACACCATGATGCCGGGTGTTGGCCCTATGTGCCTCGGTCGTATGCAGTCCTGATTGTGGCGCTCACCTGCACGGCGCCAAACACGCATACGACCATCATTGGCACCAAGGTAGAAGCGACTCTCATCGCTGAAGACGACACGTCTCCATTCGTCCCTCCATTCACGCCTGTCGCGACACCACTGGAGGCGGGCTGCACGATGTTGGGGCGTGAGCGGAAGACGGCATAACGGTGTGCGGGACCGTAGCCCAGCTTCATGGAGACGGTTGCGAATGGTCCTCGCCGATACCCCAGGAGCAACAGTGTCCCTAATTTGCTGGGAAGTGGCGGTGCGGTCCCCTACGGCACTGCGTAGGATCCTACGGTCTTGGCGTGCATCCGTGCGTCGCTGCGGTCCGGTCCCAGGTCGACGGGCACGTGCACCTTCCGCCGACCACTGGCGACAACATCGATGTACTGTGGTGACCTCACGCCCCACGTGTTGAGCAATTCGGCGGTACGTCCACCCGGCCTCCCGCATGCCCACTATACGCCCTCGCTCAAAGTCCGTCAACTGCACATACGGTTCACGTCCACGCTGTCGCGGCATGCTACCAGTGTTAAAGACTGCGATGGAGCTCCGTATGCCACGGCAAACTGGCTGACACTGACGGCGGCGGTGCACAAATGCTGCACAGCTAGCGCCATTCGACGGCCAACACCACGGTTCCTGGTGTGTCCACTGTGCCGTACGTGTGATCATTGCTTGCACAGCCTTCTCGCAGTGTCCGGAGCAAGTATGGTGGGTCTGACACACCGGTGTCAATGTGTTCTTTTTTCCATTTCCAGGAGTGTATTTATCGTCCATGTTTCACTTCCATACATGGCTACACTCCATACGAATAATTTCAGAAACGACTTCCTGACACTTAAATCTATACTCGATGTTAACAAATTTCTCTTCTTCAGAAACGCTTTCCTTGCCATTGCCAGTCTACATTTTATATCCTCTCTACTTCGACCATCATCAGTTATTTTGCTCCCCAAATAGCAAAACTCATTAACCACTTTAAGTGTCTCATTTCCTAATCTAATTCCCTCAGAATCTCCCGACTTAATTCCACTACTTACCATTATCCTTGTTTTGCTTTTGTTGATGTTCATCTTATATCCTCCTTTCAAGACACTGTCCATTCCGTTCAACTGCTCTTCCAAGTCCTTTGCTGTCTCTGACAGAATTACAATGTCGTCGGTGAACCTCAATGTTTTTATTTCTTCTCCATGGATTTTAATACCTACTACGAATTTTTCTTTTGTTTCCTTTACTGCTTCCTCAATATACAGATTGAATAACATCGGGGACAGGCTACAACCCTGTCTCACTCCCTTCCCAACCGCTGCTTCCCTTTCATGCCCTTCGACTCTTATTAATGCCATCTGGTTTCTGTACAAATTGTAAATAGCCTTTCGCTCCCTGTATTTTACCCCTGCCACCTTCAGATTTTGAAAGAGAGTATTCCAGTCAACATTGTCGAAAGCTTTCTCTAAGTCTACAAATGCTAGAAACGTAGGTTTGCCTTTTCTTAGTCTATTTTCTAAGATAAGTCGTAGGGTCAGTTTTGCCTCACGTGTTCTTACATTTCTGCGGAATCCAAACTGATCTTCCCCGAGGTCGGCTTCAACGAGTTTTTCCATTCGTGTGTAAAGAACTCGCGTTAGTATTTCGCAGCTGTGACTTATTAAGCTGATAGTTCGGTAATTTTCACATCTGTCAACACCTGCTTTCTTCGGGATTGGAATTATTATATTCTTCTTGAAGTCTGAGGTTATTTCGCCTGTCTCATACATCTTGCTCACCACATGGTAGAGTTTTGTCAGGACTGGCTCTCCCAAGGCCGTCAGTAGTTCTAATGGAATGTTGTCTACTCCCTTGGCCTTGTTTCGACTCAGGTCTTTCAGTGCTCTTTCAAACTCTTCACGCAGTATCGTATCTCCAGTTTCATTTTCATCTACAACCCCTTCCATTTCCATAATATTGTCCTCAAGTACATCGCCCTTGTATAGACCCTCTATATACTCATTCCACCTTTCTGCTTTCCCTTCTTTGCTTAGAACTGGGTTTCCATCTGAGCTCTTGATATTCATACAAGTGGTTCTCTTTTCTCCAAAGGTCCCTTTCATTTTCCTGTAGGCAGTATCTATCTTACCCCTAGTGAGATAAGCCTCTACATCCTTACATTTGTCCTCTATCCATCCCTGCTTAGCCATTTTGCACTTCCTATCGATCTCATTTTTGAGACGTTTGTATTCCTTTTGGCCTACTTCATTTGCTGCATTTTTATATTTTCTCCTTTCATCAATTAAATTCAATATTTCTTCTGTTACTCAAGGATTTCTACTAGCCCTTGTCTTTTTACCTTCTTGATCCTCTGTTGCCTTCACTACTTCATACCTCAGAGCTACCCCTTCTTCTTCTACTGTATTTCTTTCCCCCATTCCTGTCAATTGTTCCCTTATGCTCTCCCTGAAACTCTGTACAACCTCTGGTTCTTTCAGTTTATGCAGGTCCCATCTCCTTAAATTCCCACCTTTTTGCAGATTCTTCAGTTTTAATCTGCAGTTCATAAGCAATAGATTGTGGTCAGAGTCCACATCTGCCCCTGGAAATGTCTTACAATTTAAAACCTGGTTCCTAAATCTCTGTCTTACCATTATATAACCTATCTGATACCTTCTAGTATCTCCAGGATTCTTCCATGTATACAACCGTCTTTTATGGTTCTTGAACCAAGTGTTAGCTATGATTAATTATGGTCTGTGCATAATCCTACCAGACAGTTTCCTCTTTCATTTATCTCCCCCAATCGATATTCACCCGCTATGTTTGCTTCTCTCCCTTTTCCTACTCTCGAATTCCAGTCACACATGACTATTAAATTTTCTTCTCCCTTCACTACCTGAACAATATCTTTTATCTCATCATACATTTCATGAATTTCCTCATCATCTGCAGAGCCAGTCGGCATATAAACTTCAACTATCGTGGTAGGCATGGGCTTCGTGTCTATCTTGGCCACAATAATTCGTTCACTATGCTGATTGTAGTAGCATACCCGCACTCCTATTTCCCTATTCATTATTAAACCTACTCCTGCATTACCCCTATTTGATTTTGTATTTATAACCCTGTATTCACCTGACCAAAGGACTTGTTCCTCCTGCCACCGAACTTCACTAATTCCAACTATATCGAACTTTAACCTATCCATTTCCCTTTTTAAAATTTCTAACCTACCTGCCTGATTAAGGGATCTGACATTCCACGATCCGATCCGTAGAACGCCAGTTTTCTTTCTCCTGATAATGACGTACTCTTGAGTAGTCTCCGCCCGGAGATCCGAATGGGGGACTATTTTACCTCCGGAATATTTTACCCAAGAAGATGCCATCATCATTTAACCATACAGTAAAGCTGCATGCCCCCTTGCTTTCAGCCGTTCGCAGTACCAGCACAACAAGGCCGTTTTGGTTAATGTTACAAGGCCAGATCAGTCAATCATCCAGACTGTTTCCCCTGTAACTACTGAAAAAACTGCTGCCCCTCTTCAGGAACCACTTGTTTGTCTGGCCTCTCAACAGATACCCCTCCGTTGTGGTTGCACCTACGGTACGGCCATCTGTATCGCTGAGGCACGCGAGCCTCCCCACCAACGCAAGGTCCATGGTTCATGGGGGTAGGCTTCTCTTCCCCTACTGGCAACAAATGTCCTATCTATCAGCCCATGGACGTGATGGATAATGAATTCGTAAATAGGAACACCATCGTTATCGTGTGGTTTTGCTGTCGCCGAGGGTTGCCTGAGAGAGTCAGTAACCGGCTTAAAGGTCTATTTCAGTCTTTTGTTGTCGATACATATGCCCCAACCTTAGCAACCGCAATTTCTCTTGAACCACTTTCCGCGCTTGAATGACTTTCTGCTTCGTTGACTTCTCAGTGTATACTAATCAGATGTCTCTGCAGCGTGGGGCTCTATATATCTACTCTTCCTCCTCTTATTACGTGCCTACTCCACTTTCCCAACACCAAGGGCCTCTACAACTATTTTCTACTCATTAGCCTCAACTTCTTCAGTTAAGTCACATACTCTCTTACCGATTTCATTAACTATCTCATTTAATGCATTGATCATTCTCAGAAGAGTCTGGTAGTACCCCTCTAGCTCTCTGCACAACCCCCAACTTTATCCACAATAGCCTGAATTTTTGCATCCATATACAGGCGAATGCTCTATCTGTGTACGCCCATTCTCTCATGTTGAGAGCTAGACGTGCGCGAATTTGTCCATGGTGCAGCATGCACCGTTGTACTCACCTCTCCTACCGAGTTACACACAACAAAAAAAAAATTAATTAATAAATAAAATAAAAAATAATGCGTCACCCCGTTTCCCACAACTCCTGAAGTAGACATTGGCTGTGCATATTGTATCTCAGACAAATTACCTTTGACTTTTCAGGGATGTAGCGAAACCCACCCAAAGCAGCGACTATTAGACGGAGGTGGTCCAACAGCCGATCACTTCTAGTCATTCCACCAGGAAGGAGGTACACGGCTCGTGTTGTCTGTAGTTCGACCATGCCTAGACTGTCAATACCACGATTCGATCGCGTCCGCATGTTTACTTTGTGCCAGGAAGGGCTCTCAAAAAGGGAAGCGTCCGGGTGTCTCGCAGCGATGTTGTTCGGACATGGAGGAGATAGAGAGAGACAGGAACTGTCGATGACATGCCTAGCTCAGGTCGCCCAAAGGCTACTACAGCAGTGTATGACCGCTATCTACGCATTATGACTCCGAGGAACACTGACAGCAACGCCACCATGCTGAATAATGCTTTTCGTGCTGCCACAGGATAACTTGTTGAAACTCAAACTGTCCGCAATAGGCTGCATGATGCGCAACTGCACTCCCGATGTCCATGGCGAAGTCCATCTGCCGGCCGCGGTGGTCTCGCGGTTCTAGGCGCGCAGTCCGGAACCGTGCGACCGCTACGGTCGCAGGTTCGAATACTGCCTCGGGCATGGATGTGTGTGATGTCCTTAGGTTAGATAGGTTTAAGTAGTTCTAAGTTCTAGGGGACTTATGACCACAGCAGTTGAGTCCCATAATGCTCAGAGCCACTTTTTTGAAGTCCATCTTTGCACCCACGACACCTTGCAGCGCTGTACAGATGGGCGCAACAATATGCAGAATGCACCGCTCAGGGTTGGCATCACGTTCTCTTCACCGACGAGTGTCGCATATGCCCTCTAGCAGATAATCGTCAGAGACGTGTTTGGAGGCCACCCAATCAGGCTGAAAGCCTTAAACACACTGTCCAGCGAGTGCAGCAAGGTGGAGGTTCCCTGCTGTTTTGTGGTGGCATTATGTGGGGCCGACATACGCCGCTGGTGGTCATGGAAGGCGCCGTAAAGACTGTTCGATACGTGAATTCCGTCATCCGACCGATAGTGCAACCATATTGGCACTCATTTTGGAGAGGCATTCGTTTTCATAGACGACAATTCGCGCCCCAATCTTCAGGCTAAAGACATTGCTCGACTAGAATGGCCTGCACGTTCTCAAGAAGTGAACCCTATCGAACATACCTGAGATAGATTGAACCGGGCTGTTTATGGATGACGTGAGCCATCAACCACTCTCAATAATTTACTATGAATCACCATTGAGGAGTGGGACTATCTGGACCAACAGCGTCTTGATCAACTTGTGGATAGTATGCCACGACGAATATAGGCATGCATCAACGCAAGAGGACGTGCTACTGGGTATTAGAGGTACTGGTGTGTACAGCAATTTGGACCACCACCTCTGAAGGTGTCGCTGTATGGTGATACAACATGCAGTGTGTGGTTTTCGGGAGGAATAAAATGGACAGAAATGATGTTTATGTTGATCTCTATTCCAATTTTCTGTACAGGTTCTGGAACTCTCGTAACAGAGGTGATGGAATTTTTTTTTTATGTGTGTACATACAGAAACTGGGAAGTTTCGCCTGTGCCTATCATCATTCAGTTTTTTTACTTTGTCAATAACGAGAAACCCATATTGCGAATGATTCCAGCAATTGGAACATTTCTCCAAAAACGCCATTGAATGACATATCAGTTCCTACATGTGCTTGCTAAATGTCTTTTAAATTCAGGTTGTATTGTTTGAAGGCTGTAATGAACTTCGTATGATTCCTATAGAATTATTTCAGGATTCTGGAATATGTTTGGCTTAGATAAAATGCATCAGTGCTCATATGACAACCGAAACTCAAATATTTTCGAATTTACTTTTAGTTCTCCTCAGCCACATCGTCAGATATGTGCAGTGTTAGGATTTACTTTTTCAGGCGGTGGTGGTGGCGGGGAAATATCAACTCTTTCACTGAATCTCGTGTACGTAATGCATATTACACCGTGTGATGTCTTCTGTAAAAGCTGACACTCGGGCTGAAACAGTGTTTTTGAAAATACACCAAAATCTTCAAATCGGACTCCAGCTACATTTGTTAGCAGCGTCATTAGGACATTAGTCTTACTAAAATGAAATAGACCTACAATAACCGCTCGTATATAATGAGGAAGGAGTAGTCCATTCTTCTTCTTCTTCATGTCTTCTTTTGCATCTTTAGAGGACCTGTCACTGACAACAAAGTCTTGATGCTTCACCCATCTTTCCATGAGACCAACAACATGAGGTTTTGGTGGGCAATGGATTTTATACAAAAAAGGAATGAACGCCTGTAATATTAATAATAACATTAATAATAATGATAATATATGTAGCCACTGAAGTGCAGTCATCTTACCGAGTCAGCTACAATAGCTGCATCTTCCATTATATAACGATGGGGTATTTAAGTAAAAAAAAAAATTAAGATTTGTTATTATATCTATTTTATTTACATTTCAACAATGATATATAGTCGACATCAACAACAACAACAAAAACAACTGATTCCCTTTTGTACAGTTTTTCCCGAATAGCTGCTTCTTGTATGCAGTAAATTCAGCATGGATTCCTCTCAAACTGATAGGATTTTCTTTAGCTTCTTCTTTTGACAGCACATTGATGTACTGTTATACATCATTTGCATGCACACTACATGTATGGAGATAGTTCACAATATTTTTATACACAGTTTGAACACACAGCAGCCCACAGTTCACTCTTTCCAGCACAAGGGATAGTGCCAGCCATAGGCCAAACAAGTTTGTAACAGTGGAGTGTTGCAGATAAATGGATCGATCTCCAGTCTCATCATTAGTGTCATGCCATGCTACAGTGATGTTATAGGGAGTATCAGACCTGCACAGTAAATGTCCAGAGCAGGAGAATACTCAGAGGTCATCTGATTGCTGCTGTAATGTTCCACACAGCACAGTTCTTCCCATTGTAGCTCTGTAAACCGCACTTTAATGCTTCTCAATCATTTTCAATCTCTGAAACAACACGCTAGTCAATGTCCACTGCTGCTTCTATACCAATATTTCAGCGCTTTGAACCACTAGCTATTAAATTGCAATTTAAAGTGAAAAGCAGTAGAGCACTGGGGGAATCGGTAACTTCTCACGCACCACATCATCACTCTGTCCTTGCAGTAACACTGGGATGTTCTGGGATGGTGCACACGTGAGAGATCAGTACTGGCTCTGACTGTGTTGCGCAGGGACCCCAGCACAGTTCCAGAAGTAAGTTATTAAAAAATCCAGAAGTATGTGTATCATGTCTGAAATCAGAAACACTGATAATAAAATTAAAACAATTTGGAATATTATTAAAAGAGAAACAGGTCAACCAAGAGCAAAGGAAGACAGTATTATTGAAAATATTTTAATAATTATTTTCTAAATGTTGTGGATATAGTAGGATCCAGGTGTTCATTAGAAGATGCTAGGCTGTTAATGGAAGAGGCCATACCTATGCAATTTGATACAATTGAAATCTCACCCACTTTTCCCTCTGAAATTAGAAAAAATAATAAACTTGCTTAAAAGCAAAAACTCACATGGAATTGATGGCATTTCCAGCAAAATACTAAAAGCTTTTTCTCAACAGATAAGTAAGATTCTCAGCCACCTGTGTAATAGCTCTCTGAAACAGTGCCTTTTCCCTGATAGACTGAAATATGCTATTGTTATACCTTTGCATAAAAAGGGGGATAGATCTGATGTCAAAAATTACCGTCCGATTTCCCTTCTAACAGCTTTATCCAAAATTTTTGAGAAAGTAATGTATTCTAGAGTAGCTCCACATATCTGTAAAAATGGAGTACTAACAAAATGTCAGTTTGGTTTCCAGAAAGGTTTTTCAACAGAAAATGCCATATATGCTTTCACCAATCAAATTTTGAATGATCTGAATAACCGAACACCACCCATTGGGGTTTTTTGTGGTCTCTCAAAGGCTTTTGATTGTGTAAATCATGAAATTATGCTAGACAAGCTCAAGTATTGTGGCATGAGTGGGACAGTGCACAAATGGTTTAATTAGTACCTAACTGGAAGAGTGCAGAAAGTTGAAATAAGCAGTGCTCATAATATGCAAAGATCAGCACATTCCTCAAACTGGGGAACTATCATGAATGGGGTTCCACAAGGGTCAGTCTTGGGTCCTTTGTTGTTCTTAATATATGTTATTGACTTGCCATTCTATATTCATGAAGAGGCAAAGTTAGTTCTCTTTGCTGATGATACAAGTATAGTAACCACACCTGAAAAACAAGAATTAACTGATGAAATTGTCAATACTGTCTTTCAGAAAATTTCTAAGTGGTTCCTTGTAAATGGACTCTCACTGAATTTTGATAAGACACAGTACACACAGATCCATACAGTGAATGGTATGACGCCATTAATAAATATAGACCTTAATCAGAAGCAAATAGCTAAGGTAGAATATTCCAAATTTTTAGGTGTGTCCATTGATGAGAGATTAAATTGGAAGAAACACATTGATGATCTGTTGAATCGTTTGAGTTCAGCTTCTTATGCAATAAGGGTCACTGCAAATTTTGGTGATAAACATCTTAGTAAATTAGCTTACTACGCCTATTTTCACTCATTGCTTTCATATCGCATCATATTTTGGGGTAATTCATCACTGAGGAATAAAGTATTTATTGCACAAAAGCGTGTAATCACAATAATAGCTGGAGTCCACCCAAGATCATCCTGCAGACATTTATTTAAGGATCTAGGGATATTCACAGTAGCTTCTCTGTATATATACTCTCTTATGAAATTTGTTATAAACAACCAAACTCAATTCAAAAGCAATAGCAGTGTGCATAACTACAATACTAGGAGAAAGGATGATCTTCACTATTCAAGATTAAATCTAACTTTGGCACACAAAGGGGTTAATTATACTGCTACTAAAGTTTTTGGTCACTTACCAAATAGTATCAAAAGTCTGACAGATAACCAACAACTATTTAAGAAGAAATTAAAAGAATTTCTGAATGACAACTCCTTCTACTCCATAGAGGAATTTTTAGATATAAATTAAGAAAAAAAGAAAAAAAAACAAACAAAAAAATTATAAAAAAGTAAAAAATAAAAAATATAAAAAACACAAAAAATAAAAAAGGTTTTATATTAACTTAAGTATGTTGTTAAATTAACTTCATTATGTCATGTATTGGAAAATTTGACTCATTCCACATCATTACAAAATATCGTATTCATGATCCATGGAACTAGTATTAATCTAATCTAATCTAATATAATATTCTGAAGGTTGGGGGCTTGCTTGGTATCTATATCAATGAGCAGGATAGACAATAACAGCTCGTGGTCCAGCTCCAGCCAGTGGACTATGTGCGCTATAGAATCACAGTGTTGCTACTGCTTCTGATCCTGACAGGCCAGATTTTGCCTCAAGTCCCGATGAGATGATGGTGGCTGTTGCTGGTCAAGACGTCCCAGAGGTCCGTGGACAATGAAGAAAAAGAAACAATAAGAATCCACAGACAATGACATAAAGTTGAACAAGGAAAGGGAACTGCTATATGCAGTAATAGTAGCAATGAAATATAATGAGTACTTACTTTTGAGCTTCTTCTGCAATGGAGAGGCAGACGAGGATCTTGACTGCTCTCGACTCTTCATGGTTCTTCTTTTCGGGAGACAGACTCCAACTGGGAGTGGTGCTATTGTGCTTGCCGTGTATCATCTGCATCACGATCATGTAACTGTTTATTGACCTCAGCAGTATTTCTGAAACGATTATCAATGAGGCATTTGTCTTGGAAGGAGTTCTCGCATGCATGAGTATTCCCCAAGTCTTTACTGAGTAAATGCTGTGTTTTTTTGTGCTTCGGCGTGACTGCGACTGATGGCATGTGCAGGCCTGACAGGGCAAGAGGAGAAACAGAAAAAGAGCAGGTGACTCGACAAGAATTTCTCAGGTGCCAAGCATGCTGCCGCCTGATCCCTTTGTTCAAGGTTTAGTGTCACACCCTGTCCGTCAGTCGCGAGGGTGCTAGCAGGAACACCTGAATCTGGTGCCTGCTTCTCAGGCTCTCGTCAGTGCAACCAAACCCCTGGCCGTGTGTGCGGTGGTGTTCTGTGTGGTCCAGTGGATGGTGTGTGCTTTGCGATTGTAAGATTTCTAGCTGTGTAATTACGTGTGATGGGTGTTTCATGATGGTATTCCTTGCATGACTGGAATAAAAGAAACGATCGATGTGATTACTTCTTACAAGATCTTCCCAAACAGCAGAGAATGATGAGTAAGAGAAATCGAACCCCTGGAATAAATAAACAATATACCCTTAATTTTCTGTCATGGGATCATTCCTCTCCACTACGAAACCACCAATTTCCAGGTAGGGAAGGGGAGGAGGAGAGTGGAGTGGGAGAGACGGGGGTTTACCAAAGGGGTAGAGGGTTAATTAATCGATCGATATTTATTAAGTAGTCAATCAAATTGGCAAGAGTGAGAGGGGACCACGCCATTAACTTAGACCTGAAAGTGTACTTGTATCAGCGAGATGGATGGGGTGGTTTGGAGGTTTCCTGAGTGGTTGGGGAGAGGGGGGTGGAGGGGGAAGGGTTTAGGAACAATAGATTAGGGACCTGTCAATAAAAAGGGTGGATTATCCCCAAGGGATTATAACCTGTCAATCAATAGGGTGGATTATGTGGTGTCACCGCTAGACACCACACTTACTAGGTGGTAACTTAAATCGGCCGCGGTCCTGTAGTACATGTCGGACCCGCGTGTCGCCACTGTGGGATCGCAAACCTAGCGCCACCACAAGGCAGGTCTCGAGAGACTGAGGAGACCTCGTCCCCAGTTGTACGGACAACATAGCTAGCGATTGGACGTGCTAAGCCTTGCTCTCAATTGCCGAGAGATAGACAGTAGAATAGCCCTCTGCTAAGTTAAATGGCGACCACCTAGCAAGGCGCCATTTGTATCTGTGCCTATAGCTTACTAATATTCAAGAGAGATGTATTCCAAGGACTAATTAAAAGTTAAGTAACAAGCATCTACGTACTTTTCTTCTTATTCATTTATAAGTTCTCATGTTCCAGACTTCACGCCCGTCTGCGTTAGCCTTGCATGCCCTATCGGCTACAGCATTGTGTCTAGGCTGTATGGTCTAGACACAACAGATTATCCCCATGGGATCATTACTGCTGATCAAAGGAGAACAATAGGTAGGCTCCTGAGCACATAATGGCCGCTAGTGTAGGTAAACTGCATGAACAAAATGTACTAGTGTTGTTGTTTCCCTACTACCAGCCCACACTTCTCAACACATCACCTCTAGCCACAGCTGCCTTACCTATTTGTATCAGTAGTGTTAGTAATAGAGATGATCCTGTGGCTAGTAGCAGTTCTGTCTCCTGTCGTTTTACTGAAGGACATCAGGTCAGTGACAACATACTGCAATTAGAATAAGCAGTGATTGCAGATGCCTTTGAGGAGTGAATCTCGCTCACGAGGATCGAGATTCCGGCAGGAGGGTACCACTATCCGGATTGTTTTCTAAGGGTGTTGCATCCTGTCGTGGAAAAGTAGTGGTAGTCTATGATACATGGTATCCTGCAATTGAATACAGTGCAGTGCACTGCTTCAAACTGTCACACCTCACCAAAACGGATTTTGGCGTTGAAGAGACAATTCTTCATAATCCTTGGGAGAAAATGGCGTGATAATGCAGGAGTATGTCAATCACTGAGTGGTTTCGTAAATCTACCTTGAGTGGCATAGTGGCCCAGTTTTCCGAGATGGAAGTGAGAGCGTCAGTTAAAGCTCTCAGCTAATAGTAGATGTGGATTATCTGATAAGTGGAGGGTTGAGGTATATCAAGCTACCTAAAGATATAGCAAATAAGCAGTCATGAATTAATGTCAGAAATAAAAGCGATCAGGCTTGTTTTGCGTAGTCAGTCCTGGATTGCTAGAGAAATTACGATGTACATCGAGAGCCTATAAGTCAATACCAGTAGCTACCTCGACATTCATAAGTGTTATAAATTTGATGTTACCGAGATCCCCAGCAAGAACCAGGACATACATAAATTCAAGGTGCGGAATACTGGAATATCTCTTATGGCCTGGAGAAAAAAACTGTTCAGATGATCAGATGAGCAGGACTAGCATACTGTTGCCAGCATTTCTCAAAATTTGCCATTGAGCATAAGGTGCATGTAAACATGCTACTCTTCCCTGAAGGTGATTATTATCATTATGTTTGGATCAAAGACATATTCTGACTACTAATCTGTCAGCTGAATAGCGACGGGTGTAAAAACTTCCTCAGACATGTTATTACTACTGCATATAGTAGACTGCACATCCAAGGACCCAGTACATGTTACTATGCCTACTGAGGAAGACTAATTCATAAAGTTTAAAAATGGTCACCACCAGGACCGATGTCCATTTTTAGTGTACACCAACTTCAGATGCCTCCTTGCTCCTGTGACCCACTGTGAAGGTGACCGTGCAGCCGCACATACCATCTTTACAGAAAACCACGCACCACGTGTGGCAGTGGGCCAAACTGTATCGTCCTACACTTAGAGTCGTAGCTACTGCAAATATTACGTTGGGGTCAATCCTGTGTGTTGGCTGCTCACTGAGCTCGAACAACTTTCATGGGAGTTTGATAAACGTTGCATCGACGACGTTCCCATGAAAAAATCGAAGGAGAATGAAGATTTGTAGAATAACGCAGTTGAGTGTTATATTTGTGGGCTGCCATCAAACAGAAAACGGAAAACTCCTGTCATCTTACAGGAAAGTTTCGTGGCGCATCTCACAATATGTGCTATGCATACCCATTTTCATCCCTAATTTAAACGGGTATGATGGTCACTTTCTAGTTGAGCATTTGGCTGATTTAGGTTGGGAGAAAAATTGGGTCAGTGTCCCTTCTGAGAGCGTCGAGAAATACATTTCATTCTCAGGACGAATGACGCCAAGAATCAGTCTCCACTTCCTTTATACACTACGCTTTATGCAGGCACCACTGCAGAAACTCGTTTAAACTCTACCTCGGGAGAATATGCATATCACTCTAGTTGCGTTTCCTACCAAGGAAACGTTTCAACTTGTTATTAGGAAAGGACTTGCACATATGAGTATGTGGATAGTATGGCGAAACTCAAGAAAACGAGGCTATCCAACAGAACGGTCCTACGTTTGATCCTATGGATAAGTGTCCAATTGATTACAGCCACTAGTGAATCATAATGCTGGCACTCTCATATATCGAAACAGGTCACCTTTTTCGAACCAATCTGCTACAATTAAATTTTATATAGTCGCTATGCCTCTTGCAACTGCTGCCATCTCTGCAGCTTTGGGCAAGTGATCGTTCAAGTTTAAGTCAGAACTGAACCGAACTCAGAGAGAAGTATACCTACCAACTTCTGCAACCTGTGTACAAACAGGGTGACTTTAGTTAGTGTGACAGGACCGCCTTATGACCATTTGCTAGAAATGGGAACATGTTGTAGTAGCTCTTCCAACAGTGTACAATGTGTAAGGTCAGCGCCAAACGCAACCTGCTCCTGCAACAAAAGGTAGTATAAAAGACAGTATGGGAACTGGGCGAAGGATGAGGATTTTGTTGCTGCATTGTGGTGTGTCCCCAAACTACATACAGGTACTGCAGTCCAAAGCAGATCATCATGCCTCAGGCCCCATTCACGTCTATCTCTCCAACATACTGTTATTGTTATTCTGTACCATGCAGCAGAGAAAAATTACGAACAATAAAAGCTCTTTCCGATAGAGAGTTCGATAAGATTTTTACCGCGTCTCTCTCCTTCCATGCATCGGAAATAAATACCATCTTTGTGCCGACATCGAGCACATGTGATGTTCCCATTAAATATATAAGTATTGATCCATTGAACAGACAAGTGTAAAGTTTCATCATCTATACTGTAGGAGGAAGGCCGTATTTCGGTCACCTGAGGGCTTCCATCTCATGTGTGATGACATTCTATTTCGACACATTCTTCTACGCGAACGACGATTTATGTGACATTGTCCATTCCCCTGTCACATCTTGTGTATAAAATCGACACTTCAGTTTCATAACTAAGCTGATTCTACGTTAGCGACTGGTGTTTGTAAGGCACTACAAAAAATGGCTCTGAGCACTATGGGACTCAACTGCTGTGGTTATCAGTCCCCTAGAACTTAGAACTACTTAAACCTAACTAACCTAAGGACATCACACAAATCCATGCCCGAGGCAGGATTCGAACCTGCGACCGTAGCAGTCCCACGGTTCCGGACTGCGCGCCTAGAACCGCGAGACCACCGCGGCCGGCAAGGCACTACAATCCCCATGTATACAAGGCGTTTGTAAGGCACTACAATCGTCGTGTATACATTCATTGGACACATGTCACGTTTACAGAGTTAGTGGTGGCATGACATGTACTTACACATGCCAAACGCCTCTACTATGCGTTTATCTGCTACCTTGTAAGAGGTATTCTCCATTACTAACTATCATTCTATAAAGGACTGATGCGAGCATAGTATAATTTCTGAACCGTCATGTGATGTGAACAGTGGACCCTATTCATCTCTGGAAAGCTACATTGTGCATGTAGCACATATAATGGATATTTCAAGGAAGTAGTTTTTTCATTTTACAGTTTGTTACCATAGCTTATCGTAGAGAAACCTGCAAGAAGGATGTATGTCATGCACTAGAAATACATTTCTTACAATTGACTAGTAATAGCGCTGCATTCCACGTGACTAAGAGGTCAGAAACTGAAGCGATCTAACATTATAAGCCGTTTCCAGTGCAGAACTGTGTAGCCTTAGAACTGCGTGTGTTTGTGTTCTCTGTTACCAATTCCCTCCAGGTATTGATCCCCGAGACTAGAACAATACTTTGAAAAAGATAACGTACTTGATTTATATAAAATGCTTCGAACTCCATCTGTCTGGAGCTCCATCATGCATAAAAACCACCCTATTCTTGTTCTTCTTAACCGTCTACAATTATGTCACAACACTTTCAAATGTACTGCTGTACACCGATAAGGGGTGTCAACCTCCTCGACATGGGTACATCTAGAGAAATGTTGTGCATTTGGATAGGCATAGAACGGCAAACTCCATTCATTCATGAGAAACGGAATGTAGGGGTCCACTCTGGTCAGCTGCAGATTAAAACGATAATGCTGCTGCAGGGTGGGTTGGTAAAAGACAGTGCACGGGGGTCTTTCAGTCTCTAATTTTATCCTAAGACTGCCAGAATGCCCTGTGACTCTCATCCACATGGATACAGGTCGTAAATTATGCACTATGCTCGAGGTGCTAGGAATATGTAGATCGCTGTCTGGTACACTTTTATTATGTATATGTTCGAGAATTAACAATGGATGGACGTACTGCACAGCTATTTATCTACGTTCCAATTATTCTCGCAAAGTAGAGAAGGGGCAGTTTAATGATGATACTGAAATTGGGAAGCATGCTGCCGCATCATTGGTCGGTGTTGAAATTATTGTAAAATTGCTGAAATAGTTTGCTCTATCACCTGTGATACTTATTATTACAGTGCATCGACGGTGTCTTTTCCATCCCATCCAACCACTGGTACACTGTTGGTTAACACATATTGATTGATTGACATCGCTTGTTTGAGGTGGCGAAAGAGTTTTGCTGGTAGGGCTCTACCTTCTGGGGATGGCTACGACCAACACAGTGACCGTGTACATGGCTGCAATATGAGGAATCAATCGAAACAGAACACAAAGTCATCAGCTATCCCATCACTGTGACAAATGATTTTAAATACAGAGGTCGTCAGTTACCTTTGGACAGCGGTTTGGAAACACTCCACAAGGCCGCCAAAGTCTTCCATCTTCTTTGTGTTGTAGCTGCCTTTTATTTAAAGTCGTCCAGTATGTGTGGTGTGTTACGGTAGAGGCAGCAACAACATGATTTGCACGGAGCGACGTCTAGTTTTCTGTGAGAGGCATGGATCAGAACTTGTTAATGTCAGTTTAGAGCCTGGCGGGAAAAACAAAATGCATGGCAGTGTACAAAGAGCGTTACAGCAGAAAAAACAGTGTTTCAAACAAAGGCACAGGGTCACAAGGAGCATCTCTTGCGAATTATAGTATAGTTTGTGGGATACAGTCATCCTCCTACAGTAAAGGCGATGAAACTTTACACCGGTATGTGCAGTGGTTCAATACTTGTATATTTAATAGGATCGTCACACGTGCTCTATGCCGGCACAAAGATGGTATTTTTTTTTTTTTCTAGATATGAGAGGAGAGAGATGTGATGACAATCTTGTAGAGTTCTCTATCGGATGAACTTTGTGGAGCTTTTATAGTTTGTAATTTTTCTCTGTTGGATGGTACAGAATAACAATGGTAGTATGTTGGCATGATAAATGTGAATGGGCCCTGAGGGACGCGGATCTGCTCCGGAGTGCAGTGCCTGTATGTAGTTTGGGGACACACCACAGTGAAGTAGCAAAATTCTCATCCTTCTCCCAGTACCCATACTGTCTTTTACACTACATTGTGTTTCCGGAGCAGGCTTCATTTGGTGCAGGCCACACACATCGTACAGTGTTGGTGGAGCTACGACAGCCTGTTCCCATTTCCACCAAATGGTCAAAATGCGGTCCTCTCGCACTACCTCAGGTCACTCTGTTTGTACACAGGTTGCAGAAGGTGGTAGGTATATCTCTCTCTGACTTCTGCTCAGTTCAGGCATAAATTGGAACGATCACATGCGCAAAACTGCAGAAATGGCAGCAGTTGGAAGAGGCGTAGGGAGCAGTTGTAGGAGGCATAGGGACTATCTAAAATTTTGCTGTAGATAATACATTCGAAAAAGGTGACTCGTTTCGAGATATGAGAATGACAGAAATGTGATTCACTAGTGGCAGTAATCGGTAAAGGACTTTGCCATGGGATCCAAAGATGGTATGTTGTTGAATGTCAAGACTTGATTAGTAATCTCACATAGTGTTTCTACTGGAAAGCATAGCACTAGAGATCTGAAAAGCTAGTATATGTTTCTTACGACCTCAATCAGCACACCTTCTACTGTTTGTGATCCTTCTCAATCAACCATCGCCTATAACTCAGTTGTTATATTGCAGAACCTCTGACATGGCATTGAGACAGAGTGCGTGACAAATTCTGGAGAAGTATCTAGTGGCTGCATGAGGGGGCTGCAAATACCAGCTTCATGCCACGTTCCTTAGCAGAATCACTTTCAAAGTTTGGGGATATTATTGTGAGCTTGAACCCGTCGGTGACGTGGCGACGTGTAACTGCACTGTTAGTCTGATAATATATACTTCGGCGATCACTATATACGTTTAGTATCGCAATATTTGTCTGGAAAAGCACTTCATTAGGAGGTATTGCAATACTTCGATTTATACGGCTTATACAGGGTGTTCAGGGAGGAACAACAGTGATGGTATAAGTAAATCTGAACAAAAAAATGTTATGTGAACATAGGTCCGCGAATGCTTCATCAGGGAGGTATGGGTATTGAAAGGAACTTAAATTCTGCAGCCGGACGGAGTGGCCGAGCGGTTCTAGGCGCTACAGTCTGGAACCGCGCGACCGCTACGGTCGCAGGTTCGAATCCTGCCTCGGGCATGGTTGTGTGTGACGTCCTTAGGTTAGTTAGGTTTAAGTAGTTGTTGATGCTATGTTCTAGGGGACCGATGGCCTCAGCAGTTAAGTCCCATAGTGCTCACAGCCATTTGAACCATTTAAATTCTGAAAAAATGATGTGCACAACGTGAACATATACCCAATACAACTTGACTGTAACGTTATTTTCTTGCCAACGATGCATGGGTATATGCTATGTTTACACTATGCAACATACCACGTATTACGGTCATGTGACGTACGTAGTACAATCACCTGTGGTTTGTGGAGCTGTGCCATGTAAGCCGCATTGTGTAGTGTACCGGTGACGGATTGGTTAGCTGTGTAGCGTATGGTGTTAACTGTGTTTGTACAAGAGCTGCTAACAATGCCACACACCTACAGTAATGGGGAATACGCAGATATTGTGTATGTTTATGGCTTCTGTGACGGTAGTGCTACTGCTGCAAGAGAAGAATATCAAAGGCCCTTTCCGACTCGACGATTACCTGATCGCATGGTGATTACCAAATTGTTTATCACGTTGTGTGCAACAGGCTCTCTTCCAAGTAGCGTGCACGTCAACAAACTTTGCAAAAAATAGGAAGAAATTATCGCAAGTATTGAGCGAAGTCCCAGTACGAACATAGGACGACTGTTCGTGCGTATGTATGTCCCACAGGCAAGTACATGGGAAACATTACATGCGGGAAACCTGTATCCGTTTCACATACAGTGAGTCGAAAATCTCCACGTTGGCGACAATGCCCAACGACTTCAATTCTGTCACTGGGTAATTGAGAATAATCATTTGCTTCCACACGTACTATTCACTGACGAAGTCCAGTTTTCACGATATGGAAAAAAAAACAAGACACGCAATAATCATCGATGATCACGGGAAAATATATACAGTTCAGTGGATAGAAATTTCCAATCTCGTTTTGCCATAAATGTTTGGTGCGGCATGATCGGGAACCTTTTGATAGGTACATTTACTATCAATCAGCGATTGACGAGAGAGGTGCCTGCATGTTTGGAAAATTCATTTGTGGATCTATTGGAAGACGTTCCTTAAGGCAAGCGAACTGGAATGTACTTTCTACATGACGGTGCCCCTCTACATTTTACCTTACATGTGAGGCACCATCTCAATCGCACCTACCCTAATTGCCGGATTGGTCATGGCGGTGCTGCCGGCCGGTGTGGCCGTGCGGTTAAAGGCGCTTCAGTCTGGAACCGCGTGACCGCTACGGTCGCAGGTTCGAATCCTGCCTCGGGCATGGATGTGTGTGATGTCCTTAGGTTAGTTAGGTTTAATTAGTTCTAAGTTCTAGGCGACTGATGACCTCAGCAGTTGAGTCGCATAGTGCTCAGAGCCATTTGAACCATGGCGGTGCTATTAAATGGCTTCCAAGATCACCTAACCTTAAACCTTTAGATTTTTGTTCATGGAGATGGATGAAAGGTAAATGCATGAGATGAACTGCTTCGTCGTATCATAGATACTGCTGAATTGATTAGGAACCAGCCGAAGGCTGTTGAACAAGCAACACAACATGTTATCGCTAGAGCGCAATAGTGCATTGACATTTGTGGTGGGATTTTCGAACCTGTTCTGTGAACTGCACAACTGTACAACATCTGTACGATAAGTATTAAGGGTGTTTGTAAAAGACGTCGTACGTCTTGTTCAACTGAATACATGTAACATGCTTGTTGTAATGCATTATGCACTAAATACAAAGTAAATAAATATTATGTAAAAATGTGTAACATATCTGTATTTCTCTGTAAGATTGTTTTCAAGAAAATCACGTTACTGTAGAGTTGTATTGCGTATACTTTCACGTTGCCCACATCAATTTTGCAGAATTAAAGTTCCTTTCAGTAGCCATATCTCCCTAATGAAGCATTTGCGGACCTATGTCCATATAATATTTTTTTTCTTCAGAATTACTACCACTGTGTAAAATATTGACCTTTCTTCCCCAAACACCCTGTATAGTTTTTAACGCGGATATCGCCTGTGGTGGAAATGATTCACGTTTCCAGCTAACGGCAGGAGAAGACCAAATGGAGAGACGGGTTGGGGTACAGGAATGTAACTGACCTGACGGTGTCGCCTTCTAGAGGACTTATTATCTAACTAATACTCAGTATGCGTTGGGCAGCCTTTGTGACCGCGTGTGTATTCCGTGGAAATTTGAGATAATTCAATATGGACGTGTGTTTGTGCTTGATCATTATTACATCGCAAATAAATCGTCCGGTTGACTGCGTCTGCACAATTTCCGTCTTTATTTGGTTGAGAAAACATCGATTATGGTGTGTGTTGTGTGCATCTATCAGGTGAAAGCGGGTGGAAGACACGTTTGCTGGTTCTCTAGACATGAGAAACACCTTAGTTGACGTTGTAAATTATAAGAATAATCTGAAATGTTTTACATCACTGGCATTAATATTCGCCAGTGGAAATATCAGTTTCCTCCATTTTTTTCGGGTTTTCAGATAAAGGTCTTCGCAGAGAAATAAGTTTCTAGTTGCTCGGTGGTTTACAGTACGCTCTACCCCGCTAATGTTTCAGGTTTTCTATAGAAACAAATTCCAGTCTTTGCCTCCGTAATTCCAACG
Source organism: Schistocerca nitens (assembly GCF_023898315.1). Classification (NCBI taxonomy): domain Eukaryota; kingdom Metazoa; phylum Arthropoda; class Insecta; order Orthoptera; family Acrididae; genus Schistocerca; species Schistocerca nitens. Next base: position 237,730,594 of record NC_064622.1, on the reverse strand, counting down.
TGCAAGCGATCGGTAGCTTACTACTAAGTGCTTGATATCGGGAAGTATCGCGAAAATGGTATGATAATCTCGCAAACCACGTGAAAATACACATGTCCTTTCCATCCCATAGTCTTGAGATGGGTGTAGAAAGCAAGCAAGCAGGTAGGGGCCAAAAACACTAACATCTTTATGCCAAGGGGAACCGACTCAGCCATTTCTCGAAAGTTTAGAGAGTCCGAGAAAGCCACCAGCTTATAATAAATTGGCTCATGGCTCTCCCTGAGTGGGTGAATAGTGAACTAATACCCTTGATTGGCGATTCCGTTGAGTGCTGTGTGCACAATGACCATATATGTAAAATTAAAAGGAAGGTCAGCGTTAGCCGTGATATTGATGTTTTATTGATAGCAGAATCGATTTTCGATCATATAGTGATCATCTTCAGTGCTGTACAAATTAAACCCAGACATTGGTATCAAGTTATCAATAACCAAAACTGAAAAGCGATCACAATAACTGAAAAACAGCTTCTCAGTTTTGATTATTGATACTTGATACCAGTGTCTGGGTTTAATTTGTACAGCACTGAAGATGATCACAATGTGATCGAAAATCGATTCTGCTATCAATAAAACATCAATATTATGGCCAACGCTGACCTCCTTTTAATTGAACTAATACCCTCTTTGCAATGAGTCGCCTTTGGGACTACGTGTGTCGCGTTTATTCTCTGCAGGAATTTGAGAAGATTCAATATGAAGAATACCTGCGGTGGGGCTTTTGATAGCGTTCGAACACCTACCACTAAGGTGTTCCTAGGGTGGCAGGTCGTCCACGCCGGCTGGCCTCTCTCTGGCTGACAAACCCTTCTGCTGCTGCGGTCGTGGGCCGCGTTTACGGCTCCAGTTTCCTATGTCGGCGCTGCACTGCGATGAGTACGCGGAATGTAATTAACGATATGTAGACGACTTCTGCGAGGTTTAACTGTCAGTACAATATGCCCATCTGTACAAAATAGTTTGCCGATGAGAGTCTCGTCTGCAGAAAACAGTGCGCGACGGTACTCCCAGACATGCGGCATCAGCAATTTGGCAGTTAAATCAGAACGTTCCATTCACACACAAGACAATCTTTGTGCTGGGACATAGGAGCCTCTGCAGACCGTTTCGAACAAGATGGAGGCAAGGTATCTACGAAAGGTTCTGAGAGTAATGTTCGAACTCTGTTTGCGTAATTCTTCTGATTTACCCCTCTGTGGTTAGACGGTGCTGCTGTCTTTCCAAACAACAAGAATGCTTTTATGATGAACGGTGTTTTCGCAAGCATGCACAGACTTGATGAAGGCATTTAGGAGTGATAACAAGGGTGAACAATTACCGTTTCTGAGACGTATACTAACAGTAGGACATCACACGTGACGCACGGGCTGTCCCATTAGGATCGCTAGGAAGAATGCATCCTGTGTTACTCTGGGCAGCGTTGCAAACAGATTTCTATGGCGCATCCAGAGGGAGACTTGCCTGTTATTCACATAGGTATGTGACGTCAGTATAACACTGACAACCTTTAGCTCCACCTGTGAGGCTGAGCTGCTAATAACTATCTCGCTTGATGTGCAGGTATGAAAGCTGTGTGTCATCACGTCCGCAATGGTACCTAGGCGAACACGTGTTTCGATAGGTATTTCTCAGGGGCCAAGTATGAAAGGAATGCCGCCGCCTCATCCTTGTGGGAAACAAACTGACATTGGCAACTGACAGCCGCATTGTCACTACGCAGGGGCTGCCGGAGCTTCCCGACTTTTGGCAGTGTGTGCACAGTCGGCAACAATAGCGTCGGGCGTGAAGTGGTGGGATATGTTTTTTTAATAGCAATATTTGATTTAAACTAAATTCTATCGATATCCACACCTGTAACATGCTGGGAATTAAAAAACTCTCCCATACATGTTAAAGATACTGATCTAATTCATTTGCATAAATTTTTTATACCAACATGGTTTAGTGGTATAATAGTTAAGGAGATGGTGTGGGTGGTTGGCATCGAGCAGAACTGCAGGTTATGTACAGAATTGTAGGTTAATTTGCATAATTAATTTGCATAACTTTCGTTTATAATGTAAGTGGTTGGGTGTGGGTGACAAAGAAGACTGCGACAGGAATGGTGTTCAAAAGCGTGTGAAATTCGAAAAGTGTACCAGAAAATGGTGACAGGACGAAACTAATTACTTAATTTGTGTATCAGAGATGGTACAATAATTTAAGGGGATGGTGGTGACATGGAAAGCCACTTAACAGAACGATAGGGTAACTGCCCATAAAGGTCCAAACATTAGGTTAAGATACCCAGAGCACAGTGCTGAACGTTAGGTTATGCAACATGTTTGCCCCATGTAATCACGTCTTACAAGACCTACATATTTCCAAACAGCATAGAACGATGAGGAAGAGAAATCCAACCCCCACAAACTGAATCTTTTTATAAATAAACAATACACCCTTGAATTTCCTATTATGAGATCCTTCCTCTGCACCACAGAGCCACCCGTCTCCATATATGCCGTACACTGATTTGAATCTTATAAACTGTTTTAATAAACAATATCCCACACATTTTCTAAATTGTTTAAACAATATTCCATACTCTGAGATCGTTTTCCTTACAAATTCTTTAAGTAGATAAATAAACTATATTCCATACACTGCTATAAATAATTAAGCAATATTCTATACATTGTCTAAATTGTTTAAACAATATTCCTAAAACTGGAATCAGATTCCCTCCAAATGACCGATCAACTGAGTCTTTTTCATGCCAATTTCAGGGAGGAGGCAGGGGGGGGGGTGTTCCAGAGTGGGAAGGGTTAGTTATTCGATGAATTTAATTAAACAGTTAATCAAATTGATAAAAGTGGGAACGGACTGTTCGAATAATTCAGACCTGAAAATGTTTCTCTATCATTGAGGGGGACAGGGTGGGTTGGAAGTTTCCTGAAGATTGGGGCGAGGAGGGAGGGGGGGAACAATTGGTTAAGGATATGTCAATCAAAGGGAAGGATCCTTTTATTAGAATAAGAGGTCAATGCCCTGTCAATCAAAGGAGAGCAATAGGTTAATGACCTGTTCATCAAAGAAGAACAATAGGTTTGCCCGAGTGCATACCTGCCCCTGATGTAGGTAACCCACTTTAACAAAACGCGCTTGTGCTCTCTTTGCCCTACCATTCATATTTCATAAAACAGGCTTTACATGCAGTTTACCGAGCGAGGTGGCGCAGTGGTTAGACACTGGACTCGCATTCGGGAGGACGACGGTTCAATCCCGCGTCCTGCCATCCTGATTTAGGTTTTCCGTGATTTCCCTAAATCACTCCAGGCAAATGCTGGGATGGTTCCTTTCAAAGGGCACGGCCGACTTCCTTCCCCCTCCTTCCTTAATCCGATGAGACCGATGACCTCGATGTCTGGTCTCCTTCCCCAAAAAACAACAACAACAACTACATGCAGTTTAGTGTCACGTCGCTCTGCAACGTTACGCCTACATATTTAATCCACATAACTAGGTTAAGCAGCAGGCCACTAACCTTGTATTCGAACACTGTTTTTCTTAACAACCAAAGAAATTAAAGAAGTAAGGTAAATTCTTGCAAAATCAGAAAATGACAGTTATAAACTCCCCCCTTCCCTTTGGCTCAACCGTCTCAGTCCCGTCCGATTTAAGAAACCACTAAAGTAATAATATTTTGTTTGTTAGATGGATAATGCAGTTATTACACTGAGAAATTGGTTTGCTAGCAGGTTTCTTTGTGAGGAAGGGCAGGTACGATAGTAACAGATTAACAAACGCAGTACACGGAAGTTGCGCCATACTACACTCCTGGAAATGGAAAAAAGAACACATTGACACCGGTGTGTCAGACCCACCATACTTGCTCCGGACACTGCGAGAGGGCTGTACAAGCAATGATCACACGCACGGCACAGCGGACACATCAGGAACCGCGGTGTTGGCCGTCGAATGGCGCTAGCTGCGCAGCATTTGTGCACCGCCGCCGTCAGTGTCAGCCAGTTTGCCGTGGCATACGGAGCTCCATCGCAGTCTTTAACACTGGTAGCATGCCGCGACAGCGTGGACGTGAACCGTATGTGCAGTTGACGGACTTTGAGCGAGGGCGTATAGTGGGCATGCGGGAGGCCGGGTGGACGTACCGCCGAATTGCTCAACACGTGGGGCGTGAGGTCTCCACAGTACATCGATGTTGTCGCCAGTGGTCGGCGGAAGGTGCACGTGCCCGTCGACCTGGGACCGGACCGCAGCGACGCACGGATGCACGCCAAGACCGTAGGATCCTACGCAGTGCCGTAGGGGACCGCACCGCCACTTCCCAGCAAATTAGGGACACTGTTGCTCCTGGGGTATCGGCGAGGACCATTCGCAACCGTCTCTATGAAGCTGGGCTACGGTCCCGCCCACCGTTAGGCCGTATTCCGCTCACGCCGCAACATCGTGCAGCCCGCCTCCAGTGGTGTCGCGACAGGCGTGAATGGAGGGACGAATGGAGACGTGTCGTCTTCAGCGATGAGAGTCGCTTCTGCCTTGGTACCAATGATGGTCGTATGCGTGTTTGGCGCCGTGCAGGTGAGCGCCACAATCAGGACTGCATACGACCGAGGCATACAGGGCCAACACCCGGCATCATGGTGTGGGGAGCGATCTCCTACACTGGCCGTACACCACTGGTGATCGTCGAGGGGACACTGAATAGTGCACGGTACATCCAAACCATCATCGAACCCATCGTTCTACCATTCCTAGACCGGCAAGGGAACTTGCTGTTCCAACAGGACAATGCACGTCCGCATGTATCCCGTGCCACCCAACGTGCTCTAGAAGGTGTAAGTCAACTACCCTGGCCAGCAAGATCTCCGGATCTGTCCCCCATTGAGCATGTTTGGGACTGGATGAAGCGTCGTCTCACGCGGTCTGCACGTCCGGCACGAACGCTGGTCCAACTGAGGCGCCAGGTGGAAATGGCATGGCAAGCCGTTCCACAGGACTACATCCAGCATCTCTACGATCGTCTCCATGGGAGAATAGCAGCCTGCATTGCTGCGAAAGGTGGATATACACTGTACTAGTGCCGACATTGTGCATGCTCTGTTGCCTGTGTCTATGTGCCGGTGGTTCTGTCAGTGTGATCATGTGATGTATCTGACCCCAGGAATGTGTCAATAAAGTTTCCCCTTCCTGGGACAATGAATTCACGGTGTTCTAATTTCAATTTCCAGGAGTGTAATTTTATGCTAGTATCTACATCATTAATAACAAAGAGGATGAATAATATATGAACTTAATTTCGAGGGAAGAATACAAAAGGGAGAGGAAATTTCCTTTAAAGACGGTATATTTATGTGATATCGCGTGCGGAGGGTGATTTTCTGTTTGGGAATTTATCCTTACACGTGTATGTGTGTGGTTAAGATATTTAGAACCTCCCTAGTCATGCGCTACAGGCAATAGAGCGTGTGTCTCGTTGCTGTTCGGCTGTTCGCACGCTGTTGTCAGTGTAGGTGCGGTGCTCGATTAATGACTTGGCCTGAAATGAGAGCGAACGCTTTCTGATCCAAAATATCCTCAGAATTCCAAGCAATACTGACACAAGAATTGTTAGAAGTTTCGGTTTTCTTCGCAATGTCACAATGTCACACATTCCTCAATGAAAGACATCGCCATATGTCTGACAAAATGCAGTTCGATGGGCTTCCTTGCTTAGGGTAACAACAAAAATTTTGCAATCATTGAAAGGGTTTAAAAACAAATTATATAATAACTATTTACAAGAATTTACTCACATTAATTCTAATTCAGCCAACAGATAATTTCATGAATTTTAAGTTATTATAACAGATGTGATCCAAAATCAGTGCTGAAGTCGTAACAGCAAACGTAAGGGACAACGTTGTCTCACTTATGCATTCTGATGTGACGCCCATTGCATTAAACAACTCTTGCTGTATGCATGAAGTATTGAAAATGATTTTAAAATTCTAAGCTGTCTACAAAACCTCACAGATAGTTCGGGGAATGCGTTCGTAATATCAAATAATGTATGCTAATAAACTACAGGAAACCCCAGTAACGAGCTATGGAATTTATTAGTAGCTAGATTGTTTCGATGAAGTATTTACATATCTTCCAATATGAAACCAATAGTTACCATCTTTAAAGAGTTATCAAATTATCTGTATTATCATACCAGCACTTAATTTACATGATATCACTAGGCGGCCTGCACACGAATCACAATTTTCGCCAGAAGGACACTGCTTGATTTGGTTTGCATGACGTGACTGGAGGACACAGAACATCCTGGTCAGTGCCGTGCGGAAAGTAAATTTACAAATGGTTCAAAGGCGTTGGAACGTAGATGTAGCGGCTGCTGCGGAGGTATCCCTGAGAGACGTAAAGATAACTCGTGGATGATTGTGATGTTCAGTAGTTAAAATTGCTGACATAGTACACGGACATAATGTTCAGTTTTCTTTAATTGTTCAGAATTTCATTGCAGAGTCTGTAGAAATGTAAATAATATAATGCTAACATCATGAATTGTTTGAAAATAATGATAAAATGTGGACAGAGAGTACAATTATGAGCACTTTAGAAATACCTGAACGCTAAACACTTGAAAATGCACTGATAAACGACCGGAGATACAATGACTATTGAAAATCGGGCACTTTAGATCTTCATTATAACTAGAAAAGTACCTGCCTGGGACGTTGAATTGTAGATGAAACGAAGGGTGGGCATCGATGGAGATAGAGGAGTGGTGGTGATGCAGACAGCGAACTGGGAACACGTGACAACAAGACAAGGATGACTATGGGGAACACGTAGACAGGGCATCTGGTACTGAGTCTTTAGACTTGAGAATAAAATGGGGTACGGGCGACAGAGTAGGGGAGAAGAGGAAGGGAAGAGGAGCAGAAGGGAGCCGTGCTGGAGAGTGGACAGGATAGGATGGATTTAGAATTGGTAGGACGTGTTTATGTCAGGCTAAGTTTGTGGTCTGGGAGAAGCAGACGGTTGAAATTTCTTTGGGAGACGATGTTTATTTATTTATTTATTTATTGTTCCGTGGGACCAAATTAAGGAGAAGTCTCCATGGTCATGGAACGAGTCAGTACATGAAATTATAACACGATATTAGAAACAGATAAAATGAAATATAAAAAGAAAAACATATTCAGGTGACAAGTCGTAAGTTTAAATAAAGAAAATCAACAATGTAACACTGGAACCCGCTTAATTTTTTAGCTCTTCCAGGAGCTCCTCGACAGAATAGAAGGAGTGAGCCATGAGGAAACTCTTCAGTTTAGACTTAAAAGAGTTTGGGCCACTGCTAAGATTTTTGAGTTCTTGTGGTAGCTTATTGAAAATGGATGCAGCAGAATACTGCACACCTTTCTGCACAAGAGTCAAGGAAGTGCATTCCACATGCAGATTGGATTTCTGCCTAGTATTAACGGAGTGAAAGCTGCTAACTCTTGGGAATAGGCTAATATTGGTAACAACAAACGACATTAAAGAAAATGTTTACTGTGAGGGTAATGTCAGAATTCCCAGACTATGGAATAGGGGTCGACAAGAGGTTCTCGAACTTACACCACATATAGCTCGAACAGCCCGTTTTTGAGCCAAAAATACCCTTTATGAATCAGAAGAATTACCCCCAAAAAATAATACCATACGACATAAGCGTATAAAAATATGCGAAGTAGACTACTTTTCGTGTTGAAGTGTCACTTATTTCAGATACTGTTCTAATGGTAAATGAAGCAGCATTTAGTTTCTGAACAAGATCCTGGACATGGGCTTTCCACAACAGCTTGCTATCTATCAGAACGCCTAGGAACTTGAACTGTTCCGTCTCGCTTATAATATTCCCAATCTCTCTGATCAAAATATCAGTTCTTGTTGAATTGTGATTTAGAAACTGTAAAAACTGAGTCTTACTCTGATTTAGCATCTAATTACTTTCCACAAGCCACGAACTTACTTCATGAACTACATTATTTGATACTGTTTCAATATTACACACAAGATCCTTCACTATCAAGCTGGTGTCATCAGCAAACAGAAATATTTTTGAATCACCTGTAATACTAGAAGGCATATCATTTATATAAATAAGAAACAGCAGTGGCCCCAGCACCGACCCTTGGGGAACGCCCCACTTAACAGTGCACCATTGGGACTGAACATCACTACCACTCTCAATATTGCGGAGAATTACCTTCCGCTTTCTGTTCTTAAAGTAAGAGGCGAACCAATTTTAAGCTACTCCCCTTACTCCATAATGGTCCAACTTCTGCAGTAATATTTTGTGGTCAACACAGTCAAAACCCTCCGTTAAATCAAAGAAAACACCTAGCGTTCGCAACCTTTTATTTAATCCGCCCAAAACTTCACAGAGAAAAGAGAATATAGCATTTTCAGTTGTTAAACCATTTCTAAAACCAAACTGAACATTTGACAGCAAATGATGTCAATTTAAATGCTCCAGTAACCTTGTATACACAACCTTCTCGATAACTTTAGCAAACACCGATGGCATAAAAATAGGTCTAAAATTGTCGACATTATCAATGTCTCCCTTTTTATAAAGTGGCTTCACTACCGAGTACTTTAATCGGTCAGAAAACCGACCACTCCTAAAGGAAAAGTTACAGATATGGCTAAGTACTGGGCTAACATACATAGAACAATACTTCAGTATTCTGGTAGATACCCCGTCATATCCATGAGAGTTCTTGGTCTTTAGTTATTTAATTATTATCTCAATCTCCCTCTTGTCAGTATCATGGAAGAGCATTTCAGGTAACAGTCTCGGAACACTTTTTCTAAGAGCTCTATATGATTCCCTGTTGGGACTAGGTTTCTATTTAGTTCACCTGCTATATTCAGAAAGTGATTATTAAATACTGTACATATATGCGACTTATCAGTAACACGGACATTCCCACTACGCACTGATTCTATATCCTCGACCTGTCTCTGCAGACCAGCCACTTCCTTTACTACTGACCATATGGTTTTAATATTATCCTGAGACTTAGCTATTCTATCTGCATACCACATACTTTTCGCCTTCCTAATAACATTTTTAAGCACCTTACAATACTGTTTGTAATGGGCTGCTGCATTTAGATTTTGACTGTTTCTAACGTTTTGATATAATTGCCACTTTGTTCTACAAGATATTCTTATCCCTCTAGTCAGCCACCCAGGCTGCCTGTTCGTGCTAGTACCCTGTTTTGAACGTTCTAACGGAAAGCAACTTTCAAAGAGCACAAGAAAAGTCTTGAGAAAAGCGTTATATTTATCGTCTACTGTATCAGCGCTATAAATATCTTGCCACTCTTGTTCCTTGACGAGGTTTACAAAGGTCTCTACAGCAACTGGATCAGCTTTCCTAAAGCTGTGGTGCATGTGCAGGTGAAAAGTTGGTGGGATGTGTAGGTAGAGCAGTGGCAGCACACTAGGACTGGGAATGAGAGGGGATAGGACTGGACTGTTGGAGTAGAGTTTAGAGATGGTGTAGGTTATTTGGAAGGGTTCAGTGTGAGTGAGGAGTGATGGGAATGGTAAAGGATCCCTATGGCATAAGGTAAATGGAGGCAGAAAGCGAGGCACAGAGCGGGTGTTAAAGTATCTGGAGGGGCGTATAGGACTTAGGAGGGACAAAGATCCATGCACCATTTGTATAGCAAAGGATTGGCAGACAGAGATTTCTACATGTGAATTACAGTGGAGGGGTGCAGTCCCCATATTTGGCCATTTAGTGGTTTTAGTCTATTGTGGGCTTTGCTTTGGATGGTTAGTAGGTGAGCTTTCCATGTTAGTTGTTGGTCGAAGGCAAGTGCCAGTTATTTTAGTGTATTATTTAGCTGGATGGGACAATCATAAATGGTGAGATTGAGGTTATGGAGACAGAAGTTATGGTTAGCGCATTCAGTAATTATTGTCTGCGTTTTGGAGGGGTTAATCTTAAGGAGAGACCAGTGGGTAAACCGGTTCAGGTGGATATTGAAGGTTCATTGGTGTATCTGGAGCATACGATAGAGGACAAAGGACAAAGAAAGTGGTGTTATCAGCATACTGAAGGAGGCGGATGGGAGGAGCTGTTTGGGAGTTTTGGCAGTGAATCAGAGGCTAAACGAGAGAGGAAAGAACGGACCCAAGGGGCACTCCTGCAGTGGCGTGAAAGGTACCGGAATTGGTGTTGTTAAAAATGACCTGCAATGGGCGATTGAAGAGGAAGGTTGCAACAAGGTCAACATAGTTGATTGTAAGTGCCTAAAAGAGACAGAAGTGCCAGTTGTGTACTTTCTCTAACTCAAGGGAGACAAGGATGGCGGATTTACCATTGTTAGGCTGTTGGGATAGGATATGCAGAAGGTTCAGGAATTGATCATCAGCAGAGAAGGAGGGACAGACATCACACTTGGCAACAGGAAGATGATGCTGTTCTTGCAGGGGGTGGTTGATACTTTTGGAGAGGATTTATTCAGTGACTTTGTTAAACACTGAAGTAGAGGGGTCAGTATGAGGAGGCATCAAGGGGGGGGGGTTGTTTGGGTTGAGGAAAAGTGGGATTTTGGAGGTTTTCCACAGGTATAAATAGTATCCCAGTACGGGGAATTATGACGGCTGTTACTCGCATGGCCTTCGTGCAGGAGACAAAGCTTGATGACACGGCGGAGTGTCAGACAGTCTTACTGAGTGGCTAAGTTGCAACACATTCAGTCCGTTCATGCGATTTCAACAAACAAATCATACCACTGCACTGTAGCGACCATCTCTAAAAGCTACCTATCAGTATCTATTTCATTTCTTGATTAATTATGCCTTTTATATCTTTTTCATTATGTAAATGTTTCTCAGAATACTACGTTCTCCACATTTACGAAACAAATGAACACAGGATCGGTACCTCACATTTTGTGATACTCGTGCATTTATCTAATGAAAAGTTTGCTATTTTTCCAGTGACTTTATTTAAATATTGATTGGAAGTGCTATTGAAAAACTGTGCTAATTTAAAAGTGGTCAGCCTCACGTGTTAGCGTACATCACAGCTGGACAGACAACCAAAAGACGCTTCTGTCAAGGAGGCATAAATAGCTGTTTCAATATTTAACAACAATTCGTTGTCACATAAAATGTACACACTTGTGCGGGAACACTAGCTTATTTATTTACAAGCCATCCTTTATTTTCTACTGTCTTGTCTGATCTGAATGTTATCGAATATTTATAGCATTTTTTATTTATGTTGCTGAAGCAGATTAGTATTAGTTTGGTAAGTGGTCGAGATGAGTCAAACTACATTTGTAGTGCGTAAGAACGATATACGCTAATGGGCCAAAACATTATGAAAACCAGTTTAATAGTTTGTTGGTCCGCCTTTGAACGAAATACATAACGGATTCTGCGCATCGGGAACTTGACAGTTTGTTGGTAGGTTATGGAGGTATGTGGCATTAGATGTTTACGCACAGATCATGAAATTTGCGTAAATAATAGGCCATTGATTTGCGTACGCAGTGATGGCGCCCGATAGCGAACCAGATGGAATACCATTTACATTACGAATATTTGATCGATGAGAGCGCTATAAAGGGTTGAAAGAGTTATGAAAAAGGAGACAGGATATTCTTTGAGGTGACAATAGGTAATGTGGCCATGAGCAGGGGATGTCTTGTATTTTCTGTGAAGTACTTGTTTTACATCCTGTGCTGTGATTGAGGAGTTTAAATCTGTTTCCAGTACGTTGTCTAAGTACCAGAAGCTAGGAGCTATGGGTAGGACTGTGGTATCTTTGCGTTGATGGACAGTAGGGAATTGGGAGTAGTCAGAGAGAAAAGGTCGTCACGGACAGAGAAGTTGTCGGACACACAGGATGTAAAATCAGTGCCTTCGCTCAGATCGTCGGGTAAGAGAAGGTTGCTGTGAAGGATGGTGTAGTGACGGATGGGTTGGATGCCACTCATTTGGTGGGATGCTTTCCAACACTTCGAAGAGTAATAATAGGAAACATAACATTGAGTTTGGTGCATATCTGGCAACAGTCCTTGTGTTAATTGGCATTGAGTAAATTTTTAATATGTCGCTGATTTTGCCAGTGATATGCGAATTAATCCCAGTCACGAGTGCCAAGGAAGGAGCAATACTATTGAGAGGAGTCATTGAGAAGGTGTATGGCTTGTGGTCGGAGAGTGGGGCAATGAGGATATATGACTTTCGTAGGGATATAAGCGAAGAGAGCATCTGACAAGGTATGTTGCAGGAAGATTGTGGCACTGGAGATATCACCAGTTAGCCAGGAGGTCGGGATATCTATGGCTTACTGTTATTCATTTCAACTGGCATAGCAACAGTCACGGACTTCGTTTGGATGGAGATTGGAATGGGGTGCACTGGGATGGGGTAATGTGTAGGATATGGTGAGGAGGACAATTGGAATGAGGTGGCCAAGGAGGTTAGGAGGTGCTAGGAGATACTCTTGCTTTCAGGTTGGGTGTGCTGTGCTATGGGGACAGCACCACTATGGAGGAATTCAGTAAACAATGCCATTGCTGGAATTCTGCAGAGGATCTACTATAGATGTAGAGGTCAGCGACAATAATATAGGTGCAAAAGGCATGGTCAATGTGGGTGACGATGTCATAGTGGGTGGGATTGTTAGCTTTGTTGTAGATTGTAGCACAGTTAACAGTGTGTGCTTTGATGAAGGGCCTAAGGATAAGGTGTTCAGTGGGACTCATGAGTAAGGATTGTGGCCAGGCAGTGAAGTTCTGGCCAGGGGAAGAGTGTTGTCAGTGCAGTAGGGGATATGGGGAGAGGTATGGATGGTGTGTTGTGGTAGTAGGAACATTTCCTTAAGGATGAAGATATCAGTGCTCTGAAGGAACAGTTTATGCATAAAAAGGGGTATGCTGGTGTGTAGGGATCTAATGTTGCTATATAGGATGCGGTAGTGCTGCTATCACATAATGGTGTTGCAGGGACTAAAAGTGGGGATGTTTGTACTAGGACGTCAACACAGGTGAAAACGAAGTGGGAGTACCTAGATTGGGTAATAAAGTGGAATACTTAGCTGTCAGAAAGGAAGATTTGGTGACGGATGTGGGTTCATTGTAAGGGATGGATAGTTACGAGGACAATATTAAGGAAATGAATGATGTCCTCAGCAGATGAGAATTGGTGGAGGGAATTGTTGGGTTTGATGTGATGGTCAGTAGGGCAGACAGGCATTAGTAAAATATGTTTGATGGATTGGGGTTTGGCTTAGCACTTATTGGAGTAAGTAAGGCGAGTATCATTACAGGTTTTGACGTTTTTTTTTGGGGGGGGGGGGGAAGGGCACCTATGTTGGGCACTGCTTAAAGAACTACGATTTATTACAATGGGTGCCAGTGAGAGAATTTTTGTAAACAGCAGTAAGTTGGTCATGGACTGGAACTTTGTGGGGGATGATTTGGGTAACAGGAATGTGATTTTGACTCTGAGTGACAGGGTGTTGAGGAATTGAGGGTTGGGGCAGGGCAGGAGGGTGTGTTCTGTGAGGTCTGGGTCTGGATTGTTTGAGGACTTTTGGTGATAGATCTGGTAGTGGACTCTGTGTTGAGTCAATTCTGGGGTTTCTGGTGATGATGGTATTGGGAGGGGATATACATTGGGAATTTCCTCCCAATAGGCCAGAATACTTGTGGCTGGTGGTGGCAGTTGTTGTGGTATCTGGTGCAGCAACAGTGGCATGGAAAGATATAACTCATGAACGTGTTGTAGGGATAATGTTGGAAAGGCTGGGGGTGGAGTGTCGGTAAATGAAAGGTGTGCATGGTGTTGTGGGGATTGGAGTCTAGGCAGCTGACGTGACTGTAGATCAGGAAGAGCCTGTCGGGAGAGGGATAGACATATGATGTTCGGCTAGGGGAAGTGCTCCATTTAGTGAGGGTGGGTGCTGAGGGAGGAGTGGTTAAATGACAAAGGTGGCTGGAGTATCCTCTGTGGCTCAAAGAAAGCAGAGGACAGAAGGTCAATAATAATTACAAATGCTGGGGCATCGCCAGGATGGGGTCTACAGTGGCGGTGGTGACGACGATAAGGAGGGTGGAGACGAATGCTGGAATGTGGTGGCAGCAGCAGCAGCAGTAGCAGCAGCAACAGTAGTGGTTGCCGACGGCGGTTATGTAGTAAGACTGAGGCTGTGACAAGAAAACGATTATATGTAAGGGAGTGAAAAGTCTCAACGACTCGAACTAAGCTTTAGTGGCTACAGAGCACAGGGGAAGGGCCCTTACCAGTCTATGCGAAACCCAAGTAGCAACAACCGAACTAGTGGAAGAGACTGTTAGTCGGTTGCTGCCAGATGTGAACTTCAGTGGTGATAGAGACCATCCAGTTAAATAGGCCAAGAATTTATTCAAACAAATGAGAATGTTTGGTCGCAGCTCGAACCTTTGGGACTATACAATGAGAGAAGCTTTTGAAATTAGACTTCGTGTAAACAGCTTTTACATAGACATGGCCTATGCACTTATAAACAAATGGAAGCATGCGCTTGACAAGGGGAAATTGCAGAGTAGTACTTCTTTCAGTTCACTGCCTGATTTATTGGATGGCGCTACAATCAACGCTGGATGAAAGAGCAAGTAAGTGGACATAGAACACGCCATAACTGTACACTCCATCATGACTTAGTGCAGCTAACTGGAAGCCGTTCTGTGTATATAGAGAGGGGAACCATTCAGGTTCACCACCGTCCTGTGGTTTGGAGTCCCACAAGTTTCAAACGAGAATATTTTCCCTAACTGGGCTACCCCCAAGTGCAAATTCGACGATTTGAAAGCTCCCCAGCTGCCGCCATCCGACGATGTGAGCCGCTGCCGCCATCAATGGCATACTACTGCTCCTGTCGTCGTTTGTCGCTGTCTGCTGTAGCTGCTGCTACTGACACCTGTCCCCATCTGCTGGTCCATCGCCATCTGTTGCTGCTGTACTTCACTGTCTGCTCCTGCTATACACTGATGTTTGCTGCCGTCAATCCGTCCATCCATCCGTCCATCCATCGCTGTCACCAGTGCCCACTGCCGGTGCCCACCGCTGCTGCAGCCCGCCACCGCCACCCTGTTCTCCTCCCTACATCTGCTCACTTACTGTGTCTGTGTGTACTTTCCCTACCCCAGTGACATCTGTCACTGGTAGACTGCACAGTCTACCATAGACATGCACATCCCCAACATCATTTACACACCTCCTTCTCCAGCTCACACCATTTTCTCCAGGAGTTCCTTCTCTGGGCTTCCCCCATCTGCTCCAGCTCCACACAGTCTCCTCCCCTTCCATCTGTTACCATCTCCTGCATCCCCACCTGTATACTACCCCTGCTCCTGCTCCTCCTCCTGGTTTCACTTATGTTCCTACCAGCCTCCTGCCACTCCCAGTAGCCGGCCGCGGTGGTCTAGCGGTTCTGGCGCTGCAGTCCGGAACCGCGGGATTGCTACGGTCGCAGGTTCGAATCCTGCCTCGGGCATGGGTGTGTGTGATGTCCTTAGGTTAGTTAGGTTTAAGTAGTTCTAAGTTCTAGGGGACTTATGACCTAAGATGTTGAGTCCCATAGTGCTCAGAGCCATTTGAGCCACTCCCACTCATTGTGATGACTTTCCACACTCCTCACTCACCCCACTGCAACTACTCCTGCTTTCGCCATCCATGTGACTGCCTACCACGCCACAGTCTCCACCATGGGGCACCCACCCTACCTTCAAAGTAACTCTGCCTCAGATGAGGGGCCTGCCTCACTCCAACTCCCTCTCCCAACAGTCCCTCCCCCTCCCCCCAGGCTATCCGTGCCAAAAATGCGCCCCAACTGCCTTAGTGTTGGCCTCGCCTCCACCTCCTTCTCCAAGGAACCACCACCCAACCCCCTTCCTCCTGATCCCCACATGGACGCAACCCCTCCTCCCACATACCCAGCCTTGCCCTGCATACATTTGTCCTTTCCCACCCTAATCACAGATTCATCAACCCCTGCAACGTCACTCTGTAAGTCCACAAACACATCCCCAGTGGCCCCCATTGCTCAGCTTACCTTCTGCAGAGACTCCGTCCTTATCAGATGCCCTCTACCTGCTTCCACACTGACCTCCTGTGTATCACCTTTGGCCCAAATGCGTCTCTTACAGTTTTCCTTACGTCCTCTTCTCCACGTTGCCCGCCAACCACACCACTTTGACCACAAAGCTCAGTCATATGGTCATGGAGGCTGAAGTATTGGCAGAATTCAATGCCCACCCCACCCTGGAAATCTACTCAGCACGATACATCTATATCAACTTCGGCCCTATCTTCCAGATGCGTCTGTTCACAGAGTCTCCTCCTCCATAGATCACCTCCTCACTCAGGGAGCCCTGATTTTTAAACATCACCACCCATTTGACCTCTCCCATTCCTTCTCATCAGTTCTCCTGCTGCCAAAGCTGTCTCCTTTACAATGACCACTTCATCCAAAACTGCCAAACACCCTAACTCGCCCCAATGTAAAACCTGCCACCTCCTCAATGTGTTCTAACCTACACGTCCTCCTTACTGCAAACACCTGCAATGAACCCCGCCCAACCCCAACTCCAACAAACTCAAAGGCAAACTCCCTCCCACCAACACTAAGCTATGTGTTCCCATTGGCCGCGTTGATCAGCCCATCCACCCAAACAATTCACTCTGCTCACACCCCACAGCCTAAGACATAATCAGTTTCTTGATCATCAGCCTCCAGAATATCCAACCCTTCCAATGACCCCACATCTTCCAGCAAAGCTCTGTTGCCACCCACTCTAACTTCCATTTCAATACCTACGCCACATACTCCCACAATGAGGTCCACTTCACCTTCATCCACCTAGACACCCTTATTTAAGCCTATCTCCTCCTCCCTCTGCTCCTTTCACTCCTTCCCCCCCGGTATGCCAACAGTATTATCTCCTGTACCTAAACATTCACTTCCTCCCACCCAACAAATACCTCTTCATGCATACCCTGTCTCAGCACCAGGTCGACTTCTTCACCCTTAAGGAAACCTCCCTCCAACATCATCATGTTGTCTGCTCCTCTCCCTACCTCCTTCACCACACTGACAATCCCCTTCCCCTCGCATGAGGTGGCTTCGCTATTGGCCACCTCAAGCAAATACCTGTCTGGCCACAACCTCTACTCAATGAACTGACCGAACATCTCATCCTAACTGTGTTTTTTCCGTCCATCGCCATCACCTGTGGCACTATCTGTGTCAATCCTGCAGTTCCTCTCCACTACGAATGCATCTTCCTTGTTGACCACACCTTCTCCACCTATGTGATTGCTCCAGATCTCAACATCGAAAGCCATGATCCTGCTGTCCTTCGGTGGTGGCACCATTCCTCGCTACTGTCCACAGTGACCTTCTTCGCTCCCTCTGTCTCAAATGTAACTACACCCAATATGTCGTCCTCTTTCCACCAATATCCTTGGTCGTATTGACACAGACATTCTTGACCCAATTGGAGCGACCACCTTCCTGTGCTTCTCGCTATCTTCTTAGCACATTGCCCACGTCTTCTTACCTGCCCTGCTACCCCTCCAAAGTCCCTCCAAGCCAACGACTGAGCCAACTGGGATGCGAGCTGGGTTTCTGTTGCCTCACAGAGCGAAAGCAACCCACTTATCCTTCAACCTCCCTCTGACATCACCCATGTCTCCTGTTTCCTCCAAAAGACCATCACTGATGCTGAGGAGGCAAATGTTCCTATCAAATGTATCCACACTTACTGCCCTCTCTTCGTCCAAAGGCTGTCCTTATTCTCCACAAATCCCATTGGATTTATCGCTCCTTCCTCCAGAACTGCGACTGGAATACACTCCTCTGCACCGGTATTTACAACACATCATCTTGATAGCAAAGAAATGGCAGGACTGGAGCCAGACATGTAAATGACTCAACTCTGCTCTCCCTGACATCTCCTCCAAGTACTCGTCTGCCTTCCACCACCTTACTGGTAGTGATCCCACCTTGCAGGACACTGTTATCCACCATTACTACCCCTTCCCTTAACGACCCCATTTCAGCACAAAACATCAAACTCATACTTCACTCCAAACGCAACACTGCCCCTGGTCATGATGATGTCATATACCGCCTCTTCAAGGAATCCCCCCTCCCTCCTACCAGGCTATGCTTGCTACCTTGTATAACATCATCCTGTACACCAGCTTTTACGCTGAGCTGTGGAAGACGAAAGTCTGTTCCCTAAACCCAAGAAACCTCACTCTGACACCTCTTTCTATCGTAAAATCTGCCTCACCTCCGTGTTCAGTAAGGTCTTTGAGTCAATTCTCTCCCTACATATTCATCACCACCTTAACCATCCCCACCTCCTTCCTCTCATCCTGTGTGGCTTCCGGCCGTCCTTCTCAGCCAACTACCAGCTCTTTAACCTTACCAACCTTCTTTCCCTCCTATTTAACTCTTTTTATTCCGCTTTCTTTGTTTTTCACGACCTGCAGAACGCTTACGAGCGTGTCTGGCGTCCTGGACTCCTCTTTAAACTCCATACCTACGCCCTTCCCATCATTTCGTCCATTTCGTTGCTCCCTTTCTCTCCCATTGTCCCTCCTATGTCACTATCCACAATACCAACTCCCACACATTCTATCCCACCGCCAGTATGCCCAAAGGCTCCATCCTTTACCTCTCCTCTATCTCCTGTATTCTCCAGATGTACACAAACATCCCCCACCTGTTCACTTCTTCCAATTCGCTGATGACACGGCCTTCCTGGCCCTCTATCCTACCCTTCAACGATTCCAACGCTGCCTTCAAACCAACGTCGACTAGTTCACTGCCTTGTGCAACCAGTGATTCCTTCACGTCAACCCTTCCAAGACCCAGGCAATCATCATAGGTCATACCACCCCCTCCTTCCAGCTCCATGATTTTTATCTTTCCATTTTTGGTCGTTCTATCCACTTCATTCCTACCCAGAAATTATATGTCTATGTTATCTCTCGCACCTGTTGAGCTGGGCTAACAAAGAAAAAGTTTTTGTCATAACAAACGGCAACTGTGGCTCACGTCATTAATGAAAACATTTTGCTACTATTGATTCATGTTACAAATGCACTTCAGTAAGGACTTTCCTTATGTACTCTGAAGGTATATTAAGAGATTCACAAATGATTGACTGAAATTGTGGGCAAGGTCAAACGTATGCTCGGATTAACGTACGCCTGTATCGTAAAAAGTCCCGTGGGAGCGAAGTGTAATCCACTGCTATTTGGTACAGTTTCTTGTTGTTAATTGAAATGATTAAGACTTCAGTTGAGGAACAAAACGCCGGCCACTGTGGCCGAGCGGCTCTAAGCGCTTCAGTCCGGAACCGTGCTACTGCTACAGTCGCAGGTTTCAATCCTGCTTCGAGCATGGATGTGTGTGGTGTTCTTAGGTTAGTTAGGTTTAAGTAGTTTTAGGTCTAGGGGACTGACGACCTCAGATGTTAAGTCCGATAGTGATTAGAGCCATTTGAACCATTTAAGGAAGATAAACTGAATATTTTACTACCTTATTTATTGTATATATACAGCTGATAATATTTTCATATTTTTTATCCATATTTATGTAATAACGATCGAATTATACTTGAGACATTTGACTGTACAAACTACTTTATTTTATATTGCTACCATTATTTCGGCCTTAAACCATTATCAAGTACAACAATGTTGGCTTCAATTTGACTATGCTAAATAAAATCGTCCTTACGATATTTTGAAATGGGTGTCCTAGGTTATAGATAAGTACAAAATCACCAAAATAAGTGGCAGACAAATAGTTAACATGTTTTCCAGCCATAAAAGAAGTGGGCCAGAGAATTGGCATCAGTATGGTGATTACATGTGCAGTCAAAGCCGAAATCATGATGGAAACAGAGAATAAAGAAGTTTGTACAGTCAAATAGCGGAAAACTCATACCTATACAGTTATTTACTCTGCTGAGGATTTTCAACCGCTCAGTAGAGATGAGTGTAAATTTTAATTTATCTGTTGTGAATAAATGTTGTCGTCTGCAATTATTATTAATTTCGAAACCCACAGTATATAACGCACCCTCACTTTACGACTCACTGTTCCAAACACGTCGGGTAAAGATTATGGTCCAATCACCGGCTATTTCACCTACACGCATTGAACTATAAAGAGGATATGATACTTGACTTCCATGACTCCTCGAGGATTTGCACCTCCCGACATGTGATTACCATTCTATTGTGAACTCTCAGTCCATTGACAGAGTTGTAACTAAACAGTATGGTATTGTGGCCTGATGACTTGTAGGAACAGTAAGTGACATGGAATAACTAATCGTTCGGAATGTGTCACAGAAGACTATGCTTTACGCCTGCAGTAGCTCTTAAGTTTTGCGCAAATGTTTCAGGATCACCTTTCACTCGTTTCAACATTCACTTCTTCACAACCGCGGGAATAGAGGTCGTGGTAGACCACAATCCCTAATCTGTATATCGATTGGTACCGTGTCTGTAAGTCAGTGGAAATACCTGCAGAACTTATTTTCAGATAGGACACGACGTTCATGTTGTCGTTACGCGTACAAGACATAGGTACATATCACTAACGATTAACGTCACTCGTTAAACCATAGCAGTCCACCATATCTGTCACCTGGAATAACAGAACTCCAAATCACTGTTAGTTGCTGAATCTCCAAAGAGTCACAAAATAATCTTATTACAATGCCAGAATGAGCTCAAAACGATAAGAAAGATGTATAAGACAGCTTCAGCTGAGGCAGTCGTATTCATCCTGGTTCACTTCTATAGCTGTGGGTGCCCACAGTACAAAATTTACTCAAAACGATAATCGTGGATAGGCTGATATAGGATAGAGTTGAAAGTGCAGCCAACAGCATCCCATTCAAAGGACTAAGTAGAGGCACAAATACAGCCAATGAGTAGTTAACAATGAACGTCAACAGGACACCTGTACCCCTGAGTACGACTGTTCTCTGTCCAAGCAAGAAAATCAATTTTTGTTGTTCTGGTCTTCAGTCTGAAGTGGTTTGATGGCGCACTCAACGCTGGACTGTCCTGCGTAAGACTGCTCAACTCCGAATTACTGTAGCCTGTATTACTTTGTACGTATTCTCTATATTCATGGTTAGGTCTCCGTATGCAACTTGGGATAAGCACATGAGGGAGTTTAAAAGGAACTGTTTCAAAATACATTCAAGTAACTGGCAGAGAAGAAAAGCTGAACGAAGCGAACATGATCGTTATGAAACAAATCAGAGAAGTGTCCAGTGACTTCGAAAGTAAAATTTTCTCCTTCGATCTGACAAAAAGTCGTAAAATGTTCTAGTCTTACGTAAAATCGGTAAACGATTCAGTAACTCAGTAACCACACTGGAAACGAAACGAAAATGACAGAGAGGAGGCCGATATACTGAATTCAATCTTACGAAATTGCTTCACTGTGGAAGCTCGTAATCATACCACTCCCATCAATCATTGTATATACGGCAAAACAGAAGATATTGAGATACGTGATTGCGGAATAGAAAAGTAACTGTAATTGATTAGTAGAGTAAAAGCATCCAGACCACATGAGATAACTGTTAGGTCCTATCGAGATTGTGTGAAAGAACATGCTCCCCTTCTAGCAGCAGTTTATCTAATGTCGCTGGAGAAACAAAGGGTAACTAGTGTCAGGAAAAATTTCAGGTTATTCCCATTTCAAGAAGGTTCAAGAAAGAGATACAAGTAATTATAGGCTTATATCGCTAATGTCAATCTTTTATAGAATTACTTGACCTCAGGAGAGCATTTCACCGTTTACTAAACTGCCATATAGTGCAAAATATATGAGCTTACCTAGTATGAAACCAGTTTTGTGACTGGCTTTAAGACTTCCTCGCTGATAGAACTGTACACATCAGGCTTAATGGAACAAAATCGACAGATGTAAAACTAATTTCGGGAGAAATCGTGTAAATGTGATAGGACCATTACTGTTTGAAATTGTTAGATAGTTTATCACGTAATGCTCTATAACCTTATTGTTGTTGTTTTTGTGGTCTTCAGTCCTGAGACTGGTTTGATGCAGCTCTCCATGCTACTCTATCCTGTGCAAGCTTCTTCATTTCCCAGTACCTACTGCAACCTACATCCTATTGAATCTGCTTAGTGTATTCATCTCTTGGTCTCCCTCTACGATGTTTACCTTACACGCTGCCCTCCAGTACTAAATTGGTGATCCCTTGATACCTCAGAACATGTCCTACCAAACGATCCCTTCTTCTAGTCAAGTTTTGCCACAAACTTCTCTTCTCCCCAATCCTATTCAATACCTCCTCATTAGTTATGTGATCTACCCATCTAATCTTCAGCATTCTTCTGTAGCACCACATTTCGAAAGCTTCTATTCTCTTCTTGTCCAAACTATTTATCGTCCGTGTTTCACTTCCAAACATGGCCACACTCCATACAAATACTTTCAGAAATGACTTCCTGACACTCAAATGTATATTCGATGTTAACAAATTGCTCTTCTTCAGAAACGGTTTCCGTGCCATTTCCAGTCTACATTTTACATCCTATCTACTTCGACCATCATCAGTTATTTTGCTCCCCAAATAGCAAAACTCATTTACTACTTTAAGTGTCTCATTTCCTAATCTCATTCCCTCAGTATCACCCGACTTAATTCGACTACATTCCATTATCCTCGTTTTGTTTCTGTTGATGTTCATCTTATATCCTGCTTTCAAAACACTATCCATTCCGTTCAACTGCTCTTCCAAGTCCTTTGCTGTCTCTGACAGAATTACAATGTCATCGGTAAGCCTCAAAGTTTTTATTACTTCTCCGTGGATTTTAATACCTACTCCGAATTTTTCTTTTGTTCCCTTCACTGCTTGCTCAATATAAAGATTGAATAACATCGGGGATAGGCTACAACCCTGTCTCACTCCCTTCCCAACTACTGCTTCCCTTTCATGCCCCTAGACTCTTATTACTGCCATCTGGTTTCTATACAAATTGTAAATAGCCTTTCGCTCCCTGTGTTGTACCCTGCCACCTTCAGAATTTGAAAGAGAGTATTCCAGTCAACATTGTCAAACGCTTTCTCTAAGTCTACAACTGCTAGAAACGTAGGTTTGCCTTTCCTTAATCTAGCTTCTAAGATAAGTCGTAGGGTCAGTATGGCCTCACCTGTTCCAATATTTCTACGGAATCCAAACTGATCTTCCCCGAGGTCGGCTTCAACTAGTTTTTCCATTCGTCTGTAAAGAATTCGCGTTAGTATTTTGCAGCTGTGGCTTATTAAACTGATTGTTCGGTAAATTTTTACATCTGTCAACACCTGCTTTCTTTGGGATTGGAATTATTATATTCTTCTTGAACACTGAGGGTATATCGCCTGTCTCATACATCTTGCTCACCACATGGTAGAGTTTCGTCAGAACTGGCTCTCCCAAGGCCGTCAGTAGTTCTAATGGATTATTGTCTACTCCCGGGGCCTTGTTTCGACTCAGGTCTTTCAGTGCTCTTTCAAATTCTTCACGCAGTATCTTATCTCCCATTTCATCTTCATCTACATTCTCTTCCATTTCCATAATATTGTCCTCAAGTACATTGCCCTTGTATAAACCCTCTATATACTCCTTCCACCTTTCTGCAATCCCTTCTTTGCTTAGAACAGGGTTTCCATCTGAGCTCTTGATATTCATACAAGTGGTTCTCTTTTCTCCAAAGGTCTCTTTAATCTTCCTGTAGGCTGTATCTATCTTACCCCTAGTGAGATAAGCCTCTACATCCATACATCTGTCCTGTAGCAAACCCTGCTTAGCCATTTTGCACTTCCTGTCAATCTCATTTTTGAGACGTTTGTATTCCTTTTTCCCTGCTTCATTTACTGCATTTTTATACTTTCTCCATTCATCAATTAAATTCAATATTTCTTCTGTTAGCCAAAGAGTTCTACTAGCCCTTGTCTTTTCACCTACTTGATCCTCTGCTGCCTTCACTATTTCATAGCTCAAAGCTACCCATTCTTCTTGTACTGTATTTCTTTCCCCCATTCCTGTCAATTGTTCAGTTATGCTCTCCCTGAAACTCTGTATAACCTCCGGTTTAGTCAGTTTATCCAGGTCCCGTCTCCTTAAATTCCCACCTTTTTGTAGTTTCTTCAGTTTTAATCTACAGCTCATAACGAAAAGATTGTGGTCAGAGTCCACATCTGCCCCTGGAAATGTCTTACAATTTGAAACCTGGTTCCTAAATCTCTGTCTTACCATTATATAATCTATCTGAAACCTGTCATTATCTCCAGGGTTCTTCCAGGTATACAACCTTCTTTCATGATTATTGAACCAAGTGTTAGCTATGATTAAGTTGTGCTCTGTGAAAAATTCTACCAAGCGGCTTTCTCTGTCATCTCTTAGCCCCAATCCATATTCACCTACTACGTATCCTTCTCTCCCTTTTCCTACTACCGAATTCCAGTCACCCATGACTATTAAATTTTCGTCTTCCTTCACTATCTGAATAATTTCTTTGATTTCGTCATACATTTCTTCAATTTCTTCTTCATCTGCAGAGCTAGTTGCCATATAAACTTGTTCTTCTGTAGTAGGCATGGGCTTCGTGTCTATCTTGGCCCCAATAATGCGTTCACTATGCTGTTTGTAATAGCTTACCCACACTCCTATTTTCCTATTCATTAATAAGGCTACCCCTGCATTCCCCTTATTTGATTTTGTATTTATGATCCTGTATTCGCCTGACCAAAAGTCTTGATCCTCCTGCCACCGAACTTCACTAATTCCTACTATATCTAACTTTAACCTATTCATTTCCCTTTTCAAATTTTGTAACCTACCTGCCCGATTAAGGGATCTGACATTCCACGCTCCGATCCGTAGAACGCCAGTTTTCTTTCTCCTGCTAATGACATCCTCTTGAGTAGTCCCCGCCCGGAGATCCGAATGGGGGACTATTTTACCTCCGGAATATTTTACCCAAGAGTACGCCATCATCATTTAACCATACAGTAAAGCTGCATGCCCTCGGGAAAAATTACGACTGTAGTTCCTCCTTGCTTTCAGCCGTTCGCAGTACCAGCACAGCAAGACCGTTTTGGTTAGTGTTACAAGGCCAGATCAGTCAATCATCCAGACGGTTGCCCCTGCAACTACTGAAAAGGCTGCTGCCCCTCTTGAGGAACCACTTGTTTTTCTGGCCTCTCAACAGATACCCCTCCGTTGTGGTTGCACCTACGGTACGGCTATCTGTATCGCTGAGGCACGCTAGCCTCCTCACCAACGGCAAGGTCCATGGTTCACGGGGGGAGGATAACCTTATTAATAAATCATTATTAATAAGAAGAAAATCAGTCCATGTAAATTCCCAATACTTCATGAAAGACAGCATGCAATTTACTCTCATACCAGTGGCTGCCGCGATAAGTTCTGTTTTTAATGCTGTATGGTGAATGGTCCCTTACAGTTCTTCTGTAAAGTTGGGATGACCAGCTAGCCATTAGAGTGGACGAGAATTCCAAGAGGGATCGTGGCAGACAGATAATAAAAAATATTTTTGATGAAAGGCAGGAGTCAGCCACGTATGGACTGCATTGGCCAGGAAAAGAGCACTGCTTTTTTGGTAGCTGTGCAAACACGTTGGGGATGCCGAGTAGACAGCAGAGAGAGAAAGAGCTCTCAGCATGTTGTAAATTTTCAGAAAGTGAGGAGGTTAAGAAATTATCATAGAAAAGACACAATCTGTTACGGTAGGACGAAAACGCAGCGCACTCAGCATGGCAGACACCTGTTGTGGACTGAAGGAAGTTGCATGTGTTCATGTTCAAATTTTGTAACGAAGGCCTCTGTTGGCTCACAGTAATTATTTTGGTAGCAGTAAGACGACTCACGAGTGCATATGTGCAAGCAATTCCATGAAGTTAAATCTGAAATGACACACACAGTGGGAGAGAATTTCTGTTTACTGTCCCACCGAAACGCTGGAACTGGGCAGTATTGGTTAAGCATAACTGATACGTCAGAAAAAGGGAAGTTGTTGCATTTGTTGTAAAGTTTTCATTGGTCAAAACTCGGAATTTATCCTGTGTGAGACTAATGAAATTCCTTCACTGGCAGAACCAGGTAGTTTTGTGGAGGAAAAGAGAAAGAGACTTCGACTTGGGATACTATCTTAGGCTCTTGTAATGACGTGTACTATCCATTCAGTGATTAGCATGATATAAATGCATGTGGCAATAAATTGGTTTGTTATTGTGACTTTTAGTTTGATTTTGAAGCTTGAACTCTTTTCAATACATCAATACATGTGCACTTCATGCTCAATAGGGCCGCCCTGTTAAAGTCAGATAGGCGATTAATTATAAAAGCTGCATGACTTTTTTTCAGTTCAAATGATCTCATGGGGAGCAATCGATTTGCCACATAAGTGTCCTGGTTCTGACCTTGTAGTATCTCGGGGATATGCTAAATGCTCAAATGACACCTCAAACACTTTACATAAATTGATGATATATTACAGTAAGGATTTTCACAGACGGTACAGGTGTCTATAATAAGATTGCAGCGTCTAAAGACTGTTGCGATTAACACGATGACCTACAGAGGACAGATAAATTTTGCAGGGACCAGCAGTTGACCCTGAACATAAACAAATCTAGCATATCCAGCATATATAGGAGAAGAAATCTACTTCTCTATATTTAAATTCAGTGTTCTGCAGTTAGTGTGCCTTGGTAAAATCTATTGCAAGAAATTAGGTGATCCGGATTTTAGACTTATCGGGAAGTTTTATGGCTTTAAAGAAATTAAATGTTATCTCTTTCCTTTTAAGTAAGAAGGTGATTGTGTATCGGTACTTATTTAATATAGGCTGGTACCTGTTATATTTTCATAGATATTCTATGTAATTTATTACTTAATATTGTTGATATACTTTTCCCATATTAAATAATTGTATTCACACCTGTACCACTGCACCGGTTATACAGCTGGGGTGAGGGTAGTATGTACACTGCATATTTTGTAAATAGCAGACTATAGATGCTTTTCTCTAAAATTTTGGCAATTACCAAAAATATTTCTTTCTCATTATTTTTATTGTCTTGTTATGATACTTGTTCCAGTTTGTTGCCGGATTTTAAAATTTACTGCTATTTTAGTTGGCTTCCAAAGGACGCTCACATTCCGAGACAACAACTGAGAATTTCGCCTCAGCGACATTGTTATTCCATCCACAACTTTCCAATGTCTGAGTATTTCAGTTCAATTCTGTCACAGTTGTGCACTGCAGTAGTGTGACTTTTATGATTGCTC
Source organism: Schistocerca nitens (assembly GCF_023898315.1). Lineage (NCBI taxonomy): Eukaryota > Metazoa > Arthropoda > Insecta > Orthoptera > Acrididae > Schistocerca > Schistocerca nitens. The sequence continues at coordinate 237,703,140 of NC_064622.1, read as the reverse complement.
CACCAGAATTTTCCATAAGGGCTGATCAAAAGCTTCAGTATGCCAATCAGCAAAGGCTCTGTTGGTACTGTGGCACTCATCCCACCGATGCACCAGATTGGAGACGGCCAATGTAACGTTACGAGTATGAAGGCGAGTTATTCATCAGCCTAGGCCTGGTACCGAGGAGAGATGAATTTGTTGTGTGGCTGAATACTAGTGGGTCCAGATCTAAGGGTGCGTCGCTGCAGTCTCGGTTTCCGACTAGGTAACTAATACGAGCAAGTGGAGGCAGAAAGACTATTAGCGTCGCCGGAAATAGTAAATATTCCAGTACGGGGAATTATGACGGCTGTTACTCGCATGGCCTTTGTGCAAGAGACAAAGCTAGTCAGACAGTCTTACTGAGTGGCTAAGTTACAACACATTCATTCCGTTCATGCGATTTCAACAAACAATACCTTAAATCATACCACTGCCCTATAGCCACCATCTCTAAAAGCTACCTATCAGTATCTATTTCCTTTCTTGATTAATTATGCCTTTTATATCTTTTCCATTATGTAAATGTTTCACAGAATTCTACGTTCTCCACATTTACGAAGCAAATGACCACAGGATCGGTACCTCACATTTTGTGATACTCGTGTATTTATTTAATGAAAAGTTTGCTATTTTTCGAGTGTCTTTATTTAAATATTGATTGAAAGTGCTATTGAAAAACTGTGCTAATTTAAAAGAGGTCAGCCACATGTGTTAGCGTACATCACAGCTGGACAGACAACCAAAAGACGCTTCTGTCAAGGAGGCATAAATAGCTGTTTCAATATTTAACAACAATTCGTTGTCACATAAAATGTACACACTTGTGCGGGAACACTAGCTTATTTATTTACAAGCCATCCTTTATTTTCTACTGTCTTGTATGATCTGAATGTTATCGAATATTTATAGCATTTTTTATTTATGTTGTTGAAACAGATTAGTATTAGTTTGGTAAGTGGTCGAGGTGAGTCAGACTACGTTTGTAGTGCGTAAGAACGATAAACGCTAATGGGCCAAAACATTATGACCACCAGTTTAATAGTTTGTTGGTCCGCCTTTGAACGGAATACATAACGGATTCTGCGCATCGGGAACTTGACAGTTTGTTGGTAGGTCTATGGAGGTACGTGGCATTAGATGTTTACGCACAGATCATGAAATTTGCATAAATAATAGGCCATTGATTTGCAAATGCAGTGATGGCGCCCGATAGCGAACCACATGGATTCCATACCATTTACATTACGCATATTTGGTCGATGAGACATCAACGTGAGTTCACTTTAAGGCTCTTCAAACCACTGTAGCAGGGTTCCGTCTCTGACACACACACAATCATACTGCTGAAGACATCAAGAGCGAAGGGATGCAGATGGTTCGCTAATGTCAGAGTGTCTTCGATTACTATTACAAGTCCCATACAAGCGTAAGGTAATGTCTGCAGAGCATAACTCTGCTTCCACCACCCTGCTTCAATGGCACGCTGCACGTTTCTAGCTACCATTCACCTCGACTACGGCGCTCGTGAAAATGACCATCGACCTATTGTAGCAAAAATGTGATACACTCAAAGAGCCGACATATTTCAATTGATCCACGGTCGAATCCCGATGGCACCATGCCCACTGCTATCGTAACTGACCATGTCGTTGGGTCAACATGTAAATATGTAAAGGTGATTTGCTGCGGAGCTCCATGTTCAACAATGTACGATTAACGGTATGTTCTAAAAACTTGCACGTGCGCCGGGACGGTTTTCTCGTGGCAGAATTACAACAGATCACCATCTGCCCTACTTTGCAGAGCAGACAAACCTGCGAACCCAACGTTCTGTGAATAGCCTTGGACATCCAACAATTTAGCGCCCAACGCTAGTTTCTCTTTCCTTCAGCCTCTTTCCATAGATGCTCACGACAGTAGCAGTGAAGATTCGACCAGCTTCGCCGATTTCGAGATATTCGTTCACAGGGTCGGCATAATAATTATCTGCCCGTCGTCAAAGTAGCTTATCTGACTGTATTTCCCCATTTTCAGCGCATACCTTCTCCAGGGTGATCCTCCGTGCATATCTGCTCCGCTTACATATTTTTGCTACAGCGTCACATGCCTGCAATGCCACCAGGCTGCATCCAACGTCGCGGTGTCCAGCGATCATAATGTTCTGGCTTCTCAGTGTATTTTTGAGGGGGATGGCCTTCATCCAAAGGAAAAATAGATATGAAATGGACACTTGGACTTCTCGAGTGAATGGCTCAGAGGAGTGAATCAGGAAGCTTTTACGTTCGTGCTTAAAAGGGGCAGTCCTACCTGTGGTACTAAGTGATATTCGATCACGTAAGTGATTTATTCTGGGCACTGAACGGCTGCTACCATAATGTAAGGCACTGTTAATTTTGAGAGGTCTGAAAGTGCTCCAGTGTAGCAGTCACTCAGATTGAATGAATTAATAATCTTTGTATCATGTGTATCAATTTGTGAATCATCGTGTTAAGCTCTGAACTCTTTTGAGCTGGTATATATTTTGTGTACTCTTATCATGCAGTTGACTTAGTATTCGATTGTCTTTGATGACGGTTCAGTTTGTGGATTTTGCTGTCATTCTATTAAGACTCACAACGTAACTTTACTGCAGTTGATAACGGAGTTTTATGTCTCTGTTTTAATTGAATATCGTAAGACCACTTCCGGTTGGTCTGGGATGTCCTTTCTTGACTAAACTTTCTTAAATATCATTCTCTGGCATCTACATCAATTACAGACATTAGTATAGAATCCTTGTTATTAAATTATTCTTTTAACTTTTATTTTCTATTTCCGTATATTTTCTTAACTCGCAGTTGTAATCAATGCGTAGACCATTTGATTGCAGGAGCGCAGCTACACGGTATAACGTGTAGTGAATTAGCAGCGGTGCATGAAAGGACACAGGCACGGCTAGAGCCTATGATTACATCGAGCTATTCTTTTTAAGAAGATCCGTGTCTAACCCAAGTACCTAAAGTACGCGAGACCAAAGTTAAAGAGGCAACTGGTTTGCTCATATGGGATACTGTCTGGAAAAGCAGTTGCATGCGTGAGATTCGGTCGCAAAAGATAGAGGTGAGTAAGTTCGCCTCGAAACTTCAAGAAAGAAGAAGGCTACGCAGAGGCGTGCCGATTTCGAGTCTGCAGCGGTCAGCAGCGGCGAAGACCTCAACGGCGGCATAGCGGCAGTAGCGGACAAGGCAACGCGGGCCGTCAGCTGCCGCTTCGAGTTCATCAGGATATTCACTTCGTGGAGCAGCAGTACAACAGAGCAGCCAGCATGACCGATAACTGAAGTTCTTGCACCGCTAGTGATAAAAAAAAAGTGAACTTTCGACGTCATCGTCAGTGATGGACCTCCCAGCGATTAAGCAATCACCAAGCATGTGTGGCGCAAGTGATGTTAGAGGGCCAGTTAGTCCAAAATCTGAATGTGATGTTGAAACGTACGATATTAGTGGGGCAGGTAGTCTGATATCAGAGAAAGGAGATGTAATTGCAAGTGATTCGCTGATGTCGTTAAAGGAAATTCGGACAACTTGAATTAAAAAATGGGGGTATTGGGTGCAGAGATAAATTCCGTAAAACAAAGACAGGTTTAGTAGAGAAAAGTGTAGCAAAAACATTTTTTTTTCCCCCTACTGGCTGCTTCGATGCGGCCCGCCACGAATTCCTTTCCCGTGCTAACCTCTTAATCTCAGAGTAGCACTTGCAACCTACGTTCTCAATTATTTGCTTCACGTATTCCAATCTCTGTCTTCCTCTACAGTTTTTGCCCTCTACAGCTCCCTCTAGTACCATGGAAGACATTCCCTCATGTCTTAGCAGATGTCCTATCATCCTGTCCCTTCTCCTTACCAGTGTTTTCCACATATTCCTTTCCTCTCCGATTCTGCGTAGAACCTCCTCATGCCTTACCTTATCAGTCCACCTAATTTTCAACATAACATAGAAGTTATGTTACACTAAAAACTAGTAGCTATAGGGGCAGATATAGACAAATCTTCTGAACGGATTGGGCTGGTTACTTCCAGATTCCACACAATGGAAAAAGATTTCCGGGACAAGTTGGAAAAAATACATTAAAAGCTGTGTGGAGATATTAGCAAATGTATGATGAGTCAAAAAGCTCTCGAGGAAGTGTCCACTAAGCACATTAACAAAATGGTTCAACTGGCTCTGAGCACTATGGGACTTAACTTCCGAGGTCATCAGTCCCCTAGAACTTAGAACTACTTAAACCTAACTAACCTAAGGACATCACACACATCCATGCCCGAGGCAGGATTCGAACCTACGACCGTAGCGAAGAACATTAACATTCTATGTGGTAGAGTATTAGAGTGTGAAAGAAAGGTGGTGAGAAATAGATAACATTTGGAGGCAGAGTTTAATAACCAAATTTTGCACGTGAACGGCAGATGACAGATGTAGGTTCAGAATTAAATACTTGAGCAGCAAATCAGGCTACTACTGTGATAGGTGTTCGATGGCTTAGTCCATGAATGACAAAGCGTTTCGCAAATAATGGAAAATACCATAAAGTTTATTTCTCCTTGCAGCGTGGAAGGATGGTTTTCTGAGAGGAACGTCGCAAGATCAAACATTAAGTTTGTTCAAAATGGTTAAAATGGCTCTAAGCAGCATGGGACTTAAAATCTGAGGCCATCAGTCCCCTAGACGTAGAACTACTGAAACCTAACTGACCTAAGGACATCACACACATCCATGGCCGAGGCAGGATTCGAACCTGCGACCATAGCAGCAGCGCGGTTCCGGACTGAAGCGTCTAGAACCACTCGGCCACATCGGCCGGCTATTAAGTTTGTGAAAGACCTCTTGAGGGTGATGTAGAATCATGGGCAAATTTATTGAGTGCTTCATTGACTATCTATGAAGTATTTGAGAGTGGTTTCCTGAATAAGTTCTGGAGTGAAATGAAAGAAATGAGACGTTATAATGAATTCCTCAACGGACTAAGTTTTAGGTGTGGCAGTGGGTCGATGCAGGATTTTTGTGTCCGTGGACTATCTAAGCTGACACATATATATCGTCCACTGAGAGTGATGACAGGCATTACAACACTCAAGAGCGCATACGGGAATATTTACAATAGAATCTTGTCCACGGAGGTATGAGGGCCAGGAGCCTCACGAAATGAACCAGAATACTAGGTCGGTAATTTAGAGATCGCAGAACTCTGGTCCGGAGATGGCGAGATAAACCGGCGCCAGCCTCATTAGGCATTCTTGTGTCAAGCAAAATGATGAGACAGAAGGCAGTGCTAAGGCTAATCTAACCTTCCTTGACACACACACTAAACTCTTTCCTTACATCTGTCCACGCTAAAGCACATTAACCTAACCTTGCAGATAAATGTGCTACTAAATCAGATAAGCAAATGGGCAATGAGATAGTAAGCCGCAACATATACCTCTCAACAACACGTACCTTAAATGAACTAGGTGCAACAGTTTACAAAACCAAATGCTGACACACATGAAATACTGAACAGGAAAAAGCTTAAAATGATTCTGAATTTAAATACAAGTATCTGCTACCACTCATAATCTGTTACTTCATTGCTTACTACAGGGTCTCTATGCCTGTGCATTAACCAACTTGCATTAGAATAGATAACAAAGGTGAGTAATTATTTCTTAAACTCGGTTTGAAGCAACTAAACAAAATGAAAATGTGACTACATTGGCTCTGAAGGAGCCTCTACATTGCTTCATTAACTAACTAACCCATTACATGAGGACCCTTACACTTCCATGTTTTGAAGAACCTTGTTCATTAACGAAATTACACCAGTATGTGTGAGAAATTGGTAAAAGTCCTATATTTAACTATTAATAAAATAAAGCACAACAAACTAATGCTCTTTAAATAACAAATGTGCTACCATAAGCAGTGTTTTGATCTACACAAAATATAACTGACTGTGCAAATGACAACACAACATTAAATTCGAGTTCAGCCACTTTCTCACAATAATTAGGACACTAGAAATTAAATTCACTAGGATAGGATTACTGTCCAGGTTTATGATTTGGGATAGTCACGGGAGTAAGATAGAGCTCTTAGGAACACCACGATTATTAATAAAATCAACCACATTTCACAAATACCTGGTCCATTTACTACAAATTGACATAGAAATATCAATACAGATACAAAATAGGTGAGAAATAGGTGTTACACACCCACATTCGTCTGTTGAAATGAGTGCAACGAGAAAATTCGCGATACTGGAGCTAACACTGATGTTTACTAACGTTTATCGGCAACGAGGTGTACCCAAATGAGCGAGGGAAGTGGAATCAGAAGTATTGGCGTATACACAGATGGTAATAAAAATTTCTCCCCGCAGCCCCCCCCCCCCATCAATCCCCACACATCACCACCACCCAATGAACCATGGACCTTGCCTCAGCGATACAGGTAGCGCATAGCACTGCCGTAGGTGCCACCACAGCGGAGGGGTATCTGTTGAGAGGCCAGACAGATGTATGGTTTCTGAAGAGGGGCAGCAGCCTTCTCAGTAGTTGCAGGGGCAACAGTCTGGATGGTTGCTCAGGCCTTGTAACGTCAACCCAAACGGCCTTGTTGTGCTGGTACTGCGAACGGCTGAAAGCAGGGGGAAACAGCAGCCGTAATTTTTGCCGAGGGCATGCGGCTTTAGTGCACTGTTAAATGATAATGGCGTCCTCTTGGGTAAAATATTCCGGATGTAAAATAGTCCTCCATTCAGATCTCCGGGAGGGGACTACTCAGGGGGACGTCGTTATGAGGATAAACAAAACTGGCGTTCTACGGATCGAAATGCAGAATGTCAGATCATTTAATCGGACAGATAGGTTAGAAAATTTGAAAACGGAGTTGGATTGGTTAAAGTTACATATTGTGGGAGTTAGTGAAGTTCAGTGGCCGGAGTAACAAGACTTCTGGTCAGGTGAATACCGGGTTATAAACATGAAATCAAATCAGAGTAATCCAGGAGAAGGTTTAATAATGAATAAAAAATATGAACGTGGATAAGCCACTAGAAATAGCATAGTGAACGCATTATTGTAGCAAAGAGAGACACGAATCCCACGCCTACCACAGTAGTACAAGTTCATATGCCAACTACCACCGCAGATGATGAAGAGGTCGAAGAAATGACGCCCAGAGCATAACTTAATCATACTTAACACTTGGTTTAAGAATCATGAAAGAAGGCTGTATACGTGGAACAGGACTGGAGACACTGGAAGGTTTCAGATACGTTATATAACCGTAGGACAGAGATTTAGTAGCCAAGTTTTAAATTCTAAGAAATTTCCACGGGCAGATGTGGACTCTGACCACAATTTATAGGTCATAAACCGTAGATTAAAACTGGAGAAACTGCAAAAAGGTATTAACTTCAGGGGATGGACATGGATAAACTGAAAGAACCAGAAATTGCAGAGCGTTTCACAAAGATCATTAGCGACCGCTTAACAAGAACAGGAGAAAGAAATACAGTAGAGGAAGAATGGGTAGCTTCGAGAGACGAACTTGTGAAGGCAGCAGAGGATCAAGTAGGTAAAAAGTCGAGGCCTAGTAGAAACCCTCGGGAAATAGAAAAGATGTTGAATTTAATTGATGAAAGGAGAAAATATAAAAATACAGTAAATGAAGCAGGCGAAACGGAATACTAATCTCTCAAAAATGAGATCGACAGAAAATTCAAAATGGCTAAGCAGGAATGGCTAGACGACAAATGCAAGGATGTAGAAGCATATATCACTAGGTTTAAGGCCGAAGTGGCCCTGCGGTTAAAGGCGCTGCAGCCTGGAACCGCGAGACCGCTACGGTCGCAGGTTCGAATCCTGCCTCGGGCATGGATGTTTGTGATGTCATTAGGTTAGTTAGGTTTAACTAGTTCTAAGTTCTAGGGGACTAATGACCTCAGCAGTTGAGTCCCATAGTGCTCAGAACCATTTGAACCATTTTTGAACTAGGTGTAAGATATATACTGCCTATAGGAAAATTAAAGGGGCCTTTGGAGAAAATCGAACTACCTGAGTGATTTTCAAGTGCTCAGAGGGAAAACTAGTCCTAAGCAAAGAAGGGAAAGCACAAAGGTGGAGGGAAGTATATAGAGCGTCTATACAAGGCAGATGTACTAGAGGGCAATATTATTGAAACGGAACAGGATGTAGATGAAGATGAAATGGGAGATATTATATTGCAGAGCAGTGAAAGACCTATGTTTAAACAAGGCCACGGGTGTACACAACATTCCATCAGAACTACTGATAGTCTTGAGAGAGCCAGTCATGGAAAAACTCTACCATCTTGTGAGCAGAATGTATGAAACAGGCGAAATACCTTCGCACTTCAAGAAGAATACAATAATTCAATAATTCCAGTCCCAATGAAGGAAGGTATTGACAGGTGTGAAAACAACCGAACTATCAGTGTAACAAGTCATGAGTTTTGTTATTTGGGGAGAAAAAAAAACTGATGATATTCGAAGTAGACAGGATGTAAAATGTTGATTAGCTATGGAAAGGAAAGCGTTTCTGAAGAACAGAAATTTCTTAACATCGAGTATAAATTTAAGTGTCAGGAATTCTTTTCTGAAAGTATTTGTGCGGTGTGTAGGCGTGTATGGAAGTAAAACATGGACGATAAATAGATTAGTTAAGAAGAGAACAGAAGCTTTCGAAACGTGATGTTACAGAAGAATGCTGAAGATTAGATGGGTAGATCACGTAACTAATGAGGAGCGACTGATGATGATAATGATGAAGTTTGGTCTGTGGGGCACTCAACTGCGCGGTCATCATCGCCCGTAAAATTCCCAATTTTCACACAGTCAAATTTTTTCACATTCCGATCTACCCGCTTTCACGAATGATGATAATAATGATGATGAAATGACGAGGACAGCACAAACACCCAGTCGCTGGGCAAAGAAAATCCTAAACCCGAGGAGGCGCTGAATAGAATGGGGGAGAAGAGGAACTTAGGTCACAACTTGACTAGAAGAAGGGGTCGATTGGTAGGACACGTTCTGAGACATCAAGGGGCCACTAATTTAGTACTGGAGGGATGCGAGGAGGTTAAACATCGTAGAGGGAGTCCAACAGATGAATACACTAAACAGATTCGGAAGGATGTAGGTTGCAGTAAATATTTGTAGAAGTAGAGGCTTGCACAGGACAGAGTAGCATGGAGAGCTGCATCAAACCAGTCTCTGGACTGAAGACCACAACAACAACAACAATAAAAATTCTGTGACTAGCAGTTTTTTCACTATAACGTTAAATCTTATATCCTAGGCAAAAAAAGTGGCTCAGGGCATCATATTCATATGAAATCAGCTTCAGATACTCCGCACGTAGACAAATGTTGCGCTGTGTAATTTTTGGTTTGCTTTTAAATGCGTTGATCTAGGTGAGTCACTGGGTGCACCAATGTAAACTGAAGAAGAAGGAACTGAAGGGACTTCTGGGAATCTGCAGGGTGGACTTCTAAGGTATCCAGGTAGTGTAGTCGGTGCACAGTAGCAAATGGACAGGACGTAGTTACTTGGACATGTCAGCAGAGGTAATTAAAAGTGTGGCAATATGGAAACTTGAGGCTCTCCCTCAGCAAGACGGAAGACCAATGGTAGGTGATTCGATGGAAAGGACACAACTTGGCATATATAATTTATTAGAAGTGCAAAGCTGGAGTTTGAAAGAAAGATTGAATTACTGTACAAGTCAGCGCAAACTATAACAGAAGATTTTCGAAAATTAAGATGGTGGGATAGGTGTTGTGTGACGTACAGGAATGAATCGTCGGAGAACTCACACTGGTTAGTAGAAAGTCGTGTTTGCTGGTTGATTTTACTATTGCATAGGGAAAGGAGCGAATCGAAAAGATTGTTGTACACCAATGTGAGGCCGATGTAACGATAAGAGGATGTGTCCTTAGCGTGTTTTCTGGGTTTAAGAAAAAGTAGGGTACGCAAAATTCTCCAGAACTGAAATTAGCGGATTGTGTGGAGGATATCTGATGGTAGGAATTCTTAGGAAGGCTACGCATTACATGATCGAGTCACACTAATGCGACCAGCTCCTACGTTCGACGTTAACGTGCAATAATCAAAAACAAACGGCTGGAGTCAGCACTAGAAATGCAAGAAATTCGTGACGTGGGGGGGTGGAACACAGCGCATTCAGTGTTGCAGTCTGGAAACGGAGTGTTTTATCTGACGTCCAGAAGGTCATGATCATTTGCTTTCGAGCCAAGGGTGAAAGCATTCCCGAAACCGCTAAGTTTGTAAGCTGATCGCGTTCCGCCGCAGTTAAAGTATACCTTTTTGGGAAATTCGTGCTGTAGAAAACCAGCACCGAGGCAGCTGTGGTGCAACACAGGTCTGAGATGACAGGATTGAACCACGGCTGCGGAAATGTGTGTGGGCAAATAGATGTCCTATTCTTCAGCAACTGACCACCATGATATACCAAGTGGCTACTAAGAGTGTATCCCTAATGTAACTACTGGCCATTAAAATTGCTACACCACGAAGATGACGTGCTACAGACGAGAAATTTAACCGGCAGCAAAAAGATGCTGTGGTACCCAAAATATTAGGTTTTCACAGCATTCACACAAGGTTGGCGCCGGTGGTGACACCTACAACTTGCTGACATGAGGAAACGTTCCAACCGATTTCTCATGCACAAACAGCAGTTGACCGGCGTTGTTGTGATGTCTCGTGTAAGAAGAAATGCGTACCATCACGTTTCCGACTTTGATAAATGTCGGCTTGTAGCCTATTTCGATTCCGAATTATCGTATCGCGATATTGCTGCTCGCGTTGGTCGAGATCCAATGACAGTTAGCAGAACATGGAATCGGTGGGTTCAGGAGGGTAATACGGAACGCCGTGCTGGATCCCAACGGCCTAATATCACTAGCAGTCCAGATTACAGCCATCTTATCCGCATGGCTGTAACGGATCGTGCAGCCACGTCTCCATACCTGAGTCAACAGATGGGGACGTTTGCAAGACAACAACCATCTGCAGGAACAGTTCGACGACGTTTGCAGCAGCATGGACTACCAGCTCGGAGACCATTGCTGCGGTTACCCTTGACGCTGCATCACAGACAGGAGCGCCTGCGATGGTGTACTCAACGACGAACCTGGGTGCACGAATGGCGAAATGTCATTTTTTCAGATGAATCCAGGTTCTGTTTACAGCATCATGATGGTTGCATCCGTGTTTGCGACATCGCGGTGAACGCACATTGGAAGCGTATATTCGTCATCGCCATCCTGGCGTATCACCCGGCTTGATGGTATGGGGTGCCATTGGTTACACGTCTCGGTCATCTCTTGTTCGCATTGACGGCACTTAGAACAGTGTACGTTACATTTCCGATGTGTTACGACCCGTGGCTCTACCCTTCATTTGATACTTGCGAAACCCTACTATTCAGCAGGATAATGCACGACCGCATGTTGCATGTCCTGTACGGGCCTTTGTGGATACAGAAAATGTTCGACTGCTGCCCTGGCCAGCACATTCTCCAGATCTCTCACCAATTGAAAACGTCTGGTTAATGGTGGCCGAACAACTGGCACCTCACAATACGCCAGTCACTACTCTTGATGAACTGTGGTATCGTGTTGAAGGTGCATGGGCAGCTGTACCTGTACACGCCATCCAAGCACCGTTTGACTCAATGCCCAGGCGTATCAAGGTCGCTATTACGGCCAGAGGTGGTTGTTCTGGGTACTGATTTCTCAGGATCTGTGCACCCAAATTGCGTGAAAATGTAATCACATATTAGTTCTAGTACGATATATTTGTCCAATGAATACCCGTTTATCATCTGCATTTCTTCTTCGTGTAGCAATTTTAATAGGCAGTAGTGTAGTTTCCACAAACGTTGATGTTTATGGACCTCCGAAGCAGAAGCCAGGTTCATTGACCTGTGACGAAGGCTTGGATTAGCACGCCAGGACCACAAATGGAGTCCACTGAATGTCGACAGTTGGCCTTTTCAGCTGCATTACGTTTTATGCTCCATTGGACAGATAGTCGTTGGCATGTATGACGTGATATGTCTAAAAGCAAACAAACTGCGTCTTGGAGAGGTAATTATGGTCTGCGGAACTTTTTCGTGGCGTTCCCTAGTGATATAGTCATTCTGGAAAGCACACTGGATCGGCACATGTATCCATGCACCCTTGGGAACCGTGTCCACCAAAAAATGAAGTTTTTGTCTCCTCGGCACGATGGCATCTACCAACAGGACAATACAGTGTCGCACAGCCCACAGTATACACGTGTGGCTCGACGAGTACCAAGATGAATTTACCATACTCTCTTGACCACCAAACTCGCCAGATTTAAGCCGAATAGAGAATCGATGGGACTGCCTCGATCGATGAGTTCGCGACATGGATACTTTGCCGAATAACCTACCGCAGCTGTACACGGCACTGGAGTCAGCGTAGATGCACGTCACTGCCGGCACCTTCCAGAGCTTCGTTGAGTCTCGTCCTGTGCGTCTTGTGCTGCAGAAGGTGATTAGCCTGGCTCCTGACAAATGGTCCCATTAAAGTGACTAGACAGTATACTTTATTAAGTGTATTAAGTCTTCTATTGCAACGTAATCGTCGTGTTAATCATCGTGATAAATGAAGGTTGCAGCAAGAGAGTGGCTGTTGGCATCGATGCTATTACGGACGGTGTGGAAAGAGGAGCAATTAAAGTGGGATCGTGTAAGGGTATCTGGGAAGTAGAGAAAAAAATGATTAGCTGCAGTTTATCGGGAGTAATAAATTCTTAGTGACGTGTCGGTTCCACGGTTTACAAAGTGCAGACACAGATGTCGACATGTGTTAGCGTGTACGACCTCTTCGCGCTGCAGTGCCCCGTGTTCCGTAAAGACCTAGAGCGGTAGAGCTGCGGAGGACACGGTCAGTAAATTGCGGGTAATCCCCGGGCGCGGAGGCGCTGTCCTCCGCGTGGCGCACGTGCTGCCACCTGGTCCCTTGTCGCGGCGAGCGCGCCCGCCCCCTACCCCGCCCACGCTAGGCCATCACTTGGCTGGCAGGCCGTTAGCAGGCCTCCTTATGGCGGTCCCGCCTGACGTTTACGCCGACGACGTTGTACCGGCGGGCTTAAAACTTGATGGCCGCCGCCTCGGCGGCTCGTCTCGCTGCGGCGAACTGTGTCCTCCTCAGCGTTACCACGCCGCGTCGCCACAGGACTCAGCACGCGCAGGAAGACACCACATTCTGTATTATGACCAGTAACGCATACTCAGTATAACGGGTCCATTCTCCACAGTCTGTCTGTAAAATTAGCCACTTTTATATTTGCTTTCGTTTTTTTTGGAAAATTAACTTATATCTTTTTTACACGTTATTTACTGTGCTATGTACAGCATTTTCTGATTTTTAAGAAATTCAGTTATTATTAAGGTCCTCCCCCTTACAGTCTCCAGCCTCATCTGAAACTTACAAACAAACAGTTTTCTTAGATTATGCGATACTGCGCAACAAGTAGTGGCACAGATTTTTGAAATGTGAAATAGTAATAATAATAACAGTAATAATATGGCAGACGTTTGAAACAAAGATTTAGTTTTGTCGTGTGCTTTTTTTATCACTTTTTTGCAATTACTAATGAATAAGTAAAAATTAAAAAATTGCTGTTACTCCTTCCGGACATGCCCGAGGAGTAATCTAGACAAATTTCAAGAAGAAAGCCTTATCATTGTGCTCATAATCCATTCTGTCGATTAGAGGTTCAGGAAATGTTTTTGAAATTTTGGTATCTTTCTCCTCGGGCATATCTGCATGGAGTAATAGGCCATTTTTTTATTTTAATTTATTCATTAGTTATTGCAAGAAAAGTGACCAAAAACACAGAACAAAACTACTAATATATTTCAAATGACAGCCATTTTGTTACATTTCAAAAAATTGTGCAGTTACTCCATGCGCAATACCCTACAGATTAAGAAAATGGCTGCGTTTTTCATTTAAGATAAGATCTGCAAACTGCAGAACACACCTCATATTGGAAAGAGCAACTTTAACTCCTCGGATAGGTGGCTTGTTCTTGACTGGATTTCTTTAAAAAAATTAGAAAATGTTGTCCAAGAGCCACATAATAATGTGGAAAAAGATTCACGTTGAATGCTTCATTAGACTTCCCAAAAGATGAAAATCATAAAGATTCGCTTATTTTATTCGCTGACTGGCGAGAAAGGACCCTTAAGTACGAATATTTTTCTTCAAGCAACTTTCACTATAGATTTCTAACAATATGTAAATATTGCGTCCCTGAAACGGTAAGATACAGTAATACTCGTATATGGTGCCGCTTTTTCATCTCTTCAGCAATCGTATTTTTACTGCTGCAATTGTTTTATTTATCTTTGGCAAACACATCAATAAGTTACGAACGATTTACTTAACACAAAATAGAAATAACAGTAAAACTATTTAAAGGCAAAATACGTCCAGCTCTACACATTATTATGGCATAGTCACGTTGTAAACTTCGCAATTCGTCACAAATGGATAAAAATCCTACACGCAAACTTTATTATGGCAATTAGTAATTTTATCCGTACAATATATATAAAATTCCAACTTGTGCTTCATTGCAAGTTAATTTTCTAATCCTTAAAAATTACATCGTTTTCTAAGGAAATAAAAATATGTAACACATGAAAATATAAATTCCGTACCACAGTTTCCATAAATGCGGTGTACCATTATCGTTATTCATTAATTTCACTATAGTTTTATACAAGGTAATCTGGATGGCTCTTATTTTACTATTGGTTATCCTGATGTATGTCCTTTGACGCTATACGTAGCTGAAAGCTAATCTTAACCTTGCTTCCATATACACTTTACAATGCTTGCTAAACATTACATTTTAAAAAGTTCTGTTATGATAAGTAGTGTTGTTTTCATAATATAAAAAACAATTTGTAGTCATAGGATTAAAGGCAATTAAAGAAATGCTATTTTCAAAATATGGCAATGTCATTCCCGTTTCCTAGATTTTCCCCCTTATGTTCTTGTAATTCCACCATTCCTCCTCCCCCTTCCTGCGATCCCGCTAACCCCCTTTTTTATGCCACTCGATAATATATCATATAATATGTGTAATTCCAATACGTGTTTCATTATACGTTATGTTTTCTTGTCTTTACGAACGAGCTCGTATTCCATGAAAATGAAAATATGTACATCTACATCTACATCTACATCCATTCTCCTCAAGCCACTTGACGGTGTGTGGCGGAGGGTACCTTGAGTACCTATATCGGTTCTCCCTTCTATTCCAGTCTCGTATTGTTCGTGGAAAGAAGGATTGTCGGTATGCTTCTGTGTGGGCTCTGATCTCTCTGATTTTATCCTCATGGTCTCTTCGCGAGATATACGTAGGAGGGAGCAATATACTGCTTGACTCCTCGGTGAAGGTATGTTCTCGAAACTTCAACAAAAGCCCTTACCGAGCCAATGAGCGTCTCTTCTGCAGAGTCTTCCACTTGAGTTTATCTATCATCTCCGTAACGCTTTCGCGATTACTAAATGATCCTGCAACGAGGCGCGCTACTCTCCGTTGGATCTTCTCTATCTCTCCTATCAACCCTATCTGGTACGGATCCCACACTGCTGAGCAGTATTCAAGCAGTTGGCGAAGAAGCGTACTGTAACCTACTTCCTTTGCTTTCGCATTGCATTTCCTTAGGATTCTTCCAGTGAATCTCAGTCAGACATCTGATTTACCGACGATTAACTTTATATGATCATTCCATTTTAAATCGCTCCTACTGCGTACTCCCAGATAATTTATGGAATTAACTGCTTCCAGTTACTGACCTGCTATTTTGTAGCTAGATGATAAGGGATATATCTTTCTATGTATTCCCAGCACATTACCGTTTTCTTCACTGAGAGTCAATTGCCGTTCCCTGCACCATGTGTCAATTCGCTGCAGATCCTCCTGCATTTCAGTACAATTTTCCATTTTTACAACCTCTCGATACACCACAGCATCATCTGCAAAAAGCCTCATTGAACTTCCGATATCATCCACAAGGTCATTTATGTACACTCCTGGAAATGGAAAAAAGAACACATTGACACCGGTGTGTCAGACCCACCATACTTGCTCCGGACACTGCGAGAGGGCTGTACAAGCAATGATCACACGCACGGCACAGCGGACACACCAGAAACCGCGGTGTTGGCCGTCGAATGGCGCTAGCTGCGCAGCATTTGTGCACCGCCGCCGTCAGTGTCAGCCAGTTTGCCGTGGCATACGGAGCTCCATCGCACTCTTTAACACTGGTAGCATGCCGCGACAGCGTGGACGTGAACCGTATGTGCAGTTGACGGACTTTGAGCGAGGGCGTATAGTGGGCATGCGGGAGGCCGGGTGGACGTACCGCCGAATTGCTCAACACGTGGGGCGTGAGGTCTCCACAGTACATCGATGTTGTCGCCAGTGGTCGGCGGAAGGTGCACGTGCCCGTCGACCTGGGACCGGACCGCAGCGACGCACGGATGCACGCCAAGACCGTAGGATCCTACGCAGTGCCGTAGGGGACCGCACCGCCACTTCCCAGCAAATTAGGGACACTGTTGCTCCTGGGGTATCGGCGAGGACCATTCGCAACCGTCTCCATGAAGCTGGGCTACGGTCCCGCACACCGTTAGGCCGTCTTCCGCTCACGCCCCAACATCGTGCAGCCCGCCTCCAGTGATGTCGCGACAGGCGTGAATGGAGGGACGAATGGAGATGTGTCGTCTTCAGCGATGAGAGTCGCTTCTGCCTTGGTGCCAATGATGGTCGTATGCGTGTTTGGCGCCGTGCAGGTGAGCGCCACAATCAGGACTGCATACGACCGAGGCACACAGGGCCAACACCCGGCATCATGGTGTGGGGAGCGATCTCCTACACTGGCCGTACACCACTGGTGATCGTCGAGGGGACACTGAATAGTGCACGGTACATCCAAACCGTCATCGAACCCATCGTTCTACCATTCCTAGACCGGCAAGGGAACTTGCTGTTCCAACAGGACAATGCACGTCCGCATGTATCCCGTGCCACCCAACGTGCTCTAGAAGGTGTTAGTCAACTACCCTGGCCAGCAAGATCTCCGGATCTGTCCCCCATTGAGCATGTTTGGGACTGGATGAAGCGTCATCTCACGCGGTCTGCACGTCCAGCACGAACGCTGGTCCAACTGAGGCGCCAGGTGGAAATGGCATGGCAAGCCGTTCCACAGGACTACATCCAGCATCTCTACGATCGTCTCCATGGGAGAATAGCAGCCTGCATTGCTGCGAAAGGTGGATATACACTGTACTAGTGCCGACATTGTGCATGCTCTGTTGCCTGTGTCTATGTGCCTGTGGTTCTGTCAGTGTGATCATGTGATGTATCTGACCCCAGGAATGTGTCAATAAAGTTACCCCTTCCTGGGACAATGAATTCACGGTGTTCTTATTTCAATTTCCAGGAGTGTATATTGTGAATAGCAACGGTCCTATGACACTCCCCTGCGGCACACCTGAAATCACTCTTACTTCGGAAGACTTCTCTCCATTGACAATAACATGCTGCGTTCTGTTATCTAGGAACTCTTCAATCCAATCACACAAATGGTCTGATAGTCCATATGCTCTTACTTTGTTCATTAAACGACTGTAGGAAACTGTATCGAACGCCTTGCGGAAGTCAAGAAACACGGCATCTACCTGGGAACCCGTTTCTATGGCCCTCTGAGTCTCGTGGACGAATAGCGCGAGCTGGCTTTCACACGACCGTCTTTTTCGAAACCCATGCTGATTCCTACAGACTAGATTTCCAGTCTCCAGAAAAGTCATTATACTCGAACATAATACGTGTTCCAAAATCCTACAACTGATCGATGTTAGAGATATAGGTCTATAGTTCTGCACATCTGTTCGACGTCCCATCTTGAAAACGGGGATGATCTGTGCCCTTTTCCAATCCTTTGGAACGCTACGCTATTCTAGAGACCTACGGTACACCGCTGCAAGAAGGGGGGCAAGTTCCTTCGCGTACTCTGTGGAAAATCGAACTGGTATCCCATCAGGTCCAGCGGCCTTTCCTCTTTTGAGAGATTTTAAATGTTTCTCTGTTCCTCTGTCGTCTATTTCGATATCTACCATTTTGTCATCTGTGCTACAATCTAGAGAAGAAATTACAGTGCAGTCTTCCTCTGTGAAACAGCTTTGGAAAAAAACATTTAGTATTTCGGCCTTTAGTCTGTCATCCTCTGTTTCAGTATCATTTTGCTTACAGAGTGTCTGGACATTTTGTTTTGATCCACCTACCGCTTTGACATAAGACCAAAATTTCTTAGGATTTTCTGCCAGGTCAGTACATAGAACTTTACTTTCAAATTCATTGAACGCCTCTCACATAGCAATCCTCACACTACATTTCGCTTCGCGTAATTTTTGTTTGTCTGCAAGGCTTTGGCTATGTTTATGTTTGCTGTGAAGTTCCCATTGCTTCCGCAGCAGTTTTCTAACCCGGTTGTTGTACCACGGTGGCTCTTTTCCATCTCTTACGATCTTGCTTGGCACATACTCATCTAACGCATATTGTACGATGGTTTTGAACTTTGTCCACTGATCCTCAACACTATCTGTACTTGAGACAAAACTTTTGTGTTGAGCCGTCAGGTACTCTGTAATCTGTTTTTGTCACTTTTGCTAATCAGAAAAATCTTCCTACCTTTCTTAATATTTATATTTACGGCTGAAATCATCAGTGCAGTAACCGCTTTATGATCTCTGATTCCCTGTTCTACGTTAACTGTTTCAAATAGTTCGGGTCTGTTTGTCACCAGAAGGTCTAATGTGTTATCGCCACGAGTCGGTTCTCTGTTTAACTGCTCAAGGTAGTTTTCAGATAAAGCACACAAAAAAATTTCACTGGATTCTTTGTCCCTGCCACCCGTTACGAACGGTGAACCATACGAAAATGTACACCAATACCGGTAGGTTGCAGAAATGTGCTGTGTTACTATTCTTATTTATTAATTTCACTTAAGTTTTATATAATACACTCCTGGAAATGGAAAAAAGAACACATTGACACCGGTGTGTCAGACCCACCATACTTGCTCCGGACACTGCGAGAGGGCTGTACAAGCAATGATCACACGCACGGCACAGCGGACACACCAGGAACCGCGGTGTTGGCCGTCGAATGGCGCTAGCTGCGCAGCATTTGTGCACCGCCGCCGTCAGTGTCAGCCAGTTTGCCGTGGCATACGGAGCTCCATCGCAGTCTTTAACACTGGTAGCATGCCGCGACAGCGTGGACGTGAACCGTATGTGCAGTTGACGGACTTTGAGCGAGGGCGTATAGTGGACATGCGGGAGGCCGGGTGGACGTACCGCCGAATTGCTCAACACGTGGGGCGTGAGGTCTCCACAGTACATCGATGTTGTCGCCAGTGGTCGGCGGAAGGTGCACGTGCCCGTCGACCTGGGACCGGACCGCAGCGACGCAAGGATGCACGCCAAGACCGTAGGATCCTACGCAGTGCCGTAGGGGACCGCACCGCCACTTCCCAGCAAATTAGGGACACTGTTGCTCCTGGGGTATCGGCGAGGACCATTCGCAACCGTCTCCATGAAGCTGGGCTACGCTCCCGCACACCGTTAGGCCGTCTTCCGCTCACGCCCCAACATCGTGCAGCCCGCCTCCAGTGGTGTCGCGACAGGCGTGAATGGAGGGACGAATGGAGACGTGTCGTCTTCAGCGATGAGAGTCGCTTCTGCCTTGGTGCCAATGATGGTCGTATGCGTGTTTGGCGCCGTGCAGGTGAGCGCCACAATCAGGACTGCATACGACCGAGCACACAGGGCCAACACCCGGCATCATGGTGTGGGGAGCGATCTCCTACACTGGCCGTACACCACTGGTGATCGTCGAGGGGACACTGAATAGTGCACGGTACATCCAAACCGTCATCGAACCCATCGTTCTACCATTCCTAGACCGGCAAGGGAACTTGCGGTTCCATCAGGACAATGCACGTCCGCATGTATCCCGTGCCACCCAACGTGCTCTAGAAGGTGTAAGTCAACTACCCTGGCCAGCAAGATCTCCGGATCTGTCCCCCATTGAGCATATTTGTGACTGGATGAAGCGTCGTCTCACTCGGTCTGCACGTCCAGCACGAACGCTGGTCCAACTGAGGCGCCAGGTGGAAATGGCATGGCAAGCCGTTCCACAGGACTACATCCAGCATGTCTACGATCGTCTCCATGGGAGAATAGCAGCCTGCATTGCTGCGAAAGGTGGATATACACTGTACTAGTGCCGACATTGTGCATGCTCTGTTGCCTGTATCTATGTGCCTGTGGTTCTGTCAGTGTGATCATGTGATGTATCTGACCCCAGGAATGTGTCAATAAAGTTTCCCCTTCCTGGGACAATGAATTCACGGTGTTCTTATTTCAATTTCCAGGAGTGTATAAACTAATTTGGACAGTTGTTAATGTACTATCGGTTAAAATGGTGTCTGGTGCTTCCAAATTTTGCATGTTGGAAAGCAATTTTGGTTTAAGCTATTCCCTCCTTCTATAACGCTTATTCATTTGTTCCCTGTTTTACTAAATTTTACTATTAACAACAGACATGGCAATTCATAACCACCACCTGTTCTTCATTATAATTTCTGCATCTTACGAGTAGTATTATAAAATAGTTTTCTTAAAATTACGCAGTCACTTGTATGTGTATTCAGTGAGGCAGTTATCTATACGAGGAAATTTGTTCAATCACTTATGTTTGTCTACAAACAATTGCCTCTTTACACCACGACCCTAGTGCCTCCTAGCGGTTTATTGCACTTGTATAATTCTTTATCCATGAACGCAGTTTGCACTTGCCTGTTGTTGAGAAATGTTGACTAGATACATTATATCCATTTGGACAAGTTTCTGCTGACTCGTAATAATGATCTTAAGTATTAAGTGAGCCTTAAACCGTATTTTCTTTCGTGCATGGCTTCGGTCCATGCATAAAAAAATTTAATCAATTTGGCCCACTGCTCAAAACAATCTGTTAAATTAGTTAGGGAACATGAGGAATTCGTTACAAATTAAAACAGCCAAATAATGATAATACTCGTAGATAGCAGTCAAATACAAAATGTACTTAACATAGCTTTCTTGAGTATCGGCACTGAAAGCTGAAGAAAAAAACAATAGAATGTATGCAAGAAGCAATGTCTCATCCATGCTGGTATATTAGTCAACACTCTGCCAAAGAGATTAGGAATGCCATTGACTCCTTGAAAACAAAAGATCTCTTATGGAGTACGCAATGCCTCATGAAAGGTATTAACTTCCCACTCTTCTCAGACACTGAAGTGCCTAAGAAACTGGTAAAGGAATGCGTATTCAAATTCAGAAATATATGAACCGGCGGAATACGGCGCTGCAGTCGGCAACGCGTATATAAGGCAACAAGGGTCTGGTGCAGTTGTTAGATCGGTTACTTCTGCTAAACTGGCAGGTTATCAAGATTTAAATCGACGCACGAGCGATGGGACACAGCATCCCCGAGGTCGCAATGAAGAAGGGAATTTCCCATACGACCATTTCACGAGTGTACCGCGAATATCACCAATCCTGTAAACCATCAAATCTCCAACATCGCTGCTGCCGGAAAAAGATCCTGCAAGAATGGGGCCAATGACGACTGAAGAGAATCGTTCAACGTGACAGAAGTGCAACCCTTCCGCAAATTACTCCACATTTCAGTGCTGAGTCATCAACAAGTTTCAGCGTGCGAAATATTCGACGAAACATCACCGATGTGGTCTTTCGGTGCCGAAGACCCACTCGAGTATCCTTGATGACTGCATGACACACAGATTTACGCATCGCCTGGGCTCGTGAACACTGACTTTGAACTGCTGATGACTGCAAACATGTTGCCTGGTCGACAGGTATCGTTTCAGATTGTATCGAGCGGAGGGACGTGTGTGGTTATGGAAACAATCTCATGAATCCATGGACCCTGCATGTCAGCAGGGCACTGTTCAAGCTGGAGGAGGTTCTCTAATGGTCGGGGGCCTGTGCAGTAGGAGTGATATGGGATGCCTGATAAGTCTAGATATGATTCTCACAAGTGACACGTGCGTAAGGATCCCGGCTGACCACCTGCATCCATACAAGTACATTGTGCATCCCGACGGACATGGGCAATTCCAGCAGGACAATGCGGCATCCCACACATCCAAAGTTGCTAGACTGCCTCCAGGAACACTCTTCTGAGTTTAAACACCTACGCTGACCACCACTCTACCCAGACATGAACATTACTGAGCATATCTGGAATGCCTTGCAATGTGCTGTTCAGAAGAGATCTCCACACCCTCTACTCCTATACATTTATGAACAGCCCTGAAGTATTGATAGTGGCAGTTCCCTCCATCACCACTTCAGATGTTAGTCGAGTCCATGCCACATTGGGGTGCGGCACTTCTGCATAATCGCGGGTGTGTTACATGGTATGGCATGTGTGCCAGTTTCTTTGGCTCTATATACAGGGTGAAGCGAAATTCGCTCACTCGGGCTCCGCAGAGTGACTCCTCGTATGCCAGCGTTAAAAAAAAAATGTCTGTCACAAAATTTCATCTGGCGAGTTCATCCGGCAGAAAAAGGACTTTAAGGAGTTGCGATCTGGCAACACTGTAACCACATGTCCAGTAACTACCTTTGTCATGAGCGATTATTTCCGCTGTACAGTTAGTGCAGTCGATAGTGCTTTGGGTTAATGTGTAGGAGTGCGAGTGTTCGATCCTGGGTTCAAGCATACTTTTTTTTTTTTAATTTTATAAATGTACTTCAGGTTGTAAGGTATCTGGCATCTTAATCGTTAACAGCGATTGCAGCGGGTCCTCTGGAAAACATTTGCTCTTACATACTACAGTCGTAGAGATGGAAGATCGGTCAGCTTTGAAAGAAGCCCTTTCCACGTCGTAGGTTCGGATTTATTCACACCACTTCACATACTACATATAAATCTACATGACTACTCTGCAATTCACATTTAAGTGCTTGGCAGAGGGTTCATCGAACCACAATCCTACTATCTCTCTACCATTCCACTCCCGAACAGCGCGCGGGAAAAACGAACACCTAAACCTTTCTGTTCGAGCTCTGATTTCTCTTATTTTATTTTGATGATCATTCCTACCTATGTAGGTTGGGCTCAACAAAGTATTTTCGCATTCGGAAGAGAAACTTTTTGACTGAAATTTCGTAAATAGATCTCGCCGCGACGAAAAACGTCTTTGCTTTAATGACTCCATCCCAACTCGTGTATCATATCTGCCACACTCTCTCCCCTATTACGTGATAATACAAAACGAGCTGTCCTGTTTTTCTCCCTTTCCATGTCCTCCGTCAATCCCACCTGGTAAGGATCCCACACCGCGCAGCAATATTCTAACAGAGGACAAACGAGTGTAGTGTAAGCTGTCTCTTTAGTGGACATGTTGCATCTTCTAAGTGTCCTACCAATGAAACGCAACCTTTGGCTCACCTTCCTCACAATATTATCCATGTGGTCTTTCCAACTGAAGTTCTTCGTAATTTTAACACCCAGGTACTTAGTTGAATTGACAGCATTGAGAATTGTACTGTTTATCGAGTAATCGAATTCCATCAGATTTCATTTGGAACTCACGTGGATCACCTCACACTTTTCGTTATTTAGCGTCAACTGCCACCTGCCACACCATACAGCAATCTTTTCTAAATCGCTTTGCAACTGGAACTGGTCTTCGGATGACCTTACTAGACGGTAAATTACAGCATCATCTGCGAACAACCTAAGAGAACTGCTCAGATTGTCACCCAGGTCATTTATATAGATCAGGAACAGCAGAGGTCCCAGGACGCTTCCCTGGGGAACACCTGATATCACTTCAGTTTTACTCGATGATTTGCCGTCTATTACTACGAAGTGCGACCTTCCTGACAGGAAATCACGAATCCAGTCGCACATCTGAGACGATACCCCATAGGCCCGCAGCGTGATTAGAAGTCGCTTGTGAGAAACGGTGTCAAAAGCTTTCCGGAAATCTAGAAATACGGAATCAACTTGAGATCCCCTGTCGATAGCGGCCATTACTTCGTGCGAATAAAGAGCTAGCTGCGTTGCACAAGAACGATGTTTTCCGAAACCATGCTGATTACGTATAAATAGATCGTTCCCTTCGAGGTGATTCATAATGTTTGAATACAGTATATGCTCCAAAACCCTACTGCAAACCGACGTCAATGATATAGGTCTGTACTGCGATGGATTACTCCTAATACCCCTCTTAAGCACTGGTGTGACCTGCGCAATTTTCCAATCTGTGGGTACAGATCTATCGGTGAGCGAACGGTTGTATATGATTGCTAAATAGGGAGCTATTGTAACAGCGTAATCTGAAATGAACCTAATCGGTAAACAATCTGGACCTGAAGACTTGCCCGTATCAAATGATTTGAGTTGTTTCGCTCATGCTAGCAGCTGTTCGTGTTTCAAACTCTGGAATATTCCATTCGTCTTCCCTGGTGAAGGAATTTCGGAAAACTGCGTTCAATAACTCCGCTTTAGCGGCACAATCGTCGGTAACAGTACCATCGGCACTGCGCAGCGAAGATATTGACCGCGTCTTGCCGCTTGTGTACTTTACATACGACCAGAATTTCCTCTGATTTTCTACCAAATTTCGAGACAATGTATCTTTGTGGAACCTATTAAAAGCATCTCGCATAGAGGTCCGTGGCAAATTTCGCGCGTCTGTAAATTTTAGCCAATTTTCGGGATTTCGCGTTCTTCTGAACTTCGCATGCTTTCTCCGTTGCCTCTGCAACAGCGTTCGGACGTCTTTTGTGTACCGCGGGGGATCAGTTCCATCTCTTACCAATTTATGAGGTATGAATCTTTCAATTGCAGTTGGTACTATATCTTTGAATCTGAGCCACATCTCGTCTACATTTGCATAGTCAGTTCGGAAGGAATGGAGATTGTCTCTTAGGAAGGCTTCTAGTGACACTTTATCTGCTTTTTTAAATAAAATTATTTTTGTTTCTGGTGGATTTGGAAGAATCGGTATTGAGCCTAGCTACAACGACGTTGTGATCACTAATCCCTGTATCAGTCATGATGCTCTCTATCAGCCCTGGATTGTTTGTGGCTAAGAGGTCAAGTGTGTTTTCGCAACCATTTACAATTCGCGTAGGTTCGTGGACTAACTGGTCGAAATAATTTTCGAAGAAAGCATTTAGGACAATCTCGGAAGATGTTTTCTGCCTACCACCGGTTTTGATCAAGTATTTTTGCCAAAATATCGAGGGTAGTTTGAAATCCCCACCAACTATAACCGTATGAGTGAGGTATTTATTTGTTACGAGACTCAAATTTTCTCTGAACTGTTCCGCAACTATATCATCGAAGTCTGGGGGTCGGTAGAAGGAGCCAATTATTAACTTAGTTCGGCTGTTAAGTATAACCTCCACCCATACCAATTCGCACGGAGTATCTACTTCGACTTCACTACAAGATAAACCACTACTGGCAGACACAAACACTCCACCTCCAATTCTGCCTAATCTATCTTTCCTGAACACCGTCTGAGACTTCGTAAAAATTTCTGCAGAACTTATTTCAGGCTTTAGCCAGCTTTCTGTAGCTATAACGATTTCCGCTTCTGTGCTTTCTATTAGCGCTTGAAGCTCAGGGACTTTCTCAGCACAACTACAACAATTTACAACTACAATTCCAAGTGTTCCTTGATCCTAGCACATCCTGTATTTGCCATGCACCCTTTGAGATTGCGGCCCACCCCGTACTTTCCCGAGGCCTTCTAACCTAAAAAACCGCCCAGTCCACGCCACACAGCCTCCGCTACCCGTGTAGCCGCCAGCTGAGTGTAGTGAACTGCTGACCTATTCAGCGGAACCCGAAACCCCACCACACTATGGCGCAAGTCAAGGAATCTGCAGCCAACACGGTCGCAAAACCGTCTGAGCCTCTGATTCAGACCCTCCACCCGGCTCTGCACCAAAGGTCCGCAGTCGGTTCTGTCAACGATGCTGCAGATGGTGAGCTCTGCCTTTATCTCGTAAGCAAGACCGGCAGCCTTCACCAAATCAGATATCCGCTGGAATCCAGAGAGACTTTCCTCAGATCCAAAGCGACACACGTCATTAGTGCCGACATGCAGCTGACTGCAGCCTGTGCTCTTCATGGCATCCGGAAAGACCCTTTCCACATCAGGAATGACTCCACCCGGAATGCACACGGAGTGCACACTGGATTTCTTCCCCTCCTTAGCCGCCATATCCCTAAGGGGCCGCATTACGCGCCTAACATTGGAGCTCCCAACTACCAATAAGCCCACCCTCTGTAATTGCCCGGACCTTGAAGGCTGAGAATCATCCTCTGAAACAGGGCAGGCAGCTGCATCTGGCTCAGCCAGAGACAGTGCCTGAAACCTGTTTGTCAGACGCTCCGGGGAGGTTTTCTGATCAGCCTCCGGGGACGTCTTTCGCTGCCTGCTACGCTGTGGAACGACCTCCCAATCCACCACAGGCAAGGGCTCAGCCCCATTGCGGGCAGCAACCGGGGCAACCACAGCGGCAGACCGATCTGGGGACAGACGGGACGGGGTTGACATCCCCGTGATACCCAAGTCCGGCTCCCCACAGTGGTGCCCATTGGCAACAGCCTCAAGCTGCGCGACCGAAGTCAGCGCCGCTTGCAGCTGTGAGCGAAGGGATGACAACTCAGCCCTCATCCAAACACAGCAATCACAGTCCCTGTCCATTTTAATCGATGTTGAACAACAGTTACTGAAACACGAGTCCGTGCCTAGATAACGCAAGGGAAACACGCAAAGAATGTATTAACTAACCTGTGCAAATGCCTAACGACTGTGCTACAATCTGCCTCAATTTACGATTACAGTAACTAGAACTCGAAATTACAGCTCCTATACGAAACTCACACGCAATTTAAGTAAGAATCTACGAAGTAAATACTAAAGCGCGATGCTACAACTCTCAAATACTATAATACGCCCGAAATTTATGAATTACACAATGCAAGTACCCAAAAACACGCAAAGAAATTAAGAATTAAACTATGTAACAAATAAGTAAGCTAGGGGTATACGACTTGCTGCTGCAGCTACTTATCCAACGGCGGCAGGGAGCACACTGGCTGTGACCAACCGACACTGGCCGTTGAAAACAAAAACAGAAGACAGACGACTATGCGAATTTACACTATTCAGGTACTAAAGCGCGATGCAACAACTCTCAAATACTATAATACGCCCGAAATTTATGAATTAAACAATGCAAGTACCCAAAAACACGCAAAGAAATTAAGAATTAAACTATGTAACAAATGAGTAAGCTAGGGGTATACGACCTGCTGCTGGCAGCTGCTTATCCAACGGCGGCAGGGAGCACATTATATGTGAAACCTTTTTTCTTTGTACCTTCCTCTAATGTTCACATAGATTAGTACCAACTATTATTCTTGCATTGTTCGAGTATATTGCAATTCGTTAGGGCCTTACGTTATCACTAGGACTAGCAACAAATAATGTCCAAACTCGGTTACTATTTCTGTGTGTTATCACCATGGTCCTATTAATTGTTTCAACTGTCTATTTCTTATTTCTCTAACAACGTGTCTGTTGTGTTGAGCATTACAAAATGTTGTAAATTTAAGATATATGTGACATAAGAAACGGTATATATTACAGTACGAAATGTCGGAATGAAATTAGGAAATAACCCAAACCACTATCCACTGCACCAACTGCACAACAAAAGTGAAACGTCCTGTCAGAGCTAGTTACCCTTCATGTGGTTACAGTGTTGCCAGATTGCCACTCTTTAACATCCTTTTTCTGCCTGATGTACTCGCCGGACGAAATTTTGTGACAGATTTTTTTTTATCGCTGTCATATGAGGAGTCACGTTGCAAAGCCCAAGTGCGCAAATTTCGCTTCACCTGTATACACTCTATTC
Organism: Schistocerca nitens; assembly: GCF_023898315.1. NCBI lineage: Eukaryota > Metazoa > Arthropoda > Insecta > Orthoptera > Acrididae > Schistocerca > Schistocerca nitens. The sequence continues at coordinate 237,674,970 of NC_064622.1, read as the reverse complement.
AGTCCCACATCACTGTATGCTACACTGATGTGCAAAGCTTAAGGACGAAAGTAACTTTTTCATTATGTGTCACTACCAAATATCGTAGCTCGAAGAACTTGGACCACACATAGAAATTACTGGTAAATTATATTACCGAAGGTAACTGAAAGAAGTGCGGAAGGAGCGGAACAGAAATGACGGTTTAGTCAAAGAGAACATTTGTTCCGGAGTCATCTCGATTTATGATATTCCCCTGGACATTACGATATGAGTGACCTGGTTCTTAATAATGTGTCTGGTCGTCATAGTCTTAATAGCAAGTCTGATCACCACAGACAGCAATGTGTAGTCTGTAACGTGCTCCTATGCTGGCTACGAGATTGGCAAGGAGTTCTTGTAGTGGAGCGTTCCATTCCTCCACTCGCGCTGTGTTCAATTGCTGGATCGTACACGTACGCGCTATTATTTATATGTGGAGAACGGGCAAGTCTGTTTATCCGCCCAATATCCTCTCATACCCAGCTCTCCTCATCTGCGCTGGTTGATGCAGTCACGCGCTGTCGTACTAAAACCTGAATTCAGGGCCAATGCACTCCTGAAATGACACACATGGTGAAGTAGTACAGCGTCGCTATAAAGTTGACCTGGGAGTGTGCCGTGTTCAAAGACCTGGAGGTCGGTACACCCATGCAGCATTATTCCTCTCCACATCGTAACACCTGGACCACCAAAAGGAGCACGTTCGCCAAAGTTCCTGGGAGCATTGTATGCTCCCGGTTATCTTCCTATGAGTGTACGTCCACATCTGGTAATAACTGTTAAAACCAACTTGCGCAAAAGCCACGAAATATTTTGTTCAAAATCAGATATTTAGTATAGATTTCAGTTTATAAATGATCGCCCCTCATAAATCCGATTATTCAATAATTGATAAACAACATTTAGCCAACCGGTACCACTTGCGAATTGTGAAAGGCATTCGGCTGTGCAGCTCATTGTATTCTCCTAGGAGAGGTCAAATGTAATGGTGTCAGAGACCTTGCCGGCAGATAGATTTCCCTATGTCCAAGTTATCTATTAAGAAACTCAGGGAACGTATACAATGAAAAGCATCTTTCGAGTGATGAAGAATTACTTAAGGTGTACCAAATGGATCTGCTGTTGCTCTTGTTACATATACCATAAATAGCTCAACTTTCTGTAGATTCGGGTTGTTTAATAAAGCCCAATGGAGTAACTTGAAAAGTTGGAAATGTAAGTAATACTTTCCTGAAAATTAATAACGGTTACTCTGAAAACGGTCTGGCACTGAATTTAGCTAACACAAAATACATACAAATCAGTACTGCACAAGATCTGACGACATAATTCTAGGTAATGAATGAGACAAAAGTTGGTAAATGAAACAGAAAATCAGTAGTTTAAAATATTTCTTATTGTTAAGAACTTGAAATAGAAGCCACATATTAAAGTTCTTCTTAAAGGCGAAGGCTATTTATCGTCTTCCTTATGGTTTGTATAAACTTTTGGAGATGAGAACGACAAAAGTAGATTTATTTTTTCTATTTCCATTCATTAACGTCTTACGACATTATTTTCAAGGATAATTCATCATTAACGGGAAAAAAAGTTTACTGCCCAGAAGCAGGTAATGAGGGTTCTGTATGATGTCCACTCTAGAACCGCTTATGGACAAGGCATACTCGAACAGGCCCTCAGTACACGAATTACTTCACGAAATATGTTGTCACGAATCAACAACCGGGGACACTCACAAATGGATTATTGGACGGAGGGAACACTTAGCATAATGTGACACAGAAGAAAATTTGATCTTCCAAAAGTTAGCATTTTGAATACCAATCAAGTGATGTAAAAATTTTATAAACAATAATATTAACTTCAAGCCAAAACCATATTTTCCACCTATAACATGTTGTTGAGTGTTTTTTACCTAGATGATAGTGCTCGTAGGCACACACAATGTTTTTTGGTCAGTACTGCAGACTAGTGACTTATTCAGTACCAGATGAAGGAACGCGCACTACGGGCAGCTGTACGCAATTACCAACATTTTCTATTTTTTTTTTCGTTAGATATGGAGCTGTATTTTGAGCAGAATTTGAAATTATTTCAGGTTCAATACATTAACGTGTTGTATAAAATATCAAAGCTAATTGGAATATCACAATCTTCAATATGGCTGTTAATAGCACACTGAGCTAACTTCAGTTAATAAAGTATAGAGGCAATCAGTTCTGGGAACTGTCTGGCTGTTCATTTTATCAATTCAACCTATTTGGAACGTGTAGTTAAATATTAAGGTAATTGAATTTATGGTATAATTTATGCTAGGTAAAATTCTATATATTTGTGGAACTATTTGTGTAATATGCGGGCGCGTAAGCCATACTTCGTCAGTTGTGCACCACCTTCTAACAGAAGAACGTCTTTTGCCTGGAACATGTGATGCCAGCAAATTAACTGAGTAGCTTTAATGACTTGGCAATTTTCCCTAGTTTCAAAATGGAAATCTGCGTTAAGTTCCAGTGGCTGATATTTCAAAAAGTAGCTGATAACTGATTTTTGATACCTTGTTAAGTTAATTTCACCTTCTGATCACTGGTGTGTAGTACAGTAATAATGTAACAGATAGGTTATTAAAGTAGTATTGACAAGATGTACTCGATCGTTACGCTTTTAATTTTCAGTTGAATATTGGTTCCTAGGTAGGTCTGCTTGGCATGTTGTACCCTGGACAACAAGTTGGGAAGGAACTTAATTTTTCCAGGCTACTTTTGTAATTTCAGAAAAAAATTGCTGCACATATAATGTGAACGCCGTAGTTTAAAGAGTGAATAAAACACATTAAAAATATGGTACAGGGCTGACTAGAAGTGAAAGTCTGAAACTTATCAGCGTACAATAATCTCCTCTACTATAATTGTAAAACTTTATCTAAAATGTTGTCAGAGGTCGCCATTAACATCTACAGAACGTGCGAAGAGCTAATTAACTTGTCTGTAAAAAGTGTTGCAGAACACCGTGTATCTGTGAATATTTTGAGCACAGGCAGACTTGAAAGACGTCAGTTAAGTGCAATATTCTTCATTTTATATACAAATGCTGCTCTGTGTAGCAACCGCTGGATGAACAACAAGGAGACAAGATACGAAAGCCTTAAAAATAGTTTTCGAGTGCTTTTATCAGATATAACTGATTCCCAAATATTATTTCCATTTTTTTAAAGATCATATGCCTTCTAGTAATTGATGTTTATACATTTGTGTTCCATTGGAACCCGTCTGAAATTGTAACACAGTACTTTTGACGGAAATACGTAATGTCTGGACTTGACCGTTTATGCGTGGTGGATTCTATGAGCAATTCCTTGTATATTCCCCATTTGTTATAAAATTCTTTTAAAAATTGTTGGAGTTGACTATCTATATAGACTCCTCAAGTTCACGGTAGCAATACACGTCCATAAACTTATTCAGTGACTCTAAGAACGGCGACAGTATGGCAGCCAAGCCTACCGAAGTACTTTTACTATCAACGATTCGAGATATTCATTCAGTATTTAACTCTAGTAGTGTTGGGAACATATATTCTTAGTATATTTGTTTATGTCCGACCGACTTCACTAAAGCTCATTTGTTCATTTTTTGTGGGCAGTAGACTTTTTCTGCCCAACTTTATGTTCCTACTTTCGTTGATTTTTGTTTAATCTAAAGTACAAGTATCCAAACCTACATATTTATTTTTCGACGTGCACTTATTTTCGGAATGTACTCCACAGATGGCGCGTAGAGAGATCTTCATATTTTCTATTTTCTGTTGGATCATAGGATGAGATGTCTAGACACTGTTTCCAACGCTTAGCTTTTTTCTCCATTTAACCTAGTCAACACACCAATATACTGTTTCTTTCAACAATATATGAACATTATATGATAATTCTCCATGAACAGATTCCTTGAGACAAGGAAGTGAGTAAATATAGTACAGGGTGGCACATACACGTGCAAAAACTCTTCTAGAAACAGATGAACACAAATTTGAAACAAGTATTATGAGGTGGGATAAGGGGAAACCTGAAAGACTATGTTACCTAGAGTGAACCCTTCCCGGAAGCAACTCCCAACGTATTACTCAGGTATGGCTGTATCCGTTCTCGAGTTGTGATGAATGTCTCGTCCTTACAGGTGACGTAAAAGGTTCTGAACGCATCTAGACCGTCGTTATGTCAAGAGAGAGGAACACCCGTGTTATTGCAAAAGATTTAAAACAATGCCACCGACACGGACCACATATTACTCACACAGCACAGATGAAAATTCTTGCGAAATTCCGTGAAAGTGAACAAACCCGAATCTAAATAGTCGTAATGGGCTGTGTATGAAGCAACATGAATCGCTACGCTGACATAATGCAGAAAGTATCAAAAGAGCAATAGTCTCTGCATATCGCTGGGAACTGAGATCGACTTTACGTCAATAATTAATTTTTTTTGGATATGTTGGTTAGATAAAATCCGTGATAAATGAGTAAATTGGATAGCAAATACGTCACAACGTGCTGAACGACACGTCATGAACATTCTGTAGCGTTTATATGTTTTTAGATTTGCCTGTTCTGCACGAAAGGCGCCATGACTCGAGAATGAATGAAGCGGTACTGATATGAAAGGCACCACAGTCTTTGTTATCCAGTTCTGTAACTGAATGTTTTTCAGACGAATGCCATACCATTTCAAAATTACGAGCTGTATCCGAGATGGCGGCTTCGAGAGTGGCCGTCATGTTGTAAACGTAGCGTCACACGTGATTCCCTCTCTCAATCCATATTACTTGTCATTAAATTTCCGTTTATCCGACTACCTTAGAAGGATGGTTCCACATTCTTTCTCCTATTACATATAACTGACTTTTTAGTGACTGTACGTTCCATAGCAGCAACCCGAAATGTCTTATTCAACAACAATCAGCATACGTCTTGCTGATACGGGAACAAAAATTGGCATGCAGCTAATCGCTCACCAAAGACTTTACTACCAATTGCAACATCGTGGAGTCTACACCCATTAAGAGTAAACAAACATTACTACCTTAGAAGTCCTTTGACGTTTATAATTATGCATATCAAGCTAGTTTCAACACCCGTAAGTTGCATGCAAATTAGTATAAAGATCTTTAACGGAGAAACAACATATTTCTTTGCAGAAAATAAGTTTGTGGATTCTATAGTCGACGGTAATGTTGTAAATGTGCGAAATGATACTGTAATGTCCTTAATTAAAGGTAGCAGACGTAGGAGAGTGACACGTTACTACAAAATTAATGTCTCCAACACCATCTTTGTCTGCTGTGTTATCAGATTTGTATGACCATTAGCACTCTATGGTAGTTCAGACGACTCCTTACCAGGTTTATCAAATAGAAGGCTGCCACGCTAGCTTTTCACTTATTTTGGAATGATGTATAGTATAGGAATCTTGCGTTGCTGATGTAACGGTTTTGATTCTTCTCGCCGTGGCTTTTCCTCTTTGGTTTGTAAATATCAGACAGCAGGTTAATAATAATTATTATTAATAATAATATGTGATCAGTTTATACAAACTTTGCGCGCTTGACAACGGCCTTTTTGTGTAAAGTCCGTTCATTGGGAGTTTGATCGTGGGCGGTTATTTTCGGGTGTCGTACAATGAATAATTCCCAAGCTTCCGTTCGTACTGGACCTTTGATATAATTTGTAACACGGAACCTTTAGCCTTGCCAAGACACCGTTTAAATGGAACAATAGCTTGCAACATAAATGAAACACAAGGTTAAATAATATCATTATATTCACAAAATATTATACTAAGCTGAATAACACAGACACATATGAGATTGCGTGTCAATACATATAATAATGGCGGGGCGCGAAATAATTATCTATAGCGAAGACAGATATGCGACCGATCAAAGCGGCTTCCAGAACATAAAATGTGCCGTCTTCTCTTCACGACAACTGAACTGCATAATTATTCTAATGTTTCAGCGGTTGCACGCCACAATCGATGCAACCGCTCATACTAAGTAATGTCTTGTGCAGATCTTTATTTATATTCTGAACTTATATCTACGTTTTTGCTATATGTCGACGCCCATCCAAACGTGCCTTTAAATTGTCACATTTCGAGCAACGTACATCCATTTTAATCTCCTTATTGTACATGTCTCTTGGTCTCGCTTTACACGTATCTCTTTAACTCCCTTTACACTCTTGATCACCATTTGAAATTATAACCTCCCCCCCCCCCCCCCCCCCGCTTACACAAACACACACAGACACACACACTCACACATACACACACACACACACTCCCCTCCAGTAATACCTGATGATTCCTTAAGTTCTGAGAATGTGTCCTGTCAGCCGATCCTTTCTTTTAGTCAAGTTGCTTTTCTACCACCTCCATTCAGCATCTGCTCACTACTGACACAACCACTCAATCTAATTTTCAACATTCACCTGGGGCAACAAGTTTCAAAAAATTCTATCCTCAACATCATGCACTGAAATTAAATAAGGAAATGTAAATAAAAAGCTAATATTGTAAACTTTACAAGATTTTAGTTCATTTCCCACTTCCACCATTTCATGAGCGTTGAATTACTTGACTGTGTGATTTTGACATGTAAAGGTTGTTATGGTCAACTATTTTTTCGCTCAGACAACTGCATGAACCAAGTAGAACTCGTGCCTCAAGTGAATACATTGCACTGCCCCCCCCCCCCCCCCAAAAAAAAAACTACTTTATTTCAGAGACTAGGAACTGGTGATATAATGTCAACTATATATTGTTTTGTTTTAAGCCTTAAAGTTTCTTTTTTTGTTTTTTCAAACATGTTCATGTTCAAGGTATCCTTATTGTGTATCACCATGTCACTTTGGAACACGTTTTTTTTGTGATGCAGACTATGTTACATGATCTTCGATCACACTAGTACACTTACAAAATTTCTGTCTTTTTTGTATACACTATATCTCTTTATTTCACTTATGTTGCGGGTGGATTGTCACTAGGTGTAAAGATTTCTTGTCCATGTGCCAGTAGTTATAAAATGTTATACACAGTAATATGGCAGAGTTACACGAGAATATTTTTGTTTGTTTTGTGTATGTGAACGGAATATCAGCAGTTCTAATTCTCGTTAATGGTCAATGGACCATCAGTGAATCAATCACTTTGAAAAAATGTTCATCCTTTGTGTTCAGGGAGACAGCGTGCATGTGGTTAAATATTTCAGCCATGAAGCATAGAAATATTGTTGGTCTTTTTGGCTTGATGAAGAAGTATGTGTGTATTTGAATTGGCCACCAGTCGCTAATTCTTGAATGTTACATAAATGAGAAGTTTGCAATGCCAATAGGTCAATATTTTACTGCATCTTCGAACTTGCCTTTCTGGTATGCGTTGAACATTTGTTTGCCCATGAATGACAGCAGGTCCCTGAGGGTGAATCTTCGTTGAGTGTGACTTATTCGTCAATGTAAGATGTTGCAAACTAGTAAGAAAAATTCCACCCTTCTTTTTATCATCAATTCCAATTTAATGTGGCAATTTGTTGTGAAATTTTGGGAATTTTTAAGACAGATTCTTTTTGGGTGATTGACACACTATCTCTGTGAAGTGAGTCAACCATTAACAAAAATAATTTAAAGTGTGTGGTGGTGGTGGTGGGGGGGGGGGGGGGAATAATGAGAGGTTCCGAGGAGTCTCATTTTCATCAATTTTATTAATGTTTTATGTCATTTCACGGTGGAAACAGGCCGAATAATGTTATTCTGATTAGAGTATTTTGTACTGAGGCCTCAAATTACTTTTCACTTGATTGCTATGCATGTTGGGAACTATATGTGTTCTTGCTTTTAGTTTACTCTGTTACTTCCCTAAGTCGCTTGATGCGAGGCGAGCACCGGAGGACGCGACACACTGCGTTTTCGTGGGGAGTGTGCACATCCGTGAGTACGGAGAAGGTCATACATCAATGGGCTTGAGCGCCTGGCAGAGCGACTGACCTCGTTTGAGTTTCGCCTATTGTATAGAAGGCGAGACAAACTGCGAGCCATCTCAGTGTCACCACAGTTTACTTGTTCGCCGTTCCAGTGCGTGTTAAATGAAGGCTGCTGCCGCGAACTGACCGTATAGTCTTCATGATTCTGAGAATTCTTGTGGACCGTGCACTGCTGGGTGCGACTGTCTGACGCTGGATGGCCAATGATCTAGGCATGTTCTTTTCGTAGGTGGTCAAATGGCAAGTTTAGTTGCCCCTGCTAAATAGCAGAGGCATGATTGGTCAACTTCAACTGAGGCCAGTTGACATCAGAAAACCCTGCTCGGAATTGGATGCAACAGTCGCTATTAGCACGAATGATGTTCTGAGATAGTGTGGGTGAATCAGAATGCTGACTTCGATGGTAGTGGGGAGATGAGTAGTGTTAGCTTCACTCTTGCGTTGTGCGGGTGTGTGGCATTCGGGATCTGATCTTCGTCACAATTGGATGGTCTTGCGACTCAGTCGCACTTTTTCTGAATCGTTTAGGAGGATGACTTCCTTCATACTCCAATTTCATTCTGCGAATTAAGACACAGATTCTTACTCTGCACCTTCGTACCTGTACCGAAAGGGTGAGTTTAGGTGGTTTTGTTGTGGCTCTTCCTAGAGATACATCCTCGTGCATCAAGAGTTTCCCTGCTTCGGCCATGCTAGCAGAACTTAGAATTCTTGGAGAGCCACAGGTTGAAACAGAGTTACTGCACAGCAGGAGTCAGCTCCTACATCTTCAGAACGCTGCCTACCGACGATTTGCTGCAGGTTTCAGGACTGGTAACGTATTTTGCGGCTCTGGCATTGTAGGACCTAACATTTTTATACTGAAGTCATCAGCAGCACGCGCGCTCGCTTTGCTACAAGTCCACCTTGTTTGTTTCTCCATCTGTTCCCGTTTGAGCTCTCACTACCAATCGTGATACTGCATTATAGTAGGAGGAGTACTGTTTGATACATTAGAACCTCAAGTCATTATCGTCAAATCTATTGCATCACAGAGAGTAGGAGCCCCTTATTCTCGAGCCAACACTTATTCTCATAACAGCGGAGTATACCGTATCCTTTTGCCTACCGCTTGTATCGGCAATCAAGTACCTTTGTATTCTGATCTATAATAAATATCATTGTAATATATAATTAGTATATCATTTCGTAGATAAATGCAGAATCCCATTTCCTGTCGTTTATTATGATAAAATTCCCTTTTTGTTTACCGAGTAGTTTACGATTTTTATTATATTACTGTGAGTGTGCATTCCTTATTTTACTGACTAGCAGGGTCCACCATCAATTCCTTTTGTTACCGTTCTGCACATGGTTAATTAGGTGGTAGGTAAGGAGGGGGTCAAGTGCATGTATAGTTTTCATGCAAAATTCGCTCCTCACAGTGTCTTGCGCTTTGGAAACGATAGGGTGTGCGTCCGTCGGAATATCGGCGGCTGGCGAATACGTCGGCCGGCAGAAGTTCCGTAAGTTATTTGAAGAATGTATCATTGGTTATGGGGTACACTGGTTAAACGGATTTCTCTGATTGAAGAGATTTATAACAACATATATTTTGGTTTTGACATACATATTCTCTGGTAAATTATTCTTCCACGTGTAGCGGCACAATAGTTTGCGAAATATTATATTCATATTTCTACGCATAATATAATAATTTCACATCTGTTATAAAATGAAAACATTTGCAATAGGCGGTACGCAACAATTACTGGCAAAGTGTGTGTTTTCTGTCGACAGGACGGGTGGGAGTAGTGGACGTGAAATTTAATGTTCCTACTGTAGGTATAATGTGGAACGACGGCACTGCTTTGCGGACTGAAACTAATTATGTCGTGCAAATTGATTCATCAAGCTATACTTAGTGTTAGGAGGATAGGATGGCTATGATCGAGGATTTTTTTAACTCACTTTATCAGATATTCGATTCAGAAGCAAAAGATACGTAAAATAAGATTATAAGACCCTTCTCTGTTTCGTGATTGGAGCGGAACCGTAAAACAGCACAACCCATATTGACTGTTTACGTTTTTCAGTTTCTTTAATTACACTGGGAATGTCTTTGCAGAATTTATACCAACCTGCATCCTACGTCAATTATAGTCACTTTAAGAAGAACTTGCTGTCCTCCTAGAAACGTTATAAGTAAAGGTACCTTGGATGCAAGTGCAGACGTGTATTAGACTTTATCTTAGTCATGAGGTTCTCCGAAATAGTGATTGCTATAAGAACCGTAGATCTTGAGATGATGGAAACTGATTAACTTCCAAAAATGTTTATTATATTGTTTAATTCATGAAAGATATAATTTTTGTCTAAAGTATACCGTCTAATTTGCTCTGCACTCACATATTCGAATGCATAATCGAAAATGCCTTTTGAATAAATGGAAGTATTAAGGTAGAGTTTGCCTCGAAAACACTTTACCACAGTAATGTTATTGAATTCACTCAGTAATTCCCCACAAGCGTGAAACTTATACAAAACTGTCTTTGATGTTGGATTCATTATAGAAAAAGGATTTAATCTAACGATTAAATAAATAAGCTAGCTGTTCGTAATACAGCCGTGTGTATCCGATCTACCCATATGGTCCACGTTTCTAATTGGGGGACTTAATAAATGGTGCTGCCTAAAGCACACAACTTTGTCTGTGAAATGACTGGTCGTTGCAGAACAATGAGCTAGAGGTGATACTGTTTCGCAGTTTCGCTTTCGTCCATATTATTTTTATATCCTAGTAGTCGGAATTGATAGAAGCAATTAAGCTGGTAGTGAATTAGATATGGGTTGTTCAATAAGTTCATCTCCTTGTCAGTACGTCCACACGAACATGAAGGGGCTTCTGCAGTACTGTGCGCTGTTGTGAAATAAAAGCTGACGCTTATGGTCAAATTAATTAATTATACTTTGCAGACCAACGTGCCATCCATTGTATTCGAGTACAGGATTCGTTAATTAAATCATATGACAAATGGTTTAATTTTAGCACGTAACATTTTTACTTTTTTTAGCCGTAAATGCAATTAAAATTTGATTACACGTATCAAAGCAAACTAGATCGTAAACTAAAAAACCTTAAAACATTCTCTGGCTAAATATACTGTGCAATAATTCCTCTTTTGGTTTTGGTGTTCTTCTTACTTTCCTCAAATGCAAAGAAAAATTGAAAAGATATTTCGCCTTATGCAAGACGACGTCTATTTTTGTTTATCCAAAGATGCTGCGTCAGTCTCCGTGTCGTATTCAGAGGTTTCTATATATTTTTCTGTTTTATGTAAATCTTTCAGGTACTTTATGATGATGGTTTTATATGTACCATGGACTGCAGCTTGTCATGACCTTGCCTCTCGCTTTTTAGATCTCTTAGATGAGTTTTCTCTTCGTCTCCATTTTTAACACTTACTCAAGTTTTTTTATCATAAAAACACAGACTTCCGGCCGACAGGTAACACCTGCAGGGACACCATTCTAGCGTACAACGGAAAAGCTATTTGTGGCAACTGTGGTGAGGCTGGGGAGCCACCACAGGCAGCCCACCCCTCGCATTTTACACTCCTATTGTTAATTTTCGTATTTTTATTTCCAGTGGAACTTACTGTATTCTTTTGTGGTTAATTGTCTTTGAATTTTATTTCGTTTGGTTCCTTTCATACTTTAGTTCCTCATTCAACTTAATGCGGGTCCACTTACAGCTGTTGACGATTTGTTGTATACTTGTTTATTGCGAAGATGATGATACACAGTGCCACACCAAAGATAATTATATAATACTCTGAAGATATTTAACATTAATAATCATATACATTTGACATTTGTCATCTTAGTATTCAGATGTTCTAAAACCAATACTCCGATTTCTCTCTCATTACGACTCAAGGACATCCGTTCATCTTTTATATGGCAAAGTAAACCTGTTTTTATTAAATACGACGTACTCGCACTATTATTTACTTTTATTTTTTACAAGATATGGATTTTACATCTGGCATTTTATGTGGAGCAAACATTTTTATTAATTTATGGCCAATTTTGTGTTTGATGTACTGCAATAAGTGTTAATGACATAAACTGTAAGTTCATATTTCTTAATTATACACTAATTTACGTTAATTGTTTAAGACTTTTCACATGTTTTTAAATGTAATGTTGTCTTACTGTACGTAATTTTTGCTTCAGAAGTCACTTGAAAATGGCAAAAAAGGCCGAAACATGGGTCGTAATTAAATAAAGAACAATGCAGTCAAAAGGCGGTGTGTTCATTTAAAAATTATTGTATGATTGTTGCTCAGGAGAATCAAAAACTGTTTGAAATTCCTATTGACTTTATTACGCCTACGGTAAGTAACCCTGTCCAGTGCTCACAAAGCTCGTCTTCCAGCACTGTATGTAGTACACTACAGCTACATATGACGATTTGGAGGTTGCAGGAATGGGCAGTAAAACTGTTTGCCATATGTGAGAGTAAGGGACACCATATCAATTTTAAAGAACTGGACCGCAGGCAGAACCCGTAAACCTCCTAGAATACTCCATGCCCTGAGGGCGCAGTGTCTCCAAGGCGCCTCATAGGCCTTCTCTAAGTAGAATGGAAACCTACAAGCTAACAGATGAGCAGGATAGACCGTTGTGTAGTCTCCTCAAGGAGGGTGAGATTACCGATGGTAGATCGGTGTCTTCTGAATCCAAATGGGAAGCGACTAAGGAACTCCCTGGATTCTAAAATCTATGCAAGCCGACAGTTGACTGACCATACCATCGTGTTTTCCCACCAGTTAGTGAGAGTACATTAAAATAATTACTGAGGTATATACGAACCTTGACAGGTTTTGCTGGCCGTTGTGGCCGAGCGGTTCTAGGCGCTACAGTCTGGAGCCGCGCGACCGCTACGGTCGCAGGTTCGAATCCTGCCTCGGGCATGGATGTGTGTGCTGTCCTTAGGTTAGTTAGGTTTAAGTAGTTCTAAGTTCTAGGGGACTGATGACCACAGCAGTTAAGCCCCATAGTGCTCAGAGCCATTTGAACCCTTTTTTTGACAGGTTTCAAGGGGAGAGGTGCGATGACGATTCTCTCGAGTCTCGTGAAATTCACCAGATTTTCAGAGGAAAAAAAAGTGCGAAGAGGATTCCCTTGTTGCTGCCTTGTGAGCTGCCATAGTGTACTGTCATTATCTTTCTGCTGTTCTGGACAAAATTATGGTAGGGCTGAAACTTATGGTCCACAAATTTTCGCTGAGTTGCATGAATGTCAAAGATAAAAAGTGATCAGAAACATCCATTAAAATTTTTTTCGCTGAATTTCATTCCTATGAATTCAGTAAATTATGTTAAAAATTTTCTGCCAGGTTTTCATTGCAACTTTCAGTTAATGAGAGAGCGGCGACCTTTACATGGCATAAAGCTGGGTTACCTGTCGACAGATTTGCGTATATTACTCTACGGTTCTACATTATATTAAGAATTATGTTTTTCATTAATTTAAATCAGAAACAGCACTATGTTTTTACTTCCGTTTTCTACTGAACTGTATTTCTTCGACACTTACGAGTATTCACTCCCTGCTGTTTGCCTGGCTATGCAGTGTTCTTATGAATATTAGAAGTAATGCATAGGTAATGCCACACGTATTTAAACTTCTTCAGGGATATTTCCTTTAACTACAGTCGTCGTTTATAGTTACAACAGCATATATAGTCTGTATCAAAATTTACTTAACTGTTACTACTATAAGACTAGAAAAATCCATTATTTTCATAAATTTGTTTCTTGCAAAGTGGTTACCCGGACCTGTTTTATAATGTCTAAACAGTCGAAACTGGTCGATAGCAAATGAAAATCCAATTTGGCAACCCATAACATACAGTATTCTCATTTTTTTCATATTGATTGAATGGAAAAACCACAAAGATGTTTATTACTGCTGTTGCATGTACGTATTATATATTCTTGGTGCCAATTCGTAACGACTGATCACACGTATTCTTTGGTACTCATGGGATCGAGGTATTCTAGAGCCCAATGAAAAAAAAAAAAAATGAAATGTCGTGTGGCTAGAGCCTCCCGTCGGGTAGACAGTTCGCCTTGTGCAAGTCTTTCGATTTGACGCCACTTCGGCGACTTGCGCGTCGATGGGGATGAAATGATGATAATTAGGACAACACAACACCCAGTCCCTGGGTGGAGAAAATCTCCGACCCAGCCGGGAATCGAACCCGGGATTTTAGGATTCACAGTCTGTAGCGCTGACTACTCAGCTACCGGGGGCGGACTAGAGTCCAATGAGGGGGCAGGAGACTCCGAGCGCAGTGCATTTAGAGGAAAGCGCAGGACGGTGAAGGGACGTGATTTTACCGGCCGACGGAAGAGTGACCTCCGTGGTCCGAGTTAAAGTGTCGACACTGAGTGGGGTCGATCGTACGTGTAAAGGTGGCGGCCTCGCTCTGAAGTGTCTTGGGCGATTGGTACTCGCTGGGGCTCTATGATTAATACACTACTGGTCATTAGTCTTGCTACACCATGAAGATGACGTGCTACATACGCGAAATTTTTCCGACAGGAACTAGATGCTATGACATGCAAATTATCAGCTTTTCAGGGCATTCACACAAGGTTCGCGCCGGTGGCGACACCTACAACGTGCTGACGTGAGGAAAATTTCCAACCGGTTTCTCATACACAAACAGCAGTTGACCGGCGTTGCCTGGCGAAGCGTTGTTGTGATGCCTCTGATGCCTCGTGTAGGGAGGAGAAATGTGTGCCATCACGTTTCCGACTTCATTAAAGGTCCCATTGTAGCCTATCGCGATTGCAGTTTACCGTATCGCGACATTGCTGCTCGCGTTGGACGAGTTCCAAAGACTGTTAGCAGAATATGGAATCGGAGTGTTCAGGAGGGTAATACAGAACGCCGTACTGGATCCCAACGGCCTCGTATCACTAGCAGTCGACATGACGGGCATCTTATCCGCATGGCTGTAACGGATCGCGCAGCCACGTCTCGATCCCTGAGTCAACAGATGGGGACGTTTGCAAGACAACAACCATCTGCACGAACAGTTCTACGACGTTTACAGCACTATGGACTATTAGCTGAGACCATGGCTGCGGTTACCCTTGATACTGCATCACAGACAGGAGCGCCTGCGATGGTGTACTCAAGGGCGGACCTGGGTGCACGAATGGCAAAACGTCATTTTTTCGGATGAATCCAGGTTCTGTTTACAGTATCATGATGGTCTCATCCGTGTTTGGTGACATCTCAGTGAACGCACATTGGAAGCGTGTATTCGTCATCACCATACTGGCGTATTACCCGGCTGATGGTATGGGGTGCCATTGGTTACACGTCTCGATCCCCTCTTGTTCGCATTGACGTTACTTTGAACAGTGTACGTTACATTTCAGATGTGTTACGACCCGTGGATCTACCCTTCATTCGATTCCTGCTAAACCCTACATTTCATCACGATAATGCACGACCGAATGTTGCAGGTCCCGTACGGGCCTTTCTGGATACAGAAAATGTTCGACTGCTGCCCAGGCCAGCACATTCTCCAGATCTCTCACCAATTGAAAACGTCTGGTTAATGGTGGCCGAACAACTGGCTCCTCACAATACGCCAGTCACTACTCTTGATGAACTGTGGTATCCTGTTGAAGCTGCATGGGCAGCTGTACCTGTACACGCCATCCAAGCTTTGTTTGACTCAATGCCCAGGCGTATCAAGGTCATTATTACGGTAGAGGTGGTTGTTCTGTGTACTGCTTTCTCAGAATCTATGCACCCAAATTGCTTGAAAATGTAATGACTTGTCAGTTTTAGTAGAATATATTTGTGCAATGAATACCCGTTTATCATCTGCATTTCATCTTGGTGTAGCAATTTTAATGGCCAGTGGTGTAGATCAGGCCGTGGGCGGAAGATGGACCGTTTTTACTATCCAATATTACCGCTCTTCTAACTAACAGTGAGGCTGCATGTTCCCAGAGAAGTGTTTGTTTCGCAGGGGAGTCGCCCGACACCATCTGGTTCGGTCTGTGTGTTTTTTCGATGTATGCATTCCCTGTAACTTTGCAGGCTCCTGTGTCTGGAGAACTTGTAAAAATTTTAAGTCTCACCGTTTTGGTGGTGACACTAACGTGTCTTGCATGTGACAGTCACGCTTTAAATTCATTTCAATGTGGCCAATCTATGAGCCCTTGCGTTTGTACATTTCTGTGCTGTGTAGTTAAACTGCAGATTTGGGACAGCTGCTGTTTATTGTGAAATGTTATGACGTGTTTCAGTGAGAGGTCTGAATGCTGATACATTTTAGACTGGGCAGTCTATGCGCCATAGTGTCAGAATAACTGATATTGTGTGTTAACTGCAGATTTTCGCATGCCGGAGTGGCCGTGCGGTTTTAGGCGCTACAGTCTGGAACCGAGTGACCGCTACGGACGCAGGTTCGAATCCTGCCTCCGGCATGGATGTATGTGATGTCCTTAGTTAGGTTTAATTATTTCTAAGTTCTAGGCGACTGATGACCTCAGATGTTAAGTCGCATAGTGCTCAGAGCCATTTGAACCATTTACAGATTTTCCCAGTTGTGATTTATCAGAGTCAAGATCTCATGTTCATGATGGAGCCCGAAGTTCCAACATACTGAGGTGCTTCATTATAAGCAATCGATGGGCTGTTGCATTTGAATTATTGCTTCTGACCAAACTGCTGATTCTGTCAGTTGCTATTTATTGCTTGTTACTGTGTACAGATACCAACAACCGCACTCAGTGACTAAAATTTTGGTGTAAATGTAGTTGAAACAGAGACAGAGGAAGAGATTGACGCCGCACGGCATTAGCCGAGCGTACTAAGGTGCTGCATCATGGACTGTGCGGCTGGTCCCGGCGGATGTTCGAGTCCTCCCTCGGATATAGGTGTGTGTGTTTGTCCTTAGGATAATTCAGGTTAAGTAGTGTGTAAGCTTAGGGACTGATGACCTTAGCAGTTAAGTCTCATAAGATTTCACACACATTTTTTTAAGAGATTGACGAAGATGAAAAAGGACCTAGTATATTGAATACTGAAGTATAGTAGGCGATTAAGGACATGAAGAGGAGAAAATTCACAGGAGATGATGACATACCAGTGGATTTGCTGAAAGAAATTCTACGAGAGTGGGGAATGGTCTAAGGACTTTTTGGATGATACAATGGTAGCTCTTGAGAAGAAACAGCAGGCTAGTCAATTTAATCTCGCACGTAGCGAAGATTATCGCAAGAATATTCAACAGACGGATGGAACACAAAGTTGAAGAGATAATAGGCGAGGACCGGTTTGGATTCTGGAAAGGTAAAGGAACCAGAGACGCCATCGACATGGTATGGATATTGTCGGAGAGAAATTTGTGTTTGTTATATAGAATGGCATAAGGCCTTTGACAGAGTCAACTGGATAAAAATGACGAACATTCTTAAGCGATTAGGACTAAACTGGAGAGAATGGAGATTAATTCTCAACTTGTACCTGGGACAAAGAGTAGAGGTGCGGCTGAACCATGTAGAACAAACAGCGTGGATACAGGAAGAGGCGTTAGGCAAGTGTGTTGTCTATCGCCGAGTCTCTTCAACCTGCACGGGGAATGGCTGGGGAGAGAAGTGTTGAAAGGATGCGGAAACTTCGGGGCAGGAGGACGCCTCATCAATGCCATTAAGTATGCAGATGACCTCGTTGCACTTGATAAAATCATAGACAACTGTAACACATGATGAACCAGTTGTTGGAAACTGGAAGGAAATACGGCATGGAAATCGACATCGGAAAATCAAATGTGATGTCGAAATTAAAAAGGAGGAAACCTTTGAGAACTGGAGGATGTGAAACATCAAGTTCTTGGGAAACTTCGTAGCAAAGGATGCCCAAAGCATGAGTGAAATTGGAGCAAGAATCGCTATGGCCAAAACTGCATTCAATAAAAAGCTGACCAGCAAGTTAAGTTTGGAATTAAGGAAGAAACTGGTGAAGTGCTACATCTGGAGCATTGCACTGTGTGGAGCGGTGATGTGGACCATGATAAAAAAGGAACAAAATACATTGAAAGTTTAGAAATGTGGTGCTGGAGGTGAATGGAGTAGATCAAGTGATAAATAACGATGTACTGAGATGAATGGGAGAGAAGAGAGACATTCTGATTACAATTCTTCAGAGTAAGACTAACTGGATAGGACATATACTTAGACACGAAGTCAGTGAAGGGGAAATTAAAGGAACAGTAGGACGAGGAAGAAGAAGAATTAAACTTTTAGATGATATGAAGGATGGAAAAATATGCAGCATGCTGAAAGAAGACGCTAAAGACAGGGAACATTGGCATCAGAAATTCTCTGTGCAAAGACACTGACTTGCCACGAGTGTCTTCTATTAGTCCAGCTCCTTCTTCCTCCTCTACTTTTCCATCCCTGTCCTCACCCATTCGCTGATATCTCTTCCATCCTCTCACTCTGTGCATCTCCTCCATCTCCCCCCCCCCTTCTTTTTCTCTCCCCATTTGTCTTCTCCTTCACTCTATCTCTGTGCATGCACTCCGTCTTCTGTCTCATTCTACCTCCTCCACCCACTCCCCACTTTCTGTCAATCTTCCTCTCCCCCATTTGTCTGTCCATCTAGTCCTTTCCCTTCTTTCTTCACGATAACAAAAATGAAGGCTGATGGTTCTCACCCCCAAAGTATTTCTTTCCGCATCCACATTTATGACGTCATATATCCTGAACTACATGTTCTACAAAGATATAATTTTGCAGGTACATCCAGTGGTATATGTAATTACTATGGGAAAAATGTGAATAAAGTACTCAACTCATTCACATTTAACAAATAGTAAATAAATAATAAATTAAAACATCCATGCTTCATGCGGCTGTTTTACTGGAAAACAGCGAAAATGTAGTTCAAAGATGGAACGTCCTTTAACCCGCCTTTCTTCGTCTCTGTTTGCTCACTGGAGCTGATAATCACATGTTCTGTCGTCAGCGAAATTATTAGAGAGTGTTAACAGTGGCTGTGACGCTGAATTCAATAGTGTATAGATGCATGCAGTCACTTGACGTGAAGGAGACGAGCTGTTGTTTCCATCGGGCAGCAATATCCGCGACGTGTGAGCCCGGAAAGGGCGAGTTCTGAGAAGAACAGGCCGCAGGTATGCAAAGGGCAGGTGGCCGGAGCTTTTACACAGCAGTGGCCGTCACAAGAGGAAGCAAGTAGAACCAGAGGGAGTCACTGGACACTCGGAATGGAAAGTCAGCAGCCCAGATTACCTTTATTGTCCCTGGAGCCAGAAGAGAAGTGCACATCTTTCACAGAAGGCGCTTAGGAATGTGAGAGGAAGAATTGTTTCCTGGCAAAGCGACGCTAGTCCACGTTTCAACAGGGTGCCTTATATTGTGTCCTGTTTCCGCTATGATTGGTATCTGCTTGTTGGAGGGAACATTTCTGGGAAACACTGTTGGTGACCGTAGACTGGGTAGCCAAGGAGGCTGTGGGGTTTTCTCAAGGTCACATAGACCCACTGATATGGGCTGTTTCTAACGTGTGAAAAATACTTGTGTGTTGATTGGACCACGGTCAATGACGTCACAAATCGTCACAGCGGACGCCTTTCGTTTCACTAGGATAGGAGGAACAGTTTCTCTTTTTCCCGTTTCATGGAGGGAAGCTGCTCAGGACGCGAAGTGATGCACAGTTGGTGTAGCATTGTTTTCTGAGTTTTCGATTGGCGACTATCGTCTGTTGGCGAAACCTCCACGTTGAGTTTTCCGTGGCATGGGAAGTAGTGTGTGGAATGAGGTACTAGTTCGAGATCTTTGGAAGAGCATGGACAGGTGTGGATCTTGGTCAGAGGGAGCGTGTGGACGAAAGGTCCGGCATCCGACCCGACGCCCGAGGCGCACTGCGCTACGAATCTCGAGTTTTCTACATGTAGCTGAACACTGCGCAGCACCAGCTGTGCGATTCTTCAGAGCAAATTCTCTTACTTTACTGCTCGGCCACGGAAGTAGCAGTTGTCATCCGATTTTAGTGCGTTGCAGTAGTTTGTTTCCGACTTCAGTTCACAATCACTTACAGTCATACTGATCATAAAATTAAGGTCGAGTCGTCATTCTCGGTTCAACTTTGTCAGAGGCCGCTCAGATCATTCTACTTTATGAATAATAAATAGAGTACGATCAACATATTATGTTGGCCCACATTCCATATTTTACATATGTTTTATCAATAAATCTGTAGTCATATTTCAAGGTCACAAGATCCCTTGTCAACTTTTAATGATTTTATTTACTTGCATGAGGCACAATTGTATTGGTCTTTTGGTGAGAAACACATTGTGTTATCTTCAGTGAGGCACTACATAAGGGCATCTGTTATAGTCATTTGCATCCACATCCCTTTAGCATGATTTTCATATTAGTGTCACTGAAGTAGTAGCTCGGTGTCTTAGAGTTATTGAGAGACAGAGGTTGATAAGACGCGCCCACATGCCTGACCACCAGAGAGACATTTTGTCTAGTAATCACTAATGATTTTTCCTTTCATCGTTTTTTTTTGGGGGGGGGGGGGGGGTAGTCAGCTAGAAATAGTTTCATAAAGCTTTGAAATCATGTGTAAAGTTTTTTGAAAGTCACTATGTACTCTCATTCTCAAATACTGGATGAATAAATTATGGATCTTGCCGTGTGGTGGGCTACATCGCTTTTTCACACAAACCCTCAGCGCTTTGACAGATAGGTCGCTCTTATCCCTACAACGATTCCTTCCAGACAGTAAGTTATACGTGGAACACGTTTGGTTGAAATCGGTCCAGTGGTTTACGGGAAGAAGTGGAATATACATGCAAATACAGATATTCACATATGTATGTACATTCATCCATTTTATGGTATGTATAGGCTTCAGACATATTTCACCGTGTCTTTATCGAAATTCATCCTGCAGTTTCGTTTCCATCGAGCTCAATTACATCACACACTGAAGCGTCAAAGATACTGGTATAGGCATGCGTATTCAAATGCGGAGATATATAAACAGGCAGGATACGGCGTTGCGGTTGGCAGCGCCTCTACAAGACTAGAAGTGTCTGGCGCAGTTGTCAGATCGGTTTCTGCTGCGATAATGGCACTTCTCAAGATTTAAGTCATTTTGAACCTGGTGTTATAGTTGGCGCATGAGGGATGGGACACAGCATCCCCAAGGTAATGATGAAGTGGAGATCTTTCCGTACGACCATTTCACGAGTGTACCGTGAATATCGGAATCCGGTAAAACATCAAATCTCGGATATCGCTAAGGCCGGAAAAAGATTCTGCAAGATCGGGATCAACGACGACTGAAGAGAATCGTTCAACGTGATAGGAGTGCAACGCGTACGCAGAATTCTGCAGATTTCAATGCTGCGGCATCAAGAGTCAGCGTACGAACCATTCAACGAAACATCGCCCCTCGCCTGGGCCCGTCAACACCGGAATTGGACTGTTGACGACTGGAAAAATGTTGCCTGGTCAGATGAGTCTTCTTTCAGATTGTATGGAGTGGATGGACGAGTACGGATATGAAAACGACATCATAAATCCATGGACCCTGGATGTCAATAGGGGACTTTTCAGGGTGGTGGAGGCTCTGTAACAGTGTGGCAGGTTCGAATCCTGCCTCGGGCATGGATGTGTGTGATGTCCTTAGGTTAGTTAGGTTTAATTAGTTCTACGTTCTAGGCGACTGATGACCTCAGAAGTTAAGTCTCATAGTGCTCAGACCCATTTGAACCATCTGAACAGTGTGGCGCTTGTGCAGTTGGAAGGATATGGGACCCCTGACACGTTTAGGTACGACTCTGACAGGTGGCACGTACGTAAGCATCCTGTCTGATCATCTGCATCCATTCATGTCCACTGTGCCTTCCGACGGACTTGGGCAACTCCAGCAGGACAATGCGACATCCCATACGTACAGAATTGTTACAGAGTGTCTCCAGGAACACTCATCTGAGTTTGAACACCCGCTGGCCATCAGACTCCCCAGGCATGAACGTTATTGAGCATATCTGGGATGACTTGCAACACGGGTATACGGACAGACCTGCAGGATTCATGTTGTCAGTTCCCTGCAGCACTACTTCAGACATTAGTCGCGTCCGTGCCAGGTCATGTTGCGGCACTACCGCATGCTCGCGGGTGCCCTACACGATATTAGGTACCTGTACCAGTTTCTTTGGCTCTTCAGTGCATCTCCTGAATCACGTCTCCTACAGTGATATAATTTTGCAGCTACACAGCTACATTAAGTGGTATGTGTTGACTCTGTCTGGAAAATGTGTGACGAATAGAGTTAGAAGTAAAGCAGTCATTCATTATCACGGCATGCCTGATGCAGCAGTTTTACAGCTTGAACACCGAAAATGTAGTAAGCGATAAATTTCTGACCTTTCATCATATCGTGGAGGGTGTCAGTGAGAAAATGTTTCGTAAACGTTTGAAACAATGTATGAAGTCTCAGGCAAGTCACTAAGTGCTATCATGTGCAGATACTGTGTAAACACAGTTTTGCGGTTTCCGGTTCGTGAGGTACTCCATTTTTCACCCTCGCGCCCACGCCACTGACATGTGGGTGGTTCTTACCCTCCAGCAATTTCTTCCAACAAGAAAGTGAAACACGTAACAAGTTTGGTTGAGATCGGTCCAGCAGTTTAGGAGAAGATGCGGAACGTATAAACATCAATACATACATTCTTATAACTTGTATGGATATACATGTATACGTGTATTGCAAGTGTAAACCGTTTATCATAACCAACAACTTCACTTATTCTAAAAACAAGCCTGGTTATACACAAAACGAAACAATCATGTGTAACGTCGTTCACCTAGCTTCCGTGATTCTGCGTTTAAACCATACCCAAGGTGTCTGTGTATATTGGCTTTCTTTTAACATTTTCGCTGGCCAGTGCACTTTGGTTTGGTTTCAAACTTAGTGAGAGTTTTTCATTTTGCTTGTAAGCGTTCTAAGGCCATCCAGCTTAGAGTTAACTTTTGTAACGTATATGCAACCAATATGTAAAGTAGCTACAACAAATATTGCCTATGTTCGACTCCGATAAGCAACCTGAGCTATCAGTAAACGGAATCTAACCTGCATAACACTGTGTGTGTGTTGTATGAGATTCAGTGTCACTGTCCTTGAAGCCTTCAACATATCGCTACGTGAAAAACTTAATACTAACATTTGGATAAGCTATATGACTCCGTGTTTCATTATGGAATACTAAAGGAACAAATGAACCTGTAACAATGCATACCTAATCTATATTACTGCATTTTTGAATAAGAATTTACAAGTGATACAGATTCTGACTTGTGCAACGGAATTTACTGAATTAAAGTACATGACTGGTTGTGGTGTGTCAGAGTCTCTGTTTCGGCCCTAAGTTTTGCACTCATCTTTTTAGATGACTGCCTTTTTTCGTGTCTTTAACAGCAACACACAGCAGCCTACACCAGCTGTGGCTAAAGCTTACTGCTGCTAAGATTGAATTTAATGAAAAGGAGTTTGCTTGTGTCCAGTTAACAACTGAATAACTTGTGAGAAGAGATTTCATAAACTGAGTCTATTTAAAACTTCACAATCAACATAACCCATACCTAATATTAGACAATGACAATTACAGTGATATACGTATCAATAATGGCTGAGTACCAGATTAACAAATTATTTCAGTTTCACAGTTAGTTTAACAATATATTAATCAGAGTGGAGAATAACACTAGTCAAGAGCCATTTTGCATTTGGGATGTGATACAGCAAGCAGTATGTGTTTTGATGTGTAGTATCCGAATATACCTTTCAAAACATTCTAGCACGTACTATTTTTGAGTAGTTAAAGGTTTTCATATTTTTCGTATTCGGTATTTCGCTTTTTGCTGTTCTTCTGTTTTGATGTTTAATTGTTTGTTTTTGATTTGTGGAGGAGAGTTAGACGATCTACAAATCGTCAGTAAATGGTTGTTGTGTTAATGCAGTGGTGTGAAAGAGATCCTCGGCGAGTGTTTCCTGTGAAAGATAGTGCAAACGTTTTGTGTTTAAAACTTGCACTAAGAAAAATGGCAACTAGTAAATCTCGTTGCTGTCTAAACCACCCCGACAACTTTTCTTATGTGTGTGGGAATTCACTCCAAAAGCCCAAAAAAACCAATAACTGATTTGGTTAAGAAGGCATA
This sequence comes from Schistocerca nitens, assembly GCF_023898315.1. NCBI lineage: Eukaryota > Metazoa > Arthropoda > Insecta > Orthoptera > Acrididae > Schistocerca > Schistocerca nitens. The sequence continues at coordinate 237,650,642 of NC_064622.1, read as the reverse complement.
TAAATTGCTTTTTGATTGTTCTGTTGGTGATCACGATAAAAATTTTGCACGTAATATTGCCTGCATAACCTGTATTACAACCTTAGCCGAGTGGTTGAACGGAAAACGCTGAACCATGCCATTCGTTGTTCCGATGGTGTGGTGTGAGCCTAGTGACAATTATTCAGGCTGTTACGTCTCTCTTTCGGGGCATTAAAGCAAAACCAGACATAAAATAACGTATCCATATGTATGTTCAGTGCATTGACCTGTGCTCAGTGATGAGGGGTTTCCTGTTGCTGTCTGTAAATTGAAATCCACGGAACCAGTCACCACGTCAAGTGAATCAGAAAGTATTGAACACATACAAGAATACTATCCTCAATGAGTTAATGAAAAGAAATTGAACCATTTGGTTAGCGATCTAAAACTTTCGAAACAGCAAGCTGAACTCTTCGGGTTGAGATTGCAACAACGGAAACTTCTAGCTCCAGGGACAACAATTTCCTGTTTCAGATCAAGAGGTGTTTCCTTCGCTTAGTATTTCGATATACACAATTTAATGTGTGTATGTAAAGATGTCAATGGTCTGATGATGCAGCTAGGTGTACAACATAATCCACATGAGTGGCGACTATTTATTGACTCCAGTAAGACCTGCTTGAAAGCAGTACAACTGCATAATAGCAATACATTTCCATCGTTATCTTTGGCTTACACTGTAGACATGAAAGAAACTTACGAAACCACGGCTTTTCTGTTAGAGGCAATCAAATATAAGGATTGTGAATGGCAGATTTGCAGTGATTTAAAAGTTGTAGCACTCCTTACAGGTTTATAGGCTGGATTCACTAAATACTGCTGCTTTTTGTGCCATTGGGACAGCCGTGACACCAAGAACCACTAAACTGTCAAGGAATGGTCTATAAGCAAGTCATATGTACCTGGAAAAGTAAATGTTATCAATACCCCATTGATTGAACCCAATAAAGGAATTTTGGGCCTTATCAAGAACTTTGTAAAAGATCTGGATAAAGAAGGTGAGGCCTTCAATCACTCAAAAGAAAAGTTTCCCAAATTAAGTGAGGCAAAGTTGAAAGAGGGTATATTTGTTGGACCACAAATAAGAAAATTGCTGAAAGATCCAACCTTTGATACCATACTCACAGATATCCAGTTAGTTGCTTGGTTTCCTTTTAAAGCATTTGTGAATGGCTTTTTGGGTAATATATAAGAAAAAACTATGTTAACATTGTGAATGATCTGTTAGACAACTATAAGAACATGGGGTGTACAGTGTCGCTTAAAATTCACGTTTTACATTCTCACCTTGATTTCTTCCCAGAAAATTTGGGAGCCATAAGCGATGGGCATAGTGAACGCTTTCACCATGACATTCTTACCATGGACCACCGTTACCAAGGCCACTGGAATCCTTCGCATGTGCGAACATTAGGGAAGGCGAACTACTCGCTGTTGAGAGGAATGTCGTTACACGTATTGCTAAATGCATTGAGATTGACCGACATAATTTTCCGTATTTCTTGCATTAATGCGGTATTTACAGGTAATCACGCTGTAACAGAATGCGTTCTCAGAAATGGTAAGTTCACAAAGATACATGTATGACATTGGAACAACCGAAATGAAATGTTCAAACGTACCTACGTTCTGCATTTTAATTTATAAAACCTACCTGTTACCAACCGTTCGTCTAAAATTGTGAGCCATATGTTTGTGACTATTACAGCGCCATCTATCACAAAGCGAAAAAAGTGGTCTAACTAAAAGATTCGTATTTCTTTACGTACTACACGAATATATAATAAAAAATGGGGGTTCCTATTTAAAAAAACCACAGTTGATATCCGTTTGACCTATGGCAGCGCCATCTAGCGGACAACCATAGCGCCATCTGGTTTCCCCCTTCAAGCTAATAAGTTTCGTTCTTTGTAGTTTTTTCGTTTGACGGTTATTTCGTGATATATTTGGTCCGGTCACGATCAATGGACCACTCTGTATACATACAAAATAATATTGATTTCAAATGTTCTTAATGTGTACTTTTGTTTGGCTTGATTGTGTCCATTTTCGCTGTTACCATTTTTATTCTGCTGTGTAACTACCAAATGTGACGTCGTGGAGAAAAACGTATTTTACCGGTGTTTTCAGCACCCCAGAATTCGGTAAATTCATCCTTTTGCAACAACATGCAGAAAGTAAGTTTGAATTTGTTAACTAGTGTAATTTTTATTATTTGAGGGATAAGGTGGCTTCTCTAACTGACAAGCAAACATGGAATTATTGCAAATTCGGACTAACAATCACGAGCCTAACCCTGCAATTGCTTTTGCGCTATACTTGCAAATTTAACCTTGAATTCCATCTTCAAGCGTAGCTAAGCAATCTAAATCTCTCTTGGCTACATAAATGAAATCAAGCCTTGAGTGGTGTAAGATTTGCCATCAGCGACGTGAGGGCAGTGTGACACATCTTCTGTCTCCGAGCTCTCGACCGACACTTCTCCTTCCACTCTCGCAGACAGATGTCGCCTCACACAGTGCTTAGAATCGCAGTCCCATGTTTCCCCCTGAGATTGTTACTATCGGTATATGAGTGCTTAAAAGAATGGTTCAAATGGCTCTGTGAACTGTGGGACTTACCATCGGAGGTCATCAGTCCCCTAGAACTTACAACTACTTAAACCTAACTAACCTAAGGACATCACACACATCCATGCCCGAGGCAGGATTCGAGCCTGCGACCGTAGCGGTCGCGCGGTACCATACTGAAGCGTCTATAACCGCTCGGCCACTGCGGCCGGCTGAGTGCTTAGACAATGGAAAGGATAACGTTAAGTTGGATACATTGTTTTCAGTGTAATAGAGAGTTCTGACACGCTCCTGACGCTTTATGATGTTTCAAAACTTTTTAACATTGTTGACTGTTGAGCGTGCCTCTGCCTGTGTTTAAAAAGCAGTTACGTAGGGTTTGTTTGGTTAAGTTAATTTCCGGCTTCCTTGAAAATACTAGTTGCGAAAAAAAAGGTCGTAGTTCATCTGAAATTAATTGTGTTCTGACCTGTGACCGACTTGACGAACTTTCTTTTTGGGAAAATGGTGCACATATTTTGCGTTTACTTTATTTGCACAGACCAGATAAACTAGATTACCTTATTTGAAGTGTATAGACTTGCTAGAGTAATTGGTTCAGATTAATGTGTAAACATAATAGCAAGTTGTTCTAGAGGGAATACTGCTCAGACTTTTGTCTGATAAATGTTTAGTTGCCTCTCCCATCATGAGTAATAAAATTTTTCCTTGTATTTTGTTTGCAGCAATTTGTATGAAAATTCTATGAGAGGAAGCGACCATTTGGATGTACTTTAATAATTTTCTAATGTCGTGGGCTCACTTTCTATTATTTCCTAAATCACTTTACAATTTTCGACATTCCGTTATTTTCAAACGCTATAAAATACAACACAAAACAGATGGAAGACTGTATTACAAGACGTTTAATTTCACCACTGGTTGGAGACACAGTGTAGGAGTAGAATGTGGCTTTCTAGGTTAGCAGTGTTATCAGCACCATATACTATTAATGGAACTGATGTATGGGTTCGAAGATTGAGCCTTCTCACACTGTTTGATTTTACTATGTATACATGCCTTTCCTTCCCTTGACGGAAATAGCAATGCATGGGCACCACCTGTTCTCGTAAGTGACTCCTGTGTGCCTCAGCTGGTATTTATAGCCTTTGTAAACAATGAACTTTCACTAAAGATAGCAAATTGTAATCTGTAAGTTGTAGAAAACTGTTAACAGACAGTTGGCGTCATGTTTCCCAGCACCTTCCAACGTGCCTTCCCATGTATCACTGAGAACCTCTGTTAACCATTTTTTTGTAAAGAAATATCTATTGTAAAATATTGTAAGGTGCTTTCCATGTAGTGTTTACTGATGAAATTGCTTTACACGATCTAACGATGAAATGTTAGTTATAAACAAACAATACCACGTGCACCACGTATCCAGCGCCGCCTGGCTATTTAGTGCACATGTTTTCGAATTTGTTCCTTTGCAACATGTTGGGCGTGTCTAGTGACTGAGAATGTTGAGGAAATATAGTGAATCTAATGAACATTTCAAGATCGACATAACATTGGTAAGACAGACAGCCATATTCTACTCATTATAATATGTCAATATCTTTTTACACCAGTTTTATGTTGTACTTTATAGCTTTTAAAATGACGGAATGTCGCAATGCGTTAGGCGATTCTGGAAACAATAAGTCGTGTGGTCAAGACATTTGACACTTTGTAAACCTTGTCTTCTTACTTGATTCACAAGGTGGAGTGTACGGAATGGAAAACAACTTACTAATTCTTCTGTCAAAGGGTATTTCTTTTAAATATGCGACCTGTGGTGTTATGCTTTATCTCTGGTGTTCAATTATTATTTAGGGGAGGGATGGTTTGTTACTGACTGAGTACAATCAAAGTACACTGATCCTTAGGTAAATTGTCTCAGTTTGTGTGTGTCTCTTGTAAACAGTTACCTTCTGCAACAAAGAATATTCAAGTTACATTCGCTAACATGTTAAAACACCTTTATTTATCATGAATAGAGATCGTTTATCTTGCAGCAATTATTTTGAATAACCATTGAAATTTGTCAACACCACTCTCATTCGATTCTCTGGAGGGTTCTTTGGAACTGACTTAATTTTCTTTAACCTTTATGTTTGTTTGTGTTCAGTGGAGTGTTTTCGGATTTTGTCCTTAACAGTTTTCTTAAATCCATACATCGCCATTCTCCACTGACGCTATTCAGTTATAAATTGTGCAGTTGTTTTAATAAATATATTTCTGGTTGAGTAATGTGGAACTGAATACTAATTGTTATTGCCGTCTACCAGCTTCCCGCTCCCAACACAACCCAGCTCCATACCGCCTCCACTGCTTTGTTTCAGAAATTGTGTTCTAACAACTGGTGACGATAATCCTGCCTATTCCGGTCCATGACTGTAACTTGCAGTCGACGTAACGTAATAAAACATACCACCAATCGCAAGTCATGGCGATACAGTACCAATAAATGATACAATTCATGAATGACACAGCTCCAGACTTGGAATAACATCGACTATGAAATGAAACAAAATATTAATTTTATTTTTTACCAAAGGAGTTCCACCGTATGTTGTCGTCATGAGTAGTATAGCTACATACTATCGAAACCACCGGCGATCCTTACAGTTCAGCTACCTGACCCTCACTTGAGTTCCTGGCTTTCCCTCAAGATCACAAATCGTTGATGACCAGTGAGAGGTCACACCATCTACCTTACTCCTGCCAATTATAGTGCAGTGCTAAGAACGCAAGATGTTGGAAGTAACCAAATTGTGTCAGTCTGAAATAATAGAACGTGTCCCATCCTAATCTCCAATTAATCACAGTGCAGTACTCTACCTCCAGCAAGTCATAGTGCATTACTGAAATCCTACATGGCTGAAGAAACTTAACTGCGGTAGTGGAAAATTTAAAAGCCCCTTCCCTTCCCGTACATCCAACACATCACACAGTGCAGTACTCCTTATTTCCAGTGCGATGTTTAAAACAATAAAACAAATCAAAGATGGCAGAAATAGCCCAGTTGTGTTAACGGATAATTAAATGTACCCCCTCCCCCCCCACCCCGATGTACAGCCCACCATAGAGTAGTAATCCCAGTGTAAAGAAATAGTGTTTGTGTTATACTCCACATCCCCTACTCGTTTAAACCAGTCACAGCATAGTATTTAAATGGTTAACCTTCTGGCAGGTGCACCTATTCATGTCGCATGAGCAGACGGGCATTGTAAAATTTACAACATCGACATTTTTCGAGACGAACGAGCATGTGCTAAACAAAGTATTATACTTATTGAAGAAAGATCTTCACATTAACTATTTTCAACATTTATAATAAAAGCTTTGCTCTTTTAGTTCTCTTAATACCAATACAGGGTGTTACAAAAAGGTACGGCGAAGCTTTCAGGAAACATTCCTTACTCACAAATAAAGAAAATATGTTATGTGGACATGTGTCCGGAAACGCTTAATTTCCATGTTAGAGCTTATTTTAGTTCCGTCAGTATGTACAGTACTTCCTCGATTCACCGCCAGTTGGCCCAATTGAAGGAATGTAAAGTTGACTTCGGTGCTTGTGTTGACATGCGACTCATTGCTCTAGAGTACTAGCATCAAGCACATCAGTACGTAGCATCAACAGGTTAGTGTTCATCACGAACGTGGTTTTGCAGTCAGTGCAATGTTTACAAATGCGGAAATGGCAGATGGCCATTTGACATATGAATTAGCACGGGGCAATAGCCGTTGCGCGGTACGTTTGTATCGAGACAGATTTCCAGAACGAAGGTGTCCCGACAGGAAGACGTTCGAAGCAATTGATCGGCGTCTTAGGGAGCACGGAACATTCCAGCCTATGACTCGCTACTGGGGAAAACCTAGAACGTCCAGGACACCTGCAATGGACGAGGCAATTCTTCGTGGAGTTGACGATAACCCTAATGTCAGCGTCAGAGAAGTTGCTGCTGTACAAGGTAACGTTGACCACGTCACTGTATGGAGAGTGTTACGAGAGAACCAGTTGTTTCCGTACCATGTACAGCGTGTGCAAGCACTATCAGCAGCTGATAGGCCTCCGCGGGTACACTTCTGCGAATGGTTCATCCAACAAGTACGACACATGTGGTTCATGCACGATGGAGCTCCTGCACATTTCAGTCGAAGTGTTCGTACGCTTCTCAACAACAGATTCGGTGACCGATGGATTGGTAGAGGCGGACCAATTACATGGCCTCCATGCTTTCCTGACCTCAAGCTTCTTGACTTTCATTTATGGGGCATTTGCAAGCTCTTGTCTACGCAACACCGGTACCAAATGTAGAGACTCTTCTTGCTCGTATTGTGGACGGCTATGATACAATACGCCATTCTCCAGGGCTGCATCAGCGCATCAGGGATTCCATGCGACGGAGGGTGGATGCATGTATCCTCGCTAACGGAGGACATTTTGAGCATTTCCTGTAATAAAATGTTTGAAGTGACGCTGGTACGTTCTGTTGCTGTGTGTTTTCATTCCATGATTAATGTGATTTGAAGAGCAGTAATAAAATGAGTTCTAACATGGAAAGTAAGCGTTTCCGGACACATGTCCACATAACATATTTCTTTCTTTGTGTGTGAGGAATGTTTCCTGAAAGTTTGGGCGTACCGTTTTGTAACACCCTGTATAGCTAGTTATTCTGACATACGTTCACTTTCAAAACACTTTTCACAAAGAAATTGTTTCTTAGTGTCCTGTTTACAAGCAAAGTTATTACGTCTATGACATTTAATTAATGTGGATGAATTTTTTGACCTTCACGGAGGATGGACGTTTCGCGCTTCAGCACGAAACTGAATAAGAAACACGGAGGATTCGGTTGGCAACAATTTCAATGGGGCTCTACAAACGAGTTGTTCTTTCATAGTACCTTGTGCTAGCTTCTTGAGATAAATATGTTTTCGTGAAGCTATCTCTGGTTTGTGAAGAGAAACGATAGTTGTGAGTTAGTTGCAGGAACTCTGAAAAAAGTGACGGAAATAGCCAATACACGTCTCTTGCAATTCTTGAACTGAGTAACAGGGACACGTTTTATCTACAATGTAAACTCTACGTTTCGTCACGTTGTAGTCAGCTATGATTTTAGGTTTGTGTGTTTCCTCACCAAATGTCGCTGTGTCATGCATAGTAGACAATAACAGGAGAGTACAGTTTTTTTACGAGGAACGTATCAAGCTAAGATCTTATGCTACTGAAATATAAATGTGGTGTCACCGCTAGACACCACACTTGCTAGGTGGTAACTTAAATCGGCCGCGGTCCTGTAGTACATGTCGGACCCGCGTGTCGCCACTGTGTATTCGCAAACGTAGCGCCACCACAGGGCAGGTCACAAGACACGGACTTGACCTCGCCCCAGTTGTACGGACGACATAGCTTGCGACAAGACGTATCACGTCTTCCTCTCATTTGCCGAGAGACAGATTAAATAGCCTTCAGCTAGTCCATCGCTACTACCTAGCAAGGCGCCATGTGTATCATTGCTAATTGCTTACTACTATGCAAGAGATGTATTTCAACAAGAAGAACATCATTAAAAGTTAAGTATATTAAAATCTCTCTTCTTTTCTTTATAGTTTTCATCCAGTCTCCTGTTTCAGAATTTACGCCCGTCTGCGTTAGTTTCGCGTGCACCTAGCCACTCATTGTGTCGAGACCTTAGGGAATCGACACAACAATATTTTGGCGCCGAGGAGTGGTGCCGCGCCCACGTTGCAGTCTTTGTGTTATACTTGCTCTAATTTGCTTGTGTCATGGCTTCGCCGCATTCTCCAGATGTACTGTCCGAATTTTTTCGCTTGCAGAATCAGCAGACGCAGGCGTTATTGGAAGCCCTTGGACAGCTCGTCCAGGGTCAACGTGCGCTGCAAACCGATGCGGCGGCAGCCGCTTCTTCGCTACCGCAGCCACACAACGCTGTCGCACCGCCATTTAGGCCCTTTGAGGCCCATAACGAAAGCTGGACTGAGTGGGCCGATCAGTTCAACTTCCACCTCACTGCTTATGGAATTCAAGGTAAAGAGCGGCAGCCGTTTTTGCTTTCTTGTGTCGGTGTGTCTACCTACCGGGTGATAGTGAAATTGTTTCCCCGACGCGACGTAGCAACTCTGACCTACGAGGAAATTTTGTCGGCTTTAGATGCCTATTTCAAAGAAACAGTAAATGTAGTTGCAAAACGGTATACGTTTTTTCGTACAAAACGTACGGCCGGTCAGACTAATAGGGAGTGGGTAGCAACTTTGCAAGGACTTACTAGAGACTGCGCGTTTGCCTGTGAATGTGGCCTCCCATATTCAGATACTATGGTGCGTGATGCAATTGCACAGAACGTTTCTGATGTTCGCATACGGGAACAGATTTTGAAGCTAGTTAATCCCTCCCTGCAACAAGTGATAGACATATTGGACAGGCAAGACACACTTGACTTTGCTCAGGCATCATTTGAAACTTCGCCAGCAGTGTGTCACATTAATCGGCCCGCCGGGCCCGCTGCACGGGACGCTAAGCGGCCCTCGCGCCCGACTTCGCAGCGGCAGCCTAGCTTGCAACCACGTGCGCCGCGTAAGCAAGCAAATGCAGTGAAATCTTGCCCGCGGTGTGCCACTAGACATTCGCGTGCAAATTGCCCGTCACGCCAAGCTATTTGCTTTTACTGCCAAAAGAAAGGACATGTACAAAGTGTTTGCCAGAAGAAGTTAAGATCAGACAATCACACAAATTCCAGGCCCTTTGCTTCGCGCCGGAATCGAACCCAGGACAATCAGGCTCGTGGACCTTCGCCCATGGACATTCATGTAGTTCATGCCCACCCGTCCAGTGACACTTTAGCTAACAGTGACTGTGTTCGTCCCACCCAACGTGTGCGTCGACGTCGCCGGAAATCCCGTAAAGTCGCAAGTGCTTCTGTACCTGTCTCAGTTCAAATTGCACGAGACCGTCGCTCTTGTCGTCAACAAGACAATAAGCTTTTTGTGGACTTAGACTTTGCAGGAAAAGTGATACCATTCCAGCTCGATACCGGAGCTGCAGTTTCATTGCTCAATCACGACACGTACAAACAACTGGGCGCCCCGCCATTGCGTGCCGCAAATGTTACGTTAACTAGTTACTCAGGACGGCATATACCTGTGTTAGGACAGTGCAGCCTTCTTGCCACATACAAGGGACAGACAAAACTTGTGTCATTTTATGTTCTTCGTTCCTCTAGTGCAGTGAACTTGTTTGGTTTAGATTTGTTTCAATTGTTTACTTTGTCTATAGTGAATCAGGTCCTATCAGTGAATCAGACTGTGCCTTCCGCCAGTGTTTCTAGTCTTTGTGAAGAATTTGCAGACATTTTTGCACCGGGCCTTGGTTGCGCTCAGAACTATGGAGCGCATTTGGAACTGAAAGACAACGCGCAACCGAAATTTTTCAGCGCGCAATGTTCCCCACGCATTGCGTGATGAGGTCGCAAGAACATTAGCCGAATTAGAATCTCAAGGTGTCATTGAACGTGTGCAGGCTTCTCTCTGGGCCTCACCCTTAGTCATTTTGCCAAAACCTTCCGGAAAACTGAGACTTTGCGTGGACTTCAAGGCAACTGTGAATCCCCAACTAGTGACTGCTACTTTTCCTTTGCCCCGCCCGGACGATCTTTTTGACAAACTGTGCCCGGGAAAATATTTTTCAAAATTGGACCTAGCAGATGCGTACTTGCAGATACCTGTGGACGAAGACTCCCAGCGCGTCTTAGTGGTAAACACGCATCTTGGCTTGTATCGCTTCAAAAGACTGCCATTCGGGTGTGCATCCGCCCCTGCTTTGTTTCAGCAATATTTACAAACTATTTGTGCGTCGGTCCCTACTGCTGCGAACTATCTGGACGATATTGTGATCTCAGGAAAGACAGAAGCCGAACATTTGCAAAATCTCCGAACATTATTTCAGGTATTGCGTCAGAATGGTCTTCGCTTGAGGAAGGACAAATGTGTGTTTTTTGCTCGTGACTTACCGTACCTGGGGCATGTCATAAATGCCCAAGGTATACATCCGAGTCCAGAGCACCTTCGTGCCATTCAGGACTTGCCGTCACCGCAGAACTTAAAACAGCTACAGAGTGTGCTGGGTAAGGTAAATTATTATTCAAAGTTTGTGCGCAATGCTTCTTCCATTTCAGCTCCGCTTCATCGCTTACGCCGTAAAGGTGTTCCGTTCGTCTGGACGACGGAATGCGAACGCGCCTTTCGCCAGTTGAAATCGGCGTTACTTTCAAATACTTGCCTTACGCCATTCGATCCCCGAAAACCCCTTTTGTTGATGGTAGATGCATCGGATTTCGGGATCGGTGCTGTGCTTGCGCACAAGGATGGCTCGCATGATCGCCCTATTGCCTTTGCGTCCAAATTGCTCTCATCTGCGCAACGAAATTATTCACAAATAGAGAAAGAAGCTTTAGCTCTCGTGTTTGGTGTTACCAAGTTCCATGACTTTTTGTATGGTCGTCACTTTACCATCATCACGGACCACAAACCGTTGACATCACTTTTTCATCCGACCAAGCCTGTACCTCCACGTACAGCGCAGAAATTCATTCGCTGGTCACTTTTTCTCTCGCAGTACCGCTACGATATCTTGTATCGGTCCACTGCTAAGCACGGCAACGCTGATGCGTTGTCCCGTTTGCCTGTTGCTGAGGATAAAGCATTCGATTCTTCCGAACTTGCTTGCCTGTTCATTGATTCGGAAGCCGATGACGTGGTCGCATCGTTTCCGATTGATTTTCGTCGTGTAGCTACTGCCACAGCTGCTGACCCTGTCCTTGCTTCCGTTTTGCGTTTTGTTGCTACGCAATGGCCCTTGTCAAAGTCACGGATCGAGGATCCTTTGGTTCGCCGTTTTTTTGCTCACAAGGAGAGACTTTTTGTCCGACGTGGTGTTTTGTTGTTGCGTTCCGATAATGATCAGTCCCGAGTCGTGGTCCCACGTTCGTTACAGTCCTCTGTCTTACGGCTTCTTCACCAAGGACATTGGGGTATAGTGCGAACGAAACAACTTGCTCGACAGCACTGTCCTTGGTTCGGAATCGATGCTGCGATTGCGAATATGTGCTCCTCTTGCGTGGCGTGTGCCGCACAACAATCCGCACCGCCGCGGAAATTCTTTGCATGGCCGAAAGCCACTTCCCCTTGGCAACGCTTGCACATCGATTTTGCTGGTCCATTCTGGAATGCTCGATGGTTGGTTGTGGTCGATGCTTTCAGTAATTTTCCTTTTGTTGTCCGGATGTCTTCCACGACGTCTTCTGCCACAATCCAAGCCTTGTCTGCTATCTTTTGCATTGAGGGTCTTCCGCAGACTATTGTTTCCGACAATGGCCCACAATTCCTGTCCGCCGAATTTCAGTCATTCTGCACGGCCAATGGTATTCAACATCTGACATCCGCGCCGTTTTCGCCTCAGTCAAACGGTGCCGCTGAACGATTGGTCCGGACTTTCAAGTCGCAGATGTTGAAGTTGAAAGAGTCGCATTCTCGGGAGGACGCTTTGTTGCTCTTTTTGTCCTCATATCGCTCTCAGCCTCGCGATGGTCGCTCGCCGGCTGAGTTGCTCCATGGTCGCACTCATCGAACTCTGATGTCTTTGCTGCATCCGCCACATCAGGTTCCTGTGCAGCGGCAGACTCCTGCTTTTGCTCCTGGCGACGTTGTCTATTATCGCAACTATCGCGGTTCACAGCGTTGGCTCGCAGGGCGCATTCTTCGCTGCCTCGGCCGCGCGATGTATTTGGTTTTGGGGGCCTCTGGTGAGGTGCGTCGGCATCTCAATCAGCTGCGCCTCTGTCGTCGCCTGGGTTCTGCCGCTCCCCGTCTGCTTTCAGCGACGGTGCCGTCAGGTCAGCGCCCTGGGGACCCATCTACTGGCTCGCCTCATCCCCAGGTGTTACCGACGATGCCTTCCATTTTGCCTCATGGCGTCGCGCCGCCGCAGCCGCCGCCGGCGCCGCCAGCAGCGGACGCTTCGCTGCAGCCGCCTCGCGCCTCCCTGGGTCACGCGCCGCCGCTTGCTTCCCGTGACCAGCCGTCCTCCGCCATGGACCTCTTGCCCGCTCCGGACCAGATGTCGTCTTCGCCCGTCGGGTGCTCCGACCACATGGAGGTCGACCCCGCGGCTCCTCTTATATCATTCCGTGCGCAAACACCTCATGTTGACGTGCACCCTGGACTAGGTTTGCAGGCGTTTCCTAGCTCCCCTCGGACCGAATGGCCGGGTGCGGGTGGCACAGCCTCGCCTGTTGTTAGGCTCCCCACCTCATCGCATACGTCAACATGGGGTCCTCCCCACGGCGGGCGGCAGCCTTATCTCACGACCGTTCGCCGATTTGCGGGGGAGGAATGTGGTGTCACCGCTAGACACCACACTTGCTAGGTGGTAACTTAAATCGGCCGCGGTCCTGTAGTACATGTCGGACCCGCGTGTCGCCACTGTGTATTCGCAAACGTAGCGCCACCACAGGGCAGGTCACAAGACACGGACTTGACCTCGCCCCAGTTGTACGGACGACATAGCTTGCGACAAGACGTATCACGTCTTCCTCTCATTTGCCGAGAGACAGATTAAATAGCCTTCAGCTAGTCCATCGCTACTACCTAGCAAGGCGCCATGTGTATCATTGCTAATTGCTTACTACTATGCAAGAGATGTATTTCAACAAGAAGAACATCATTAAAAGTTAAGTATATTAAAATCTCTCTTCTTTTCTTTATAGTTTTCATCCAGTCTCCTGTTTCAGAATTTACGCCCGTCTGCGTTAGTTTCGCGTGCACCTAGCCACTCATTGTGTCGAGACCTTAGGGAATCGACACAACAATAAACATAGCACTTCTAATTTCTCTCGTTTTATTTGGGCGAAATTGTGGAAGTATTTCACTTCTTTTCTTCGTTATCATACCAATCCAGTTGGTGTTACTCTGCAGCAAATATTCAGAAAGGAGGTATCTTGGGGACCAATAGTCTGCTGTAAGAATTTACTAGACGCATCAAAAGTCTTTACACTACGTCCTCTGGAGCATTTACCCGATATTGCCCTTCTGGTTGCAAGCCGCAGTAAACCTCCAAATTACTGAAATAATTTTTTTTTTCCATCACATAGTTAAAACATTTTTATCTCATGTTTAGTTGGTTTGCTGTGTATATGCTGTCTCTCTCCACAGCGGCCACTGAACAGGTGAAATCCGCATACTGCGTAGAAGAAACGGAAACCTGATGCCACTCATTACAGCCCTAAGCTGTTGCATTCCTGCTCCATCTGACGCCCAGACTTCCAGTATATTAGCGCGATGCTCTTTTCTTGTTCTAGTCAAAAACAGAAAACCGAACACAGGCTTACTTTCGTGTGTTGATGTCACTTTACTATCTGTTTTGTGCAATAATTTATGTGTGTCCCGCTGTTTATTCATGTACATATTTGGATAGTTAACGATTTCACAAGAATGTCAAGGTCAATTAATTTCAGGAGAGCACTGACTTCATCAGTTACATCCACCGCATTTCTCTTTGGACCTGGTAGAATTAGCACACTCGCTTTTACATCAATGTGTAACTTTGTCTTTCCCGATAAGGAACCCCTGCACATCTTCTGTCTCTTAGAGAGCAGCACCATCCTTACCTTACAGTTCAGATTCACTACTTTGGTCCTCATATTCAAAGTTACCATCACAGAAATCCACTTCACATTCCTCCTGGCCCGAACGGTCTGGATTGACTTCATTATCACTTTCTTTGAGTAGTTTGCGAATTTCCTCTTCTGATACTCCCTTTGAACTGAAATAAAACATCAATAGAAATGAAGCGAATAGATAAATTCAGATTCCAGTACAAACCAATTAACTTTTAATAGGTATTTATAAGAAATGAAAAACAATGAATAAGTATAGTTAAATTACCTCTGCATAATGGCTGCTGAAACAAAGTTGGCAACTATCACACCGCACGTTTTACTTTTTACAACCTTCAACACCTCGGTTCTTATACTTCAGACAACAAAGTGCCTTTAGTTTCTTTCGTTAGTTTTCATAATTTAATATTGTCGAGAAAATATCAGCAGTGGAATAAACGGAAACGGTGGCGCAATAGTTCAAGGTTGAGGCAAAACAAAAACAGACCCTGTTGCCCTTATTACAACAGTGCGCCCGCTAAATGGTTAAATGATGCGCCAAAGTCGTTTGAAATTATATTATTTCTAATTCATACTTCTGTATGACCAACCAGTCAGAGTGCAGTAATAATAATTGTACCAATTTTACAGATATAATTACTTCATCCTGGAATTAAAGACAAAGATCTTCATTGTTTCGGAAATACATTTACCTTTGTCGTATAAATAGTGTCAAATTACATAATTTAGCTACACATGTATACCTCTGAGGTAATATTAAACTGATCGCAAGGTCAAAGGTATCCATTGCACACTTCAAACGACGTACACACATGTTTATCTCTCTCTTCTTCTCCAATCCGAGCCTAGTATTAAAATTAAGTTTCAATTGCGATGTAGTACTGTGTGGCCTCTGCTCAAAAGTATCTGAACGACCTGAATTATCAAAAAGTACATCACTCACCTCCTCTCCTCCAATTGGAATCTATATTACTATTACAATGTAGCCCCATCTGGGTTGCGCTGAAAAGAGTCCTAAATATTTTTATTACAAAATTCTATCAAAGTATTTCAATTGTCAAAATTATGGAAAATGCTGTCAACTATGATTCATGACTTCTGAAAATAGTTTATGTACTGTCTTAACAGTAACATCAGCAAATTTCATTCGAAGCTATAAATCATTCTCTATGGAATTTTGGAACGAGTATACAGGGTGAGTAAGGAGGAAACCTACATGTTTTGAGGGGTGATAGTATTAGTGATTCTGAACTTAATTCCTTTTCATAATGGTTTGCGAGATATAACACTTTTGATGTATTTTGTTATTTATTTTGGGTATTATTTAAATATTGTCATTGTTTACAATGTACCGCGTCAGTGTAGAGGAAGATGGGGCGAATAATTTGCTAAAAGATACCAACAGCCTCTGAAGTCAGGAAATTCCCTCAAATTGGTCCATAAAAACTGCCTAAGCTACAGCGCATTTACCCCGCACTCTTCATGTAAACTATCAATCCTAGAGAAAAAGTAAATACCACATTGTCTGTAGGACAGTTAACGTACCTTAATTTTGTACCGCAACACCATGCCACTGGGGGTGAGGGGCGGGTGTGGATTTCGAGTTATTCAAGAATAGTTTACTAAAGTGATATGAATTATTTTACTGAGAAACAGTAATGCTGTATCCTTTCAAAGCATGTACTTTTCCTCCTTACTCATCCTGAATAAAATCTTCGCTATAAATAATTAAAAAAGAACATTTGTAAATAGAATATAAATAGCGAATTAGGGGTACATAGTTGCCAAATATGAGTTTCATTTTAAATACTGTTCCATAAACCCAGAAAACACGAAACCAAATTGCCTGTTGATTTACATCACAGCTGGTTAACCTCACCAAAAGATGGCTCCATTGTTATAAAGTGTTACGTATTCATTCTCAGTAACATGAATTGTCACTGCACCAACAGATATATGTACTGGATAAAATGTTCTAAGTTGAATCTATGGACCACAGTCTATTGACCACACTTCATTTAAGGCACAACACAACCTTAAATTAATGATTTTTCACAGCTGTGACGTCACAGTGCACTAGAATGTCTGCAAAATACATCATTTTCACATTTATTTTTTTCATCATGTTGTTTTCCGTCCATAAAAGGTGATTTTTTACCATAAAGTACATGTTCGTTGGAGGGTGGAGGAGGGGATTAATATATAACCGATAGCTTTTTTTCAAAATAATTGGGGTCTTACATGAGGTTAACTAACAGAAAAGTTTTTTAAGGGACAAATTAATTGTCTTACCTTAGCTATGCATATTCTAAAATGTATGATGAGGAGTAATTTTTTCTTCATATAGAAGAAAGATACATTACAACCATGATTGAGTAATAAAGTTGCCATCCTTGTCATTCAGGATGATGAACAGAATGGTCTTCTCTATTTGAAAGGCATAGTGTGAGCTACCTTTGCCAGTTGTTGTTTAGACTTACAGAGAGTAACAATGATAGCGCAGATCACAATTAATTGCATCAAACTGTTGATTACACAATGTGATGGAGCATATTAATTTTAGTCCCACAGCTGTTTACTAAAGGTCTTAAACACTTAGGGTAAAAGCAATCACCCTCTCTAAACTGGTTATTACTGGCCATTGAGCACCACTGGTTACTAATATTCATCGATCACTGATCATCACTGATCTGTAATAATCATTGGTCACTGTCCATCACTGATGAATGGTCATCACTGACCAGTTACCATTACTGATGACCATAATCGATCTCTTATTGTCATTGCCCACTGAGTGTCATTGAACACTGACCATCGTTGATCAATGACCAAATATGATCACTGATCATGTTTAAACACTGACCATCAATAAGCATTTCCCACTATTGACCCACTCTAATCCGTTTTTATGTATCAGATGGCTGGAACAGTGGCAAAACCATCTGTTGTTGTGGGTTTATCGATTAGAAAGGCCACTGAAAATTTCCGAATCTCGGAACCACACACCATTTTAAAACACACACAGATTTACACACACACACACACACACACACACACACACACACACACACACACACACACACATATATATATATATATATATATATATATATATATATATATATATATATATATATATATATATATATATGGGTGTGTGTATGTGTGTGTGTGTGTGTGTGTGTGTGTGTGGTGTGTGTGTGTGTGTGTGTGTGTGTGTGTGTGCGCGCGCACATGTGTATGTAGGTGCCTATAAAGTGTATTCAATCTGCGCAATGTGTTTGGTGCTTATGAAGATCATCACATTGTTTACTTCTTAATTGTAAACGCTTAAGTGTCTCTGAGTGGAAAGGAGAGCCTAAAGATAAAGTACCACTAGAAACATATAATCGATGACACTTATTGCAAATAAATGGGACCTTGTTCCGGTTGAGTACAAAGAAACGCTGCAAGGCTCAAATTACTTATTTTACCTTATCTAATGTGCTTGTCAAAAAAAGCCACAATACTCTAAAATGCTTAATGAAGTATAATGTTTACCTTGAAACACCATCTAAATACGTAAAATGTATGTAATATAGCATTGTGGGTATTGTCATCACCTAATTTGTTTTATTATCAGTTCACGAAGGTGATGTGGATACTGCAACACAAAAGGAAAATACAATCGATTAGAAGCATTACAAAGAACCTGTTGCTTCATTTGGAGCTATGGCTCGCTAAAAGTCCTGTAATCAGCTACGTCAACACGTAATTAAAGTGCCACCACACACCTGTAACACACAGGGTTTTCTTTATGAAAGGAAGTAATACAGTGTTTGATTTCAGGAGAGCATAAGGTGTTTTATTACGACATAATATTTAAACTGTGGAACAACGTGTATTGTTAATACACAGACAGAAAAGACGACCAAAGTCGATAACAGTGACAGATGTGACATGTCCAAACATAATGTCAGGGTCATATCTCAAAACAAAGTTATTCAAAATTTATAGTATTTTGTGTGAGATTTCTCGTATCTTGCAAGCGCAGTGAAACTTCAAATTCAGCATCTACATTGTATTACTAAATCATACAATTACTTATTAAGAGATTCAAAGCTCGTTATTGGTTTAACTGTTAAAAAACGTTTAGGCTGTCCTTTAACAGTTACACCAGTATGTTATTAAAAAAATTGTGGTTCATTTATTACAATTAAGAAGATAAAAGCGTACGTATTAACAATCCGTTTTATAGGTCGCAACTGCTCTTTGATACTGAATTTAATACGACAAATATGCTCTTACATTGGCTACAACACGATTCTCCCATACCATACATGAGAAAAGGGAAGGTGCACAATTAACACAAACACAAATAGTGATGAAATTTTACACAGGTGAGCTCTGTCAAAAAATCCTCACAGTCCTTCCTGGAAGCAGTTGGTGTTTTCAAGTTAACAATCGTTAAGGCTTCCTGAAATTTTTTGAACAATTTCACTATTAGCTAATCCATCACTGTAATTAACACGTTTTTCTTTTGTCATGTAGCGTCTACAAATCTTGTCCTCCCAAGGAAAGCAAACGAACACGCAGAAAACCACACAACATGTTAAACCCTTAGATCGTTCGATTAATCCCAATGTTTGAAGCCTCTTCGGCATTGAAATTCAAAATACATCGTTTGATCTTCGGTATCAGCACAAAAGAAATCAAATTATCTGTACATTGCTTGATAACTAATGGTGAATCACTGAAGAATGCTAATCTCGACTCATATATCTTGCATTTAGGATAAGCTAATGTTACATTTCCTTTATCATGCACTGAACTACACATCGGTGTTGGTTCAAGTAATGAATGTGGACATATATCCATTCTAGGTAAGGATGCCTCCCACATTGTGTACTGAAATACGCAATGATTTAGTAATTCAAGTGTAACATACCCACCAAAATTAGGTTTGTGCAATCTATAGTTTAAAGTTGAATCGTGTGAAAAAAGTTACATACCACAAGAGCTAGAAAATGATAGTAAATTTCTTCAGGCAAAAAATGCCCAAAGCAAAGCCATCCCGCCTTCAGGAAAGTCATTTCCAACAAAAGCTATAAAATATATGCATATCGTTAAGGGTGCATTAAATCGCATTAGTTCATTGTCCGCAGCTGGTGGTCTTGCAGCAGTTATCTCGCTTCCCACGCACCAGGTTCCCGGGTTCGATTCCAGGTGGGCCAGGGATTTTCCCTTCGTCGAGAAGACTGGGTGTCGTTGTGTCGTCTTCCTCATTATCGTTCATCCCCATTGCGGTCGGAGGAAGGCAACGGAAAACAACATCCGCCAAGACCTTGTCTAGGAGGGCGGTGCGGAGCTCCCGCATCGTCCCCTACGCTCCTTAAGAGTATGGGACCGCATCATCCATCGTCATCAGTGGTTCATTATCGATAGTGTTTATGACACACATATTAGCATGGGAGTGAACGCATTTTCTACTGCGCTCAAAAAATCTCGCTAGGTTTTGCCAAAGGAGCGGAAGTTGTAAGTCAACGAGCATGCACTTTAACTTCCCGTTAGAACTGCTTCTCAGAGATCCAAAAGGATAAAAATGAAATTCTTACACGCTATCAGTTGATGAATCCAACAGATGGAGAAGAGGAGGGTGAT
This sequence comes from Schistocerca nitens, assembly GCF_023898315.1. Taxonomy (NCBI): domain Eukaryota; kingdom Metazoa; phylum Arthropoda; class Insecta; order Orthoptera; family Acrididae; genus Schistocerca; species Schistocerca nitens. The sequence goes on along the minus strand of NC_064622.1, from coordinate 237,630,691 downwards.
AACAATGAGAAAGTTGAAGATTACGATAGAGAAGTAGGGGATGATGACATTAACGATTGGGTAACAGCCACCAACAAATCGCTGTCCGATATTAACGTGAATGAACTTACAGAGCGATTGGTAGTCTTGCCGGCATCGAAAGCGGGTGCAGTAAATATTATCTTTTGAAAAGGAACCCCAAGAAGCATTGATAACCATCTGAAGTTGGAGGAAAGAATAAAGTGAAGTTGCATAGGCGGACATTAAGTAATACCTAGATCTGTAGGATGATCAGGGAAACGTGTAAATCGTGCCCTCTCCCTTTCTTCGTGTGCTGAGTATAAGAAGTTTGTTCTAGCTACAGCAAGAGCATGTTTCTCGTAATATATTCAATACCGACGAACAGTGTTGACCTATAAAATGGGCTGTTAATATGCACACTTTTCGTACTTAGTCAACTGTGAAAAAATAAATCCTACTGTAAAAGGAGTATTTACATCAGTAGACTCAGTTATAAGACACTTGTGTAACTCTTAAGAGTACTGATTAACTAAAATCAGTAGTGTCAAAGTAAGTGCTGCAATTATTTTAACAAGTAATACACACAATTTAGATGCATAAATATTTAATTTGAAGCTTCATTGTGCTTGCAAAGTGTGAGAGATCTTACATGTAATACAACTTTATTTTCGCCTAAGTCTCTTGGAGATCTTTCATACTACGAGAAGCATGCAATCTGCATATAATTTAATAGGTTATGTAGGAACGTTTAGAAGAAGAAAAGTCCTGTAGTTCATACAAGGATCTCAGTAAATTTAAACTTTCACGTGGACACTAACGATTATCAATGAAATTCGCCAACAACCATGAAATTGAGATGTTATTTTATTTTGACTACCAGTTTGGCATTCCACTACGCCTTCTTCAGGCCCCTGCATAATAAAAGAGTATACTTGTAGTGTATATCAAGGTGCACTACGCAAGGTTTACACAAATTGACGTGTAATCATAAAAGCACTTAATGCTTCAAAATGAAAGCAGTGGTGTTAAAACAAATGTCTGTCTACACCCAGCACAACTTAATAAAGCTAGTGTGCATATTTGTTAGTCGTGAAACTATTTAACAACACAGATTTACAAGAGAATATGTAAAAACCTTTAAAACACCAGAAATAGAGAGTGTACAGTTAGGAGCTCCACCAAACAAATGTTGCCAGCATTCTTAAATATAAAATCGTACATACTTATTATAGATGAGGAAACCCCCGATTTATGGGGACCTATCCTCGTTTAAAGTGAAATGTCACATTATAATCTACGAAGTAAAATAATGTATATATTTCCGGCCTAGATACTATCACAGTCGGTGATATGATTAGTTGTCATGGCATCAAAAATTGAAGTTGACGCAAAACCCAACGGCAGACGACTTATTAAGAGATAAACGGAATGCAAGGAGCACGCTAAGAATATTCACAAAAACCTTCTGAGCCTATGTTAAACATCAAATCGAAATAAAGAGATACGATTTGATGTCCTTTATACCGCTTTGCACGTCAGCACTACCACTTTGAAACAAACCAACAAGGAACTCAAATATGATCTCTTAATGTTTTTGCATATTCTCTTGTGAATCCGTGATGTTAAAGAGTTTCACGACAAAGAAACATATTTCATTCTATTGTTCTAGATGTACAGAGAGATTTATTTTAACCCCTCTACTTTAATTTTATAACTTTAAGTGCTTTTATGATTACCCATCACTTTCTGTAACGCTTGCTTCGTACACCCTGATGTACACTACAAGTTAGCCCTTTTATTACGCAGTGGCCTGAAGATGGCACAGTGGGATGCCGAAACGTAGTCAAAATAGAATAAAATAGCGTCTGAGTTACACGGCTGTTGGCGACTTACATTGATAGTCACGGAACAGCTGATGTCCCCTGTCCATGATGAATCGACCGAGACCTATCACTAATTGGCTAATGTTGGATTGCCACACGAAGTCTCAGGCTTTATCTAGAATGTGAAGCTAGGAAAAGTTATTTGCTTCCAGAAACGGTGTTCGTTCTGATCAGACTACCACTTACAGCTAAGCCATATACTCCTCTATTTAGCTTAAACTTCTAAGAAATACTAGATATTGTCATATTAACTTAGAAATAAATTTAAACGAAGGCACATTGCAACACATTTGTTACTAAAATTCTTAGGATGGTAGATTAATAAGTATTAAGCTTGACAACATTCTTCCAACATACTGAAGTGAGGGCTTGGATACGTGACGCATCGGATTTTTTAGTAGCGTTTGTAAGTATATTATCATGATATTGATCCCTACTTGTCACAGTACACTGAGACTTTCACTTTCAAGTCAGTGCGTAACGACCGTCTTGCGTTCCTCAGCCGCTTTCCCCCTGCACCCGTCCACCGTCCACCATAGGAGGTCATGCGAGGAATAAGGCGGAAATCTAAACAGATGGTAGAAGACATGTGTGGTGGCAAATACGAGTTTATTAAACTGGAAAGTAACCTAAACTAGAAATGCTTCTATTACCATGTATCAGAGAAAACGAAACTGGCAGATTGTCCACTTGTTGATTCGTGCTTGGCAGGGGAATAATTGATGAAATTCATCACATAACGAAATGTTAGATCACTACTATTTTATCTTGTTATTTGCACCATAGTACATGTGAAATGTTTTCCCATACTAGGATGTTTATGAGCAGAATGTTTCCCTCTGCTTTAGGTAATCCAATATGGAGCTGCTGACTAAAAATTGACGAACAGCATAATAGCAGCCTTTGCCTTTGTAGCTGACGCATGGACTATTCAGTGAATCATGATTGATGAGTTTTATACGTCTGAGTGAGTTTGAGTGATTCCTGGTCGATCAGCAATTTAGGAAATAGCCCATCAATCACAGTGGCATATAACATTTAGGTCCGCTTCACTGTAATCATTAAGTGCTTAAAATGCATTCCCATTTACTACCTCATAAAATATTCTTCGCCACTTGCACTCACCGAATTTATTGCAGATATTGCTGTCATAAATATCACCTAATCACTTAGATGCTAGTATATCTGTCTGTATTTGCTGACAGTTAATCAAATAAAAGTAATTCTGAATCTACCTCTACAGGGTTTCTCTCCAATTCATAATTAAGTGCCTGGCAGAGAATTCATCCAACCAATTTCAAGTTATTTCCTTACCGTTGCAATCTCGACCTGCAGGAGGGAGAAACAAACCCTGAAATTTTTTCATGTGAGCTCTGATTTATCTTATTTTATTGTGATGATTATTTGTCCCTATTTAGGTGTGTGCTAACAAAATATTTTCACACTCTGAGGAGAAGACAGGTGATTGAAACTCCGTGAGAGGATCCTGCCGCAACGAAAAACCTCTTTCTTTAAATGATTGTCACATCATCTGGCGTATAATATCCCGGGAACTCTCTCCCCTATATCGCGATGGTTAGAAAAGGAGCTGCCCTGCCCTGAACTCTTCCGATGTCCTCCGTCATACTATCTGATGCGGATCCGACACCGCTCACCACTACTGAAGGAGTGGATGGAGAAGTGTACTGTAAGCGTTCTCTTTAATAGACCTGTTACATTTTCTAAGTGTTCTGCCAATAAATAGCAGTGTTTGGTTTACTGTCCCCATAAAATTATCGACATGATCATTCTGATTTAACTTACTCGTAGCAGCAATCCCTAAGTATTTACTCGAATTTATAGACTTGGGATTTATGTGATTTATCGTGTAATTTTAAGTTAGCGGATTCCTTTTAGTACACGTGTGGATGACCTCACACTTTTCTTTATTTAAAGTCATTTGCCACTTTTCGCACGATACAGATATCTTGTCTAAATCATTTTGCAGTTGGATTTGATCATTTGATGACTCTGTAAGACGTTAAATGACAGCATCATCTGCAAACAATCTGATAGGGCTGCTCAGATTCTCTTCAATCGTTTATGTACATCAGGAACAGCAGAGGTTATATAATACCTCCTGTGGGAATGCCAGCCATTAATTCTGTTTCGCTGGATGACTTTCCGCCAATTACTACGAACCGTGATCTTTCCGACAGTAAATCACAAATAAAGTAGCACGACTCAGTCGATATTCAATAAGCACACAATTTGATTAGAAGACACTTGTTAGGAAAGGTGTCGAAAGCCTTCTAGAAGTCTAAAAATATGGAATCAATTTGACATTCCCTGTCGATAGCACCCATTGCTTCTTGAGAATAAGTAGCTAGTTGTGTTTCACAACAATGATATTTTCTGAATCCACGGTGGCTATTTGCCAATGCATCGTTTATATCGAGGTAATTTGTAACGTTTGAACAATTGTTCCAGAATTCAGGTAGGTAATTCAGCTGATTACTTCTATTTCCTTTCCAGTGTACTGGTACGAGCTCTGCTATTTTCCAGTCCTTAGGTTCGCATCTTTCAGCGAGCGAACGGTAGTACCTGATTTCTAAGTATGGGGTTCATGTACCATTATACTCTGCAAATTTTGTGCTACAGGTAATCTGCGTGTGAAATATTTCCATAACGAATGTACGCCTAGTCACGCAAAGAGACTTCATAGGTTATATGTACCTGGTGTTGACATAATAGTTCTCTGTAGTTTGAAATGTTTTACTAGTGAAATTATCTATACTCAAACACTCACACTCACTCACTGGTCATACCGGACTCGAGAGTCCATTACCGCAGCAATGTATTTTCGCCATCCGTCCCTGTCTTGGGCTATTTCCTTCCATTCACCTTCAGTACCTAGGCTCCTCAAATCAGCCTTCACATTGTCCTCCTATCTACGCCACGTTCTCCCCACAGGACGTTTTCCCTCTAACTGCCCTGCTCTCATAATTAGTGCTACGTGACCAGCCAGTCGCAGCCTACGTGATTTAATAATACTGGTTATGTCAGAGCTTGAATAGAGTACGTGAACCTCTTCGTTATGCAGTTTTTGCCACTCTCCGCTAATGTCATCCCTTTTTGCTCCGAAAATTTTCCTCTAAATTTTGTTTTCAAAATTCGAAACGGCTCTTCATTTGGCATAGTGAGAGACCAAGTCTCACACCCATACAGCATAACTGGTAGAATAATAGTTTTGTATATTATAATCTTTAAATTCCCAGACAATATCCGTGATGAAAGTAATCTATTCAGTGAGAAGTAGCACGCATTTCCCGCCCACAATCTCTTCTTCAGTTTGGATTCAATCTCATTTCTCGAAGTGATGTCAACGCCTAGATACTTAAATGTGTTCACTTTTTCAAACTGCATGTCTGCAACTCTTAACTTTTCCTAATCTAATACAGTTGTCATTCTAGTAGTAACCAGGCATTTAGTTTTGTCTTCACTTATCCTTAGACCTACATCTTCACTAGCCTTGGTTAACGCATTCACATTTGCTGTTACAGATTCTTTCCTATCGCTAATGATGTTTAGATTATCTGCATACCATAATATCTTAATATTTCCATTAAACTCCACACCCTCTGAATTATCTGCTGCCATTCATACAGTTTATTCTAGGACTAATTTAAAAAGTAGCGGAGACAGGTCATTTCTTTATTAGAAATTCTTCTGACTCCAGTTTCTCCACGCTTACTCTACCTTTTGTGTTTTTCAAACTCGCTTCTACAAGTCTAAATTACTTCTTTCGTATTCCAAGTTCCAAAAGAGTTTTGTACAATTTTGATTGCAATACTGAATCATGTGCTTTTGTAAAATCTATGAAAAGATTATGAACTGGTTTATTGTATTCCCATTTCTTTTCCAAAATTTGACGCAGGGTGAATATTTGGTTTATAGTTGATCTGTTCCTCCGAAAGCCAGCTTGGTAATCCCCCACAATTTCCTCTGCATATGGTGTAAGCCTGCTTAGCAGAATATTCGAGAAAATTTTGGAACATACTGATAATAGCGATATCCCTCTACAATTACTAGAATCTATCTTGTAGCTCTTCTTAATAATTGGGATCAGAATCGATTTCTGCCACTCTTCAGGTATCATCTCTGAGTTCCATACTTTAGTTATCACTTTGTGAACTACTTCCACCAATTTCTGTCCCCCATTTTTAACTAATTCTGCAGTTATGCAATCTGATCCTGGTGCTTTATGGTTTTTCAATTTGTTGATTGCATCTCTTACTACCTTTAATGTTGGCTCAGGTATCGGGTGTTCTGCTGTATGTATTTCTTCCGCCTGCTTATTTCCTGCTTCCTGGTGTACATTTAATAGACGCTCAAAATACGCCCTCCATTTATTTAAAATAGCACTGGGGTCTGCCAGTATTCCCCTGGCATCCGCTCGAAGTCCATTTGTCCTAGCCTTGAACCCCTTCCTATACCCATTTATATGCAGGTAAAGTTCTCTAAAGTTTTTTGTTTTACTGTTTGTTTCCATTTCTTTTAATTTGATCGTTCAAATAATCCCTCTTCTTTGTCAATAGCCTACGACCAACTTCCCTTCTCATGTTGAAGAACTCCTCTCGTTTTCTGTTTCCCATTCTATCCCAATCTAATCGCGCTTTTCTCCTTTCCTGTACCAATTTCTTGTATTCCTCATCAAACCACGGTTTCCTCCAATTCTTCTTAATTGTACCTATTATTACCTTCGCAGCCTCTTTGATATTATTCCTCACAGTGATCCACCGTTTATTTACATTGTCGTGTTGATCTTCGTGTGTCCTGAGAGCATCAAACTTATTTGAAATTTCTATCATGTACCTTCTTCCAAAGTTTTCATCATTTAGCTTGTCAGTGTCGAAACTAACAAGTTCTGCATTGTGACACCTTGATGTTACTGTAGATAGCCGTTGGTGAACTTCGGCAACTACAAGAAAATGATCAGAAACGCAGTCTGCTCCCCTGAAAGTCCTAACATTTTCTATACTAGTGTGCCATCTCCGATCTACAAGAACATGATGAATTTGGTTTCGGGTGTGTCCATCCGGAGAGACCCAAGTTGCTTTATGAATGTTCTTCTTTTTGAAATACGTGCTCTCAAGAATCATGTCTTTTCATACAGCAAAATTAACCACCCTTGTGCCATTATCATTCGAAATGTTATGCAAACCTTCTTTCCCAATTGTAGGCCGGAATACTTCCTCCTTCCCTATCTTCGCATTAAATTCACCTATGATTAATTTTGTATCGTACGAGGAGAACTCATCACACAGTTCATCTATTTCTTCATAAAAGTCGACTTTAACAACCTCTTCTGTGTCCTCAGTTTGTACGTGTACATTAATTACTACTAGTCTAATACACCTGCCGTACAACACTATAACTGAAATTATCTATAAAAATAAAATTTATTTTTATTTGTACTCGGGTTCATAGCGAAGCTATAATGTCTTTTGGATCTTTGTTAATGTTTTAGAAGTTCAGTATTTCAGTTTCAAGCAACTAATATGTATTTAACATTCTCTGCTGCTGAGAAGTAATTAAGACCTGAGCCACGCGTTTAACTCAAGGTGAGTGGAATGCCCCTATACTTTGTTACAGATTGTTCTACGTATCACAGACGAATAAGCAGCTGTTGATCCTATAGATGGAACCAGAGTGAGTTTTACTCTTCCCATACTTAAATTCTCATCCAAGAGCTTTACCATCCCTTCTTAGCCTCTACATAAAAGAAACAATGGAGAGTCAACATTTTTCTTGTCATTCACTGTAGCTAAGCAGCAGCGCAGGCGGTCAACGAATCTACTGTAGCATCATCCAAGGAGCAGTTCCATAAGTCTACTTTGCTTCCTGTCGGAACTAAGAGAAAAGTAAATTAATACTGGTGGACAAGGATTCCGAATACGAGTTTAGTATCTTAATTGCCGTAGATCCGTCATCGGTAGTGTAACGCAAATATCTGTAGTAAAATGATTAGTATTTTCAGTAAAGGACTACAAATTACTGCAGCTGTAAACGAGGCAGATTCCTCAGAAGAAATGGTTTCAGAATCTCTAAATAACTGTCTGAAAAAAGTTTGGTAGTCGAACTGATACAAGAGATTCTCTTCAACAAGCACGCCGATGAGTGGTGGGACAGTATATGAAAGAAGCATTTGATGCATTCTGTGCATGCGTGTTTCAGGGTGGAACAAACTCGGAGACCGTACAACACAGAACAAATTATGAGCTGCGATAACAGCAGCTGCCCGGCGGCAGGCGCTTGCTTACTGGATCATCCGAATGGGGGTTTTATTCACTGGCTCCAGAACATCTTGTAAGCCAATATTCCGGCGCTTCTCTTGTTTCTCCTCAGGAGAAGCCTATAAATCTCACCGGCTGTAAGGTAGTTTTCTGTGCCAAGCAGCAAGGAATAAACCTCCCATCAGTGGAAGGCACGGAAGCAAAACTTGAATCTTCCTGGTGCTTCAACTAAGAACTTCCGTGTATAATTAAGTGCCAGGCTGGTACCAAGGGATCGGTGTTTTCCACCCGTTGCTTAATCAGGGCTGCTTTAGTTTGCTCCTACCCCTCATATATACAGTGGCCACCAGTACCAAGGATATATTAGCAACGTAATCCCCAAACCGAGTAATTAGTAGTTCTCAAGTATCTGCACCTGGCATGTCCGCCCCTAAACTAATATTTCCATGACATACTCGCTACATTGTCCCAGGAAGAAATCGCAACTGACTACACGCCGAGTCTTGAAAGTAATTAAGCTATATCAGCTGGTGGCTGAGAACTAAGAACTAATTTGGGGGACGTCTTCTTTTTCCCTTCTCGGATCTAGACGAAAAGGTACAGATACTTACTAACTAAGGTAGTCAGTCAGCTGTATGACAAATATACAATTCTAAAGACCATAAAAGCAAGAAGGAAACGTTCACCAAGGCTAACTGAAGAAATATAACAGCTCATGGCTCTCAGAGATACTCCACATCGCGCATAAAAACTACGCCACACATTTGAAAAATCATATTGCTTACGAGTAGAAGTGCAGCAGTGTGAGCGCGAAATGCAAAACTTAGGCATGCATGCCCAACCATTAATCGACAACACGAACAGATCCGCTGTCCTATGCAAAAATCTGCATGGTGCTGGTACAGCCCAAGTAGAAGCTGCAGCTGATCCCATTATTCAAGCCGAAGAATTGAACATGGACTTCACATTACCTACAACCACAACTGAAACACAAACGCGACCGTCCCACTGAATACTTCAATATGGTAAACGTCTGCAACCATGAAAAATTTTGTGTAACGCATGTTGCTTGCGGTTCCGTGAAGAAAGGGGTCATGCGAATGAGACCGGCATCTACTGCACACTACAGCATCACAGTCCAAATGGCGAAACATTTTTCTGACTCACTACAGGCCAGCATAACAGATGTAACTTCAAACACTCCAGAAACACAAGTGTTTTCCACGATACCTGGCAAAAGGGACTAGTTATGCCATTGCTTGGAAATTACGTTGTCAGAGAATCCTCTGATTATAACGTAATTGCATTCCTCGTGCACTGTCTCAGGTCTTAGGAGACGCAGACCACGACCAGCTAACCAACTACCTAACTAGAAACAATTTTCTAGACTAATACCAAACGGGTTTCGTAATATTGCAGTACAGCTTCTGCTGTAGTAAGTGTAACAGATGACCTGAAGCTTACCAAGAACACACAAGAGATCAGTATCATCCCCTTTTTACACTTCAGCAAATCCTATGACACTGTCGACTTTGACATTTTACTTGCCAAACTCAGCAGCCTATATTTATCGACAAGTACAGTGCAATGCTTCCTCACATACCTGACGTCTCACCAGCAATGCGTCTTGTCCGGCACCATACAGTCACAACGGAGGCAGGTAGTATGAGGCATCCCTCAGGGGTCGGTGTTAGGTCCTACTTTCTTTTCATTGTATGCAAATGATGTGTTTTTAGTTTTGTCCTTCGGCAAATACCACATGTACGTCGATGAACTCTAGCTGGATATAACTGCAAAACCAATAACTCTTAAGACAACTATCCTGAATCTCAATACCGACCTGTGTGCACTAGCAAAATGTGCACAGGATTTAGGGTTAAAGATCAGTCCATCCACACTCTCAACTAGTAATGTCTGGTCAGACTTCACTCATTAGCACGAAATATCAGGAATGATTACCATCTTTAACTCTAAATGGGATACTAGCAGCTTCCCTTCTTCAACAAAGAGGCAAGGAGTACTACCGGACATCAAAATTGCTGCACCACGAAGATGACGTGTTACAGACGCGAAATTTAACCGACAGGAAGAAGATGCTGTGATATGCAAATGATTAGCTTTTCAGAGCTTTCACACAAGGTTGGCACCGGTAGCGACACCTACAACGTGAAGACATGAGGAAAGTTTTCAACCGATTTCTCATACACAAACAGCAGTTGACCGGCTTTGCCTGGTGAAACGTTGTTGTGATGCCTCGTGTAAGGAGGAGATGTGCGTACCATCACGCTTCCGACTTTCATAAAGGTCCGATTGTAGCCTATCGCGACTGTGGTTTATCGTACCGCGACATTGCTGCTCTCGTTGGTCGATATCGAATGACTCTTAGCAGAATAAGGAATCGGTGGGTTCAGGACGGTAATACGGAACCCTGTGCTGGATCCCAACGGCTTCGTATCACTAGCAGTCGAGATGACAGGCATCTTATCCGTGTGGCTGTAACGGATCGTACAACCACGTTCGATCCCTGAGTCAACAGATGGGGACGTTTGCAAGACAACAACCAACTGCACGAACAGCTCGACGACGTTAGCACCAGCATGGACTATCAGCTCGGAGACCATGGCGGTGGTCACCTTTGGCGCTGCATCACAGACAAGAATGCCTGTGTTGGTGTACTCAACGACGAACCTGGGTGCACGAATGGTAAAACGTCATTTTTTCGGATGAATCCAGGTTCTGTTTACAGCATCATGATGGTCGCATCCGCGTTTGGCGACATCGCGGTGAACGCGCACTGTAAGCGTGTTTTCGTCATCGCCATACTGGTGTATCACCCAGCGTGATGGTATGGGGCGCCATTGGTTACACGTCTCGGTCACCTCTTGTTCGCACTGACGGCACTTTGAACAGTGGTTATTACATTTCAGATGTGTTACGACCCGTGGCTCTGCCCTTCATTCGATCCCTGCGAAACCCCACATTTCAGCAGGATAATGCACGACCGCATGTTGCTGGTCCCCTACGGGCATTTCTGGATACAGAAAATGTTCGAATGATGTCCTGGCCAGCTTATTTTCCAGATCTCTCACCAATTGTAAACGTCTGGTCGATGGTGGCCAAACAACTGGCTTGTCACAATATGCCAGTCACTACTCTTGATGAATTGTGGTATCGTGTTGAAGCTGCATGGGCAGCTGTACCTGTACACGCCATCCAAGCTCTGACTCAATGCCCGGGCATATCAAGGCCGTTATTACGGCCAGAGGTGGTTGTTCTGGGTTCTGATTTCTCAGGATCTATGCACCCAAATTGCGTGAAAATATAATCACATGTCAGTTGTAGTATAATATATTTGTCCAATGAGTACCCGTTTATCATCTGCATTTCCTCTTGGTGTAGCAATTTTAATGGCCAGTAGCGTACATCTGCTAAGACTGTTGCTTTCAGTTTGCTCTTAAGTACTGTAGAATAAGAAAAAGATTTTGATATGAGAACTACAGTGATCAGCCTGATCATTATGACCACTTACCTAATGGCTGGTATGTCCATTTTTGGCACGGATGACAGCGGCGACGCCTTGGTAGGTCACTGGAGGTAGTTTCGGCACAGCATCTCCACATTCAAGCCATTTAATTCCCGTAAATTCCGGGGAGGGGGCGATGAGCTCTGATGTCACGTTCAGTCATATCCCAGATGTGTTGGATTGTGTTCATATCTGGCTGCATGGGGAGCCGGTACATCAGCTGGAAATCGCCATTGTGTTCCTCGAATCACTGCTTCACACTCCTGGCCTTGTGACATAGCGCATTGTCTTGTTGACAAATGCCACTGCCATCGGCAGACATGATCGTCATGGAGCGGTGTACGTGGTCTGCAATTGGTTTACGATATTCCTTGACCGTTATGGTGCCTAGCTCGAGCTCCACTGGATCCATGAATGCCCAAGTGAATGTTCCCCAGAACATAATATGGCCGCCACCAGTCTGTTATTAATTCCGCCACAGTTCGGCGCCTGTCCTGTTTTACAGTCTTCCCAACGCACGACGTCCGATATCTGTAATGAGAGTTGGCCGCCCAGTCGCACGACGTCTGGATGTGGTTTCACCTTGGTTTCGCCAAGTGTTGAACACGCTGCACACAGCACTCCTCGAACATCGACAAGTTGTGAAATTTCCGAAATACACGTGCAAAGCCTGTGGGCTATCACCATCTCCCTTGTGTAAAACTATAGTAAATTGCTCGCCTTGCCCATTCTACACACGAAAAGCGCACTCACTGATATTATATGCAACTTGTATGTGTCTGACTATCAGTCATTTCTCGCCAGGTGACGCTGCTATCGCCTGGAAAGGTTTATATCTATAGTAGGTCCATGGTCATAATGTTCTGCCTGATCGATGTATATTGGGACTGTGAGCATTAATTTTGCCAATAGCTCCCCTTAACTGTAGTTGCTTGTTGATACTGCCTTTTAGTACCTTTGTGTTAATATGGTGACAAAAATATACAATGTCCGTAGTTGTCTGTGCCAAACGTGTAGCTGATGTCTTACAGTTCGTCTTGAAGAAGATGCCTGCAGGTGAATTCAATCCCCGTTAATTCTATCAGTGGTGGTAGACTGCAATAAACGCGTCGTTTTCAACGTTTAGACGACGTTCACTAACGTAGTACATTAACCCATAGCTTCTCCCATGGTTGACCATGACAGAACTATCATGATCATCCATATCACATACCTTGGAATTCTAAGGTTCGTCGGCTGAATAATTTGTGAATACAATTTACATGTGCCATAACAACAAAAAATTGAGACTTGTAGGTGACAGGACAGTCTTTTGAAACTGTTTACGTTAAATAAAAGTATATGTAATGTAATCTTGGCTGTTGAATGGTTTTTAACAATGAAACAGATCGCCCTTCAGCTCTCTCAAAATGGAAAACTTTACTAAATGCCGTATAAATGATAAGTAAATCTTTACCTTCTTATTTACAAAATGTGATGCACAGAACATCAACAACAGTACTACTTGTCTTGTTACTGAGCTTTGTTCTTTATCACCCTCTCATTTTCGAAGGAAATATTATATAGCAGGACATTAAAATTTATATTTATCCTGTTTTTGTATCTAATAGATAGTAAGCTCCCTGTCATTTGCTTCCCATGATATCTGTTCTCACTGATTTTACTAAAGCTACTTACGCATTGTTTCAATGGAAATTCATAAGATATTTGCTGTACCAGTTCATTGTTATAAATCTTACCTGACATAAAAACCTTTGCAGACTTCTTGCCCATTGATATAATTTCCTGTTATAAACTGTTTCGATTACTTGACTTCTATTTTCAGTGGTATAAGCTCCGCAATATTGCTACATATACATTCCTACTGCATTTGTTTACTTCTGTTAGAGTACTGCTTTTTATGCCATTGCTTAGGCTTATTTAATTTTGTGTGCTGTAACGACAACTATTGAGATTTGTTCTTGTTTGTTTAGGGCGCTCAACATCACTTCTACCTGTGTAACTATTAACAGGTTTTTGTATGTCTTGTACGTTTGGAGCTTTGCAGCTTGTAGAAAGTGCAAATATGTACAGCAATTACTGACGACAGCTGCATATATTTAATAATAAAAACCCTTATACTTATTATTTATATGTGTATATAATCTTGTAATTGTATTATTATGTGAATATTATGAAATATTTTCATTGGGATACGCTAGAGACCATTGCGTGTAAGATACCACTAATTATGGGCAATGCCAGACACTAGTCTGGTGAAATGATGTACTACGATGAAGCAGATTTTATCGAACCATTAATTAATAAGATAACGTACTTACTATTTTCTTGTATTTCATGTAATTTTGTACTATGCAATAATTTCATTTCACTCTTTGATTTCTTATTGCAAGGTATGACATTGTTTTTCTATTTAAGTGCGATACATATAAAGTGAAATTAACTTCCTTTGAGATTTTTCATGTTTTTTTGTAAATTTTCTTGAACTTATTGTTTTCAATTACAAGTTCAAATTGTTTCAATTGGTATGGGGATGTGATCATTTGATGCATTGTTTTGATCATTTGTCTTACTTAAACACTAAGGTACGACTCTTAACGAAGTGAAAGTACTATTTTTAGAACAACAGTACTGTATCGAAACCAGTAACCTCCGCTAACCACACGTATGTGATTTTTTTTTTCCAGACAAGTCTGCTTGCGCGAAGTGCGGAAGATCACAAAGTAAGAAAATATAATTAATCCACTATTAAAATAATTAAAGTATGATTTCGTATCACATGTTGCTCTGTAAATCAGTTAAGTGTGGTATGACACACTATATGTGTATTTCCGTTGCTTCCGCCCGAGTGAATTTTTTCGAAGTTCGCCTTTTAGTAAATGGACAAGTCTATGTCAAAATAGTGTTCACTATTCTGGGAGAAATCTTAAGTTATCACATCCAGATCATCAGCGTTCAATTCTTCTTCATTAGCAAGGTAAGAAAACTTTGGTAACGACAGTGACGACGATTGAGATTTGTTCTTGTTTGTTTAGGGCGCTCAACATCACTTCTACCTGTGTAACTAATAATAGGTTTTTGTATGTATTGTACGTTTGGAGCTTTGCAGCTTGTAGAAACTGCAAATATGTACAGCAATTACCAACGACAGCCGCATATATTTAATTAAAAAAAACTCATATTGATTATTTATATGTGTATGTGTCGTTAGGTCACAATAAGCTAACGAAAAAAGATATTCGTTGTTGCTTAGAGCATCTATAGAATATCACTCTTCCAGTAATATCAATTTTAGTGGAACACTTTGATGATTATCAATCGAAACAAATACTAAAATACTTTTTTCAAATTTTTACTCATGGTGACTATATGGATGAGACGGTACCGCATGTTGACAAAGTTTTTTCGAGTACCTTGTCGAAGATTTGTTGGAAAGCCCTTGCACATCCTTCATCCAGTTCTCTTTTCTTGATATGTCCATATTTTGGGAGCCCTGAAGAAAGATATTAGTGACCGTCAATCTACTTCGAAAGAAAGTGCTGCAGTCGGGGCACCATGAAGGCATTCGCCGTTTTGTTTTATTGTGCGATAAATATATTTACAGTCGTGACAATTAAATTGGAAATAGTAAACATGTCTCTTTCTTCTTACTCTGTGTCATGTTTCGATATGAATGCCCATGATAGCAGCATATGTAGTCTTTGTCAGTTAAGGACGAGGAAAAAATTAGTTGACATCGAAAAAAGTTCTTACGCCATGCAATATTTTCCGATATTTCTTCGAGATATTGGTGGGAAAGCGTGACGCTTAAGTATGGCGTTTATGAATAAACTGTTTCTTTTATATGTTTCCTTAAAAATATTTTTGGTCCCCAAAACACAGGCTATAGTTGTGTAAACTGGAGGTCCCTTCGATCCCGGCCCCCTCTCCAACTCTTATGTTCCTTAAAATTCACTTCGCACTTTTTCATGTTTAAGGCATGCCTGTATTAGTACACACCTGTAATTATGTTGAATAGGAAGTTTGATCAATGCAAATGGAGCTCATCAGACAATGGCCGCAATTTCAATTATTAAATTGTTCACCAACTTAAAATGATGTGTTATCCTCCTGTGAGGATACAAAGAGAAACCAAATAGTTTGAAAAGGGTAAAGTGTCAACAAAGAGAAGTGTGCGATCCACCTAACTTTGCGATCACGGTCCCAAAGAATGCAGGTTTAAAATATTTGCGTCAAGGTTCATAATTGGCTCACAATATTCGTTTCCACCAAGTGTGTTCTTTCTTGTATGTCCTTGCGTGCAAGCTTTTCGATTCGTGAGTTTCAGATCCTGTCATGGAGCACGAGAAGTCTTCTGCTTTCTTTCCCATGCCATGGCGTCATTGGTTAACAATAAAAGGTCTTCAGGAGTACGAGATAGCTTATCGTTTTTGCAAACTTGTTGCTGGATGGAACTCGCCAAGTCTGCTGCAGTTGACCGGAGAGAATCATGCACTGGCAGAAACATTTCAGTTTTAGAGAATTAGGACAGAGAACACTTGTCGCTGGGAGATTGAGGAGAACTCTTGCTGGCTTCTGGGAGACCGATGCGACATTCCATGCTGCTGTACAGAAGTCCCCACTGTGAGTACAAAAGAGGAGCTGGACTCAGTATGGGCACTGCCACTGTCTTCCACCTTCACTCTGTTTGAGAATGGTGAGAATGAGCCGCCGATATGGTCACCCATTGGAAAGCGATGCGATCTTAGTTAAATGTCTTTAGGGGCTAATCACACAGTATAACGTTTACACCTAGCTATTTGCTTCCACTATGCATTTCGGCGATGCACCTGGCGTTTGTACATATTTTCCTCAGTTCTTTCTTTAAACCACTTAACACCGTTGCAGTAATTGGTCGTATCCGTGATTAATTCTCATGTTTATGCTTTAGTTACGCTCATCCACATGTAACAAGGTCAGATTTCACAAATATAATCGACTACCCATTTATTAAATGTCCATTTACTTATCTCAGTGTATAATTCATGTGGTGATATTGAAAAGTAATAAAACAAAGTGTTTCAGTGACCGTTTATTTCTGTTTTAGATCATCACTCTTCTCATTAGTTTATCCATTTTTACGTGATCCCTATATTTTCATAATTTCTCGAGCCACCACAGTTTATTATCTTTCAATAAGGCGTTTCCGATGTGTGATATTGTCATTGGCATAAAGACTGCATAATCTTAGGGGAACTTCGCTTCTCTGTCGTCACCAGGCGTATAGAATCTAAGCGGGGTGTGCTAAACAGGTCGACCTGGAGCCTACACGTGCTCATCGGCACTGCGCCATTTTATTTTGTCTCTTATAACTCCATGGTAGTGTTTTGTGGCGTTGGTATTTCGCAAGCACTGCAGATATGCACGCATAATCAAACAAAAAATTTATTATGTGGCTTCGTTTTTCAAACATGATGAACAGAACTTTCTGACTACTCCATAGATAACAAGTGTAATTTTAACAACGGATCTTACAAAATGAGTCAGTCTAATGTGTCTGAGCTTCGGGCGGTAAATAAGAACAGATCAGAAAAGATAATATCTACATTCCGAATATTAACTTTCAAAACGCTAATATTTAATTGAAACATCCCCTTAGAAACATTAAACATGACTGTGCTTAAACTGACACACAATATTTTTAGCGCAACGCAATCTGACTTTCAAAAATCCCTACAAAAGAATGGCCCTGACTGACATTAACCTATAGCTTTCACAAATCACTTACCTCACAAAAATCTTCGTTACTCGAACTACTGCAATACAGCGAGCGCCACCACTGCCAGCTAAATAAAAGATTCAAACTACAGAAGTCACTAACCACTGATAGGCATAGTTAGCAAATGAAAGCTTTTAATAGAGAACAAACAATGTATTTACCTTAATAGTCATAATATACACTCCTGGAAAAGGAAAAAAGAACACATTGACACCGGTGTGTCAGACACACCATACTTGCGCCGGACACTGCGAGAGGGCTGTACAAGCAATGATCACACGCACGGCACAGCGGACACACCAGGAACCGCGGTGTTGGCCGTTGAATGGCGCTAGCTGCGCAGCATTTGTGCACCGCCGCCGTCAGTGTCAGCCAGTTTGCCGTGGCATACGGAGCTCCATCGCAGTCTTTAACACTGGTAGCATGCCGCGACAGCGTGGACGTGAACCGTATGTGCAGTTGACGGACTTTGAGCGAGGGCGTATAGTGGGCATGCGGGAGGCCGGGTGGACGTACCGCCGAATTGCTCAACACGTGGGGCGTGAGGTCTCCACAGTACATCGATGTTGTCGCCAGTGGTCGGCGGAAGGTGCACGTGCCCGTCGACCTGGGACCGGACCGCAGCGACGCACGGATGCACGCCAAGACCGTAGGATCCTACGCAGTGCCGTAGGGGACCGCACCGCCACTTCCCAGCAAATTAGGGACACTGTTGCTCCTGGGGTATCGGCGAGGACCATTCGCAACCGTCTCCATGAAGCTGGGCTACGGTCCCGCACACCGTTAGGCCGTCTTCCGCTCACGCCCCAACATCGTGCAGCCCGCCTCCAGTGGTGTCGCGACAGGCGTGAATGGAGGGACGAATGGAGACGTGTCGTCTTCAGCGATGAGAGTCGCTTCTGCCTTGGTGCCAATGATGGTCGTATGCGTGTTTGGCGCCGTGCAGGTGAGCGCCACAATCAGGACTGCATACGACCGAGGCACACAGGGCCAACACCCGGCATCATGGTGTGGGGAGCGATCTCCTACACTGGCCGTACACCACTGGTGATCGTCGAGGGGACACTGAATAGTGCACGGTACATCCAAACCGTCATCGAACCCATCGTTCTACCATTCCTAGACCAGCAAGGGAACTTGCTGTTCCAACAGGACAATGCACGTCCGCATGTATCTCGTGACACCCAACGTGCTCTAGAAGGTGTAAGTCAACTACCCTGGCCAGCAAGATCTCCGGATCTGTCCCCCATTGAGCATGTTTGGGACTGGATGAAGCGTCGTCTCACGCGGTCTGCACGTCCAGCACGAACGCTGGTCCAACTGAGGCGCCAGGTGGAAATGGCATGGCAAGCCGTTCCACAGGACTACATCCAGCATCTCTACGATCGTCTCCATGGGAGAATAGCAGCCTGCATTGCGGCGAAAGGTGGATATACACTGTACTAGTGCCGACATTGTGCATGCTCTGTTGCCTGTGTCTATGTGCCTGTGGTTCTGTCAGTGTGATCATGTGATGTATCTGACCCCAGGAATGTGTCAATAAAGTTTCCCCTTCCTGGGACAATGAATTCACGTTGTTCTTATTTCAATTTCCAGGAGTGTATATAGCAGTTCATGACATCCAGTCTTACAAATTTCAAAACTCCGCCATCCCTCTCCCCACATCCACCACTACTGGCGGCTCACCTCCAACTGCGCAACGCTACGCGCTGTTAACAGCCAACTGCCCAACGCTACAATGGCGAGTGTTACAACAATGCCAACCAGCCACAGACTGCACACAGCACAGCCAGTGATTTTCATACAGAGTGCTACGTGGCGGCGGCGTTACCAATATAAGAACCTAAACAGCCTACTTACATAGCCCCCATGCTCCCCACAAAAAATTTTACAAATATGTTTTGGGCAGTGGCCAATAATGATTTGATAAAATTTTTCATAATTACAATAACAAAGATATCAAATGCACACATTTATTGATACAATGTTGGTCAAAAGCTAAAATTTTCTCACAGTCCATAAAGACAGACCTGGTCATTCATCACAGTATTAATTACAATTTTATGCACAAAGTCTGAGCATTAAAAGAAAATGCACACGGAAGTAGTGGATTTCCATACAGTCTTGAAGAAGTAGTGTTGTCCTTCCAACAGAAAGACAGTGCTGACTCTTGACATGCAGACAGGTAATGGGCCACAACAGAGCAAACCCAAAGCAGAGTCAGTCGAAGTTGAAGAATATTGGTAGGTCATTACAGGGCAGACCCACTGTAGTCCTGGTAGTGTATGGTTTAGGTGGGCCACCAGAGGTGCAGACCCACTGCAGTCCTTGTAGAAATAATGGTACTGGTGGGCCATCAAAGATGCAGACCCACTGTAGTCCTTGTACAGACAGCCAGCAGCCATTTGTTGCGACTGTGCAGGTGCACAATCACCAATGAAGAGTCTTGTGGAGAATATAGCAAGTCTATAAACCACCACTTGTACACTCACAAAAAATTTTTTGAAATGTACTTAGAACCAGCAATGCTGTTATCCAGTCCCTTGCTGAATTTTTAACACACGTGCAAACACTAACAGTCCCTACTTCTCACATATTGTCCATATACTATGACCAACAGAAACTTGTGCAGTGAAATGGAACTTACAAGTTACTTAATTTGATGAACTGGTGTCAATTACAATTTTATAGCATAAGAATACAATTACAAAGGTACAAAATACATCATTAAAGAACATAACAATACAGATAACATTTTTAGTACAGGCTTTACAAAAGAATCGAAATAACATTTACATCAGTGTTACAGGAATTATGACATAAGTTCATACATAAAAGATCAGAATAACTTTTGAAACATCAACTTCACACATGAGCATTCTTTACAAAGTAAATAACATATTATCAGAAAAATCTACAACGGAACTCTCATCAGATAAACACATAAAGACAGGAAGAACACAAATACCCAAGGGTACACAAACACATAGTGGGATAACACAAGGATAGGACAGGGTTTGTTTTACTGCAGTATTTTGCAAACAAAACTTTCTTTATTTCTCGGAGATCTCCCTTCGTTCTTCATTATTTCCAAAAAGTCCTATCTATACCTGCCTTCTGTACTTTTTTCGTATAACTTCTCAATGCATTTCTCCAATGCATCGCAGCTCATTCTCTTATATAGTCTACCCCCTCTTAAGCTAACTTAAATATACTGAGCTCAGATGCTAAACTAAGGAACGAGGCAATGCAGCAGCACAAAACAATTAACACAAACAGCAATGATAAAAAATACAAATGGCAAAGCAAGCAGCATAAATTAGCAAAGCAAATGCAATATTACAACTAATATAAGGCAATGCGCAGCAAACAAGAAAAATAAATTCGTAGTAAAACTGGCTTAACAGAGTAATGTAAAGTGAAATTTAGTAGCACTATGCCTGGCAAACAGCAGCAGCAAATGCAATAACTTACATCTAAACATGACATAGCTCAAGCAGAAAAAATATTACACTAAAAATGGCCATGTCTAATACCTATGTCACATCTTAACACTAGAGTGATGCATCACAAAAGCTTACTTTGCAAGAAATTTACCAAGTCATTAAAAAAATTATTTATGCAATTCCTGTGAAGGAAAATGTCTATTTGTGCTCTCTTTTCT
Organism: Schistocerca nitens; assembly: GCF_023898315.1. Lineage (NCBI taxonomy): Eukaryota > Metazoa > Arthropoda > Insecta > Orthoptera > Acrididae > Schistocerca > Schistocerca nitens. The sequence goes on along the minus strand of NC_064622.1, from coordinate 237,609,588 downwards.
AAGAAAGTATATGAGAAACGTATTCTTTACTGGATCTGTAGACAGAAAATAGTGGTATTAGTACATCTATTAAATTTTATAATAACCAAGGCTGCTGTGCAGCTAGAAACTAGATATTAAAGAAAATGAGCAAATATGTACAAAGTAAGGCATGAAACATCATTCATTAGCCATATGGCATCTCATAAGGTAGTAAAAACAATCTCTCAACTAGAAAGACAGTAGTCATAATCAGGTGTACAGACATAAAATATTTCTCGTCATTTCATTAGACATTTCAGTAAGTATAATAAATTAAGAGCGCCACAGTGTTATCATATGTTTTCAAGTTTGAGTGTGTCGTATTTGCGATGGTTTCGAGAAAGAAATGTCAATAGCGAGGATAATGGCCTCTTTTTTTTTTGCACCTAATGGCTTTCTTTTGTCAGATGACTACCTCTCTGCTGGGCGCCCAAAACGCATTACGTCAAGGTCACTTACCTTTCTTACTGAAATATTTACGACAGCAGTTTCCGCTACAGTGACAGTCTCATATAAAAAAAATTCACAGGTTGAGAATTTGCGTTACAAATGTGTAGAAAGAAAATCCTATTGATATAACAGTGTCCAAAAAATTTTCGGCGGCATTGTAATACACTCACGCATTTACATACATTACATAACTCTTAAAGTACGATTCTTAGTTTCCAACAACCTTTTCCACAAATCAGAGTCCCTAACCACTACTCATTATTCCTTACCTTATCATACATATACATATCGTCGACATTTCTACAATATTTAATCATAACTGATATGTAGCATAATCAGATTCCCCATATAGCATCAGCTTATTGATCATAAGCATACCTCAACAGCATAATACACACCGTCGTCTTAATAATGTCATAACACCCCAGTCAAATTTCAAAAACGTCGTAGCTTTCTCCAATAATTTCAAAACTAAAAAAAAATTCTCTGCTCATTTCAATAGTGTCATCTACCTCAAACGTACTTTAAAATCATGCTCCCTTACCAAATACATCATTCAAAGCTCTCATATTATCACAATGGTTGCAAAAAAATATGAACAGTTCACAAAGTACAGACAAAATACAATTTCATAAGTGTGAAGTTATCCAACAACAATTACAAGTCACATCCGTCGCAATTCCTCGATGACAGAAATGATGACAAAAATAGTAACTGGACACGACAAGGCTATTCTTACAACGCAAATTTTGACCAAAACAGACACCACCCATATGACAACCACTGGCAGAGTAATAGTTACAGAGAAAGATCGCATTTCCGAAGTAATGAATATGACAGAAACAATCATAGAAACAGACAATATGGCAACCAGAACTATTATTATCAAGGGAGACAGAATAACTTCAGACGCAACGGTCCACTGGGCAGTGATAATTCAGAGAGAAATTCTCCACCACTTAACTGACAAGAAAGAAACTACAGGAGCTACCGACATGACGACAGACGATATAATCATAACGACAGACCTGAATTTCATCAGAACTGGCGGGATTCAAACAGGGCTGGCCCCTCTTGGCAAGGTGAATTTGTAGAAGTTAGTTCTCTTAATCCTAATAATGACGCACGCCAACAAAGAGACAGACAATGACTCGCACAGCAGGCAGCCGCGTGCGCCAGCTGGCTCAGAGAAAAATAACATAGATGCTAACCTTGAGAAAAATTCCAGTATTCTTTACCGACATATACCACACGATGATTCCGTTGAAGCTGGTGCTCTGCATAGTAGTAAGAGTAAAGGCGTGCACCACATTTCACATGTAAAACCGTTTATTGAAAGATAATCTGCTTTTTAACTTTGTCTTTGCCATATAACTTTTCACTTTACATTACTAGTATGCTTGTCAGACTTAGAATCTGTTAACATGCAACAATGTTTGAAGTTAATATCCAGCCAAGAACCAAGAGAACTTATTGAAACAGAAATTACGAATGCATTGTTATAGTGAACAGACGTCACAGTGTTATTGTGTGTGTACATTCATGCTTGTTTGTTGCACGATTACGTAACGAGTATAAGGCTTACATACTTAGAACATATACTGGTACTGCTAATGAGATTTTAATGCAACATTTTGGTTTACTTGAAAATACATTCTGAATTTAAAGTACTTTCTGTGAGATACCAGGCGACACAGTGGTTAGTTTATGTGACAAATACACGGTTTTATCACGACGCTACTAATGAGTGACGATTTACAACGTTACTTTTGCAGTGTTTCTGTTTTATATCTGCACAGTTTTTCTCCATTATTCTGGAAAGTAAAACATGTTTTAGTAGTAACTTTTGTGGTATAGCAACAATGAGACAGCCTTTTTCGTGGCACAACAATACGTTACTGTGAGGTACTTTCTTCATCACGCCAATAAGCATAATAACTACGATATGTATACGCAAAGAATTTCACTTTTGTTTATCATGAGGTAAGTAAACTGACTTCTGCAGAACTTAGCTTTCGGAGGGACGATAACTACGACACTTCCACAGAGATTATGTTGCAACAAGACGCACAGTTTAGCGCTACAGTACACGTATTTGAGTGATTAATTTTATACTTAAAACAGTTATTTTTAAAGATTTTTGAATTACAACGAAAGTTTTCCGTGATACATTTCATTCCATTGCTGTAATCTGTAACGCCTGAGGGTATAATTACATTAATCCTCAGGAGGGTATACGCTTACTTTGTGTACCATGTGTTTGGCAAGCACAAGGAGCCCTAGCTAATATGGTATTTGCTTACACAACTTTACACATCGGTACCATATTTCTCTAACACATAAATTACACAGCTATCTGATTATTTAACAGAGTAACAAATTTTTTTATGACAGTGACACATGTTTACGCGCTGTTAACAGCCAACTGCCCAACGCTACAATGGCGAGTGTTACAACAATGCCAACCAGCCACAGACTGCACACAGCACAGCCAGTGATTTTCATACAGAGCGCTACGTGGTGGCGTCGTTACCAATATAAGAACCTAAACAGCCTACTTACATAATGTTTTAACCAGATTCGTCTCAATGTATATTAGTAAGAACACTGATGAACAGGATATTCAGCCCCTCTTCTCGAAACTAACCAACAATCATTTATCGTCTCCATTACTTTTATTGTGGACATAACACTGTCTTCCTGGCGAATGGAAGAGGACCCACAAAACACATGTAATCTATGAAGTGATATACCCTTGCGACCTCTGGAAAAATCTGCATCTTGTACACCTCCTTACAAATATAAATGGGTGTTATCATTCTCGCGGTACTTCCAGCACGAAACATATCGTCGGGTATGTTTCGCGTTATCTGTACCATAATGTCGCTTCGCTGCATTCGTGTTACAAATGAGCTGTGAAGTGCCGCCCAGGAAGTATGTCGGACAGAGATTTCTCGCTGACATCCATGTGGGTTGGGCAGAGATATCTCGATGAAACGCTTGCAGTCTAATAGTCGTTTGTTGCATACTGTTGTCTAATTTAAGTTTCGGATCCCCCCATTATGGAATTTAGTTAGATGTTCGGTAGAAAATCTCTGTCCCTCTCCTCACTTCTCCTGCAGGTATTGAGACATCATCTAGGAATCTCACAACTATGAGTCGATAAAGGTTTGACTTACATTTTCAGACTAAAACAAATTACAAACACTAATTTGTTATGATTTGAATTCCAAATATTTTAGCAGAAACATAAAAGACCTCAACAACAATTCAGAATATCAATGGGCTAACAAAATATTAGTAATGTAATATCCAAAAACGTCGTCCACTAGCATGACGGTAATTGTTCCTTTGTGTATAAAGTTACATGTCTGCAACAAAAGTAAAATGAACAGCTACAAACATTACTGAAATGGTTATGAGAGTGAAAATCGAATTCAGAGTTACTTCATGCAGTGCAGAATATTTGTGACGTCAGTCTGCTTTTCAAACTTTGATCACTTACACGATACAAAATTTGCTTCGATAGGTTAATACTGCTCAAAAATATACATTTTGTAGGACTTCTACACAAACTTCAACTTTCCTCGTAATATTTTGCATTGGAGTGACAACTGTGTTTTAGAATCCGAAAACGGAAAATAATTGTTTGTGGATGCAGCAGTTCACACCTACATTTCGTTGTCTTTGTTGTATAAATTTTTATGTTTGACTTTGCCACAACTTTTGTTGGTCCCTCTGCAGAAAAATAATTGTAGGTTCTGAACTCATTCCCCGTCTGTTGATAAACCTACCTTTTTCGAAAACGCTACTTATTTCTTTACAGACATTAGTATATCTGTGAAGTAGCATAGTGGGTAAGCAATGGACTCGCAATAAGAACAGACAAGATACCATATTTGGCCATCCATCTGCATTTAGTTCCATTCTCAGGCCCTTACTATTGTAGTTACGCAAGGTATGAAGCAGGATCCCTGCATCAACACTGATTAAAACTAGTCTTTTTGTGTGTCAGATAGACGTCAGTGACAGAGCGCATCGTGTTCCTGCTTCTAAGAAGGCGAGTACATCTTTCATTTGTTGTATATTTTTACGAGCTTCCAGCAAGAGCGACTTATTTATGCACAAATACCTGTGTAGTTACTAGAATATTTTTGTAATTTCTTGAGTGTTCGAGTGCCTACTAGGCACAAGCTTTTATTATAATAACAGTGTGGCGTAGCATACCTCCGTTGCTATCGACCCTCGGATCATACAGGCTTTTGTTTGTTTTGCTTAGTGTAGCTCAGTATCGTTTAATCGCTAGTGAGACAGCACTTCGTATTCCTGCTGCTAATAAGCCGAGTAAATCATACGTTTGTTCCACATTTTTACGAGCTTCAAATGGGAGCGACTACAGTAATGGATAGGAACTGTGATTGCTGTGTACAAATGGTTCAAATGGCTCTGAGTACTATGGGACTTAACATCTGTGGTCATCAGTCCCCTAGAAATTAGAACTACTTAAACCTAACTAACCTAAGGAAATTACACACATCCATGCCCGAGGTAGGATTCGAACCTGCGACTGTCGCGGTCACGCGGTTCCAGACTGAAGCACCTAGAACCGCACGGCCACACCGGCCTGCTGCTGTGCACTGATGCGAGCTGAGTTGGCGATCCTTCGCTCACAGCTCCAGGCTGCATTGGCTTCCGTCACACACCTTCAGGCTGCTGCCATGGGGCATCATTGTGGGGGTCAGATGCGGGGATGCGAGAGACGTCGAGCACGTCCCATGTGTCACCCATTCGGTCCACTGCTGTGGCCGCCACAGATACTGCTTGCACTGAGGTTGATCTCTCACCTGTGGTCGAGTGGGACATCACTGCAAAGTCTGGCAGGCACCAGAAAACTTTCCGAGGGGCTGGTAGTAGGGCCTCCCTGGTACGTTTGACGAACAGGTTTCGGGTGTTAACTTTAGCTGACGATGTCTCTGAGCCAGATGCAGTCGTCCACCCTGTTCCAAAGGAAACTTCTCGGCCCGCAAGGTCTGGGCGTTCACAGAGGGTGAGTTTGCTGGTAGTTGGGAGCTCCAACGTTAGGCGTGTCATGGGGCCCCTTAGGAAAATGGCTGCCAAGGAGGGGAAGGAAGACAGTGTGCACTTGGTGTGCCTACTGAGGAGAGTAATTTGGGATATGGAAAGGCTGCAACTGCAGGTGGTGGCGCATGTCAGTACCAATGACGTACGTCGCTTTGGATCGGAGGAAACTCACTCTAGTTTTGGGCGTCTAGCGGAAATGGTAAATACTGCCAGTCTTGCTTGAGATATTAAAGCTGACCTAACCACCTGCAGCATTGTCGATAGAACCGACTGTGTTCCTTTGGTGCAGAGCTGAGTGGAGGGTCAGAATCAGAGGCTCAGGCGGTTCTGTGACCGAGTAGGTAGCAGATTCCTTGACTTGCGCCATCAGGTGCTGGGTTTCCAGGTTCTGCTTAATAGGTCAGAAGTTCATTACACACAGGGTGTGGCTACACGGGTAGCGGGGACTGTGTGGAAGAGAATGGGCGGAACAACAGGAAGGCCATCCGTCTAAAAGGGAGAAGGTAAAACACAATAAGTTAGTTGTAGCTGTGTTGCGAAAGAACCAGAGCTCCAAGCCCTAATGGAAAGCACTGAATCTGAAATAGATATAGGTACAGAAAGCTGGCTGAAGCCGGAAATAAGATAAGCCGAAATGTTTTCTAACTATCTAACAGTGTTCAGGAAGGACAGATTAAATATAATTGGTGGTGTAGTATTTATTGCTGTCAGGAGTGGTTTGCCTTATAGTGAAATTGAAGAAGATAATTCCTGCGAAATAGTATGGGTAGAGGTTATACATGACAATCGCACTAAACTATTAATTGGATCGTTTTATTGACCCTCCCCCTCCCCACTGAGAAGATACAGTTGCTGAACAGTTCAATGAAAACTTGAGTCTCATTTCAAATAGGTACCCTACTCACACAATTATACTCGGTGGTGACTTTAATCTGCCCTTGATATGCTGGAAAAATTATACATCTAAAGCCGTCGGTAGGCAAAAAAAACTGCATCCAAAATTGTATTGAATGCTTTCTCAGAAAACAATTTTTAACAATTAGTTCATGTGCCCATTCGAAGCGTACATGGTTGCGAAAGCATACTTGACCCATTAGCAACAAATAATCCGGGGCAAATAGTGAGAATCGTGACGAATACAGGGATTAGCGACCACAAGGCAGTAGCTGCTAGGCTGAATACCGTAACTCCTACAGTCATCAAAATGAAACGCAAAGTATATCTGTTTTAAAAAAAAGCTGATGAAAATGCTGTTAACGCCTTTTTAAGAGATACTCTGCACTCCTTCCGATCTGATAATGTAAGTGTAGAAAAGTTGTGGAATGTTTTGAAAGATATAGTACCGACAGCAATTGAGAGATATATACCACATAAATTAATAAGTGATGGTACTGATCCCCCACAGCACACAAAACGGATCAGATTGCTGTTTCAGAAGCTGCGAAAAAAGCATGCCAAATTTAAAAGAAAACAAATTTACCCAAGACTATCAAAGTTTTGCAGAAGTTCGAAATATAGCGCGTATTTCAACGTGAGATGCTTTCAGTAATTTCCACTACGAAACTCTGTCTTGAAATCTGGCAGAAAACCCAAAGAGATTCTGGACATAAATAAAGCACACCAGTGGCAAGATGCAATCAATGCTTTCACTGCGTGATAACAACGGTGAAGTCACTGATGACAGTGCCGCTAAAGCACAGTTATTAAACACTATTTTCGGAAACTCCTTCACCAAAGAGGATGAAGTAAATGTTCCTGAATTCCCATCAAGATCAACTGTGAAGATGAAAAAAATAGAAATAGTTATCTATGGTGTAGCAAAGCAGCTTAAATCTCTTAATAAAAGCAAGGCTTCCGGTCCAGATTGTATACCAGTCAGGTTCCTCTCAGTATGCTGATACAATAGCTCCATATTTAGCAATTATATACAGCTCATAGCTCACAGAAAGATCCGTACCTAAAGATTGGAAAATTGCTCAAGTCACACCAATACCCCAAAAAGGGAAGTAGGAGTAATCTGTTGAATTAAAGACCCATATCACTATCGTCGATTTTCAGTAGGGTTGTGGAACGTATACTGTATTCGAACATTATGAATTACTTCGAAGAAAATGATTTATGGACACGTAGTCAGCAGAGATTCGGATAATATCGTTCTTTTGAAACACAATTAGCACTTTATACTCATGAAGTAATAAGTGCTATCTACAGGGGATGTCGAATTGATTCCATATTTCTACATTTCCAGAAGGCTTTCGACACCGTTCCTCACAAGCGTCTTCTAACCAAATTGCGTTCCTATGGAATATCGCCTCAGTTTTGCGACTGGATTCGTGATTTCCTGTCAGAAAGGTCACAGTTCTTAGTAACAGATGGAAAGTCGTCGAGTAAAATATAAATAATATCCGGCGTTTCCCTAGGAAGTGTTGTAGCCCCTCTATTGTTCCTGATCTATATTAACGACATAGGAGAGAATCTCAGTAGTCGTATTCCATTGTTTGCAGATGATGCTTTCATTTACCGACTTGTAAAGTTATCTAATGACCAAAATAAATAGAAGAATCATTTAGATAAGATATCTGTATGGTGAAAAAAGTGGCTGTTGTCCCTGAATGAAGAAGCGTGTGAAGTTATTCACATGAATACTAAAAGAAATCCGCTAAATTTTAATTACGCGATAAGTCACACAAATCTGAAGGCTGTAAATTCTACTAAATACTTAGGGATTACAGTTACAAATGCCCTAAATTGGAAAGGTCATACAGATAATGTAACAGGTAGAGCCAACCAAAGACTGCGACTGATTAGCGGAATGCTTAGAAGGTGCAACAGGTCTACTAAAGAGACTGCTTACAACATGCTTGTCCGCCTTATTCTGGAGTATTGGTACTCGGTGTGGGATCTGCATCAGATGGGAGTGACGGATGACATTGAAAATGTACAAAGAAGGGCAGTTAGTTTAGTGTTATTGTGAAGTAGGGGAGATAGTGCCACAGACATGATACGTGTATTGCAGTGAGAATCATTAAAACAAAGGCAATTTTCCTTGTGATGGGATCTTCTTATGAAATCTAAATGACCAGTTTTCTCCTCCGATTGCAGAAACATTCTGTTGGCACCCACCTACATAGGAAGAAATGATCATCACGATAAAATAAGAGAAATCAGGGCTTGCACAGAAAAATTTAAGTGCTCGTTTTTCCCGCGCGCCGTTCGAGAGTGGAATGATAGAGAGACAGCTTGAAGGTGGTTCATTTGAGTCTCTGCCAGGCATAGCAGAGAAATCACGTAGATTTAGATGTAAATGTCATGAGGCTGTTGTGGGTTAATTCGTAACTGCGACTGTTAATTACGTTATGTGTGTGTAAAAATATTTCATTAGTTCTGTAAATCCGTTAAGTGTATCAAGACAGGTGAATTGTGTTGGGCAAAACACAGTTGTCGGTGATGAACAATAGCGCCTACTTCTTGTCTGATGTAGAAGATTAGGGACTCATCTGGTACTCTGTTGTTAGCTGCAACGTTGTAAGGATTTTTGAAATTTTAAGCATTTTACTGCCTGTGACCCAGCAACTGTATGCTATTTAATTACAAAACGTATACACAGCCACTTCGGTTGCACAAAATTTTGTCAGTTGACTCCGGTTTCGATTGCACTAGAGCATTTTTCATCCGAAAAAAAGTTTAATGGAATGCAATGAATCACACCATGGTTTAAAACGTGCTCTAGTCAAACAGAAATGTCAAAGGAATAAATATTAAAACGTAAAAGTATAACATAATTGTCAACCAGATAAAAAATCTCCGTAGAATACAATGACAACCACAAGGTCGCTTAGGGCCAAGGGTCTGACGGTAGCGGCTGTATTATGCCGCTCTTCACCGTAACTATTAAGTAGTAGTATCTTACAAATACTATACCGAATGCTTCATCGATAGCAAAGCTACACACTAAAACCAATGCTCTATCAATCATCACGGTTCTGTATAGGTAACACCTATTTTGTTGGCGTCTTTCTTTACTGCTTCTATCCATCCTACAGTTTTTTTCCAGCTTACTAACATAATTAAAAATTTTCTTTCTAATCCATGTTTGCTACATTCTTTTTAAATGTCCATAAAGTTTTAGCCATCTCTTCCTCATTGTATCTCTGATATTTTCTGTATTTTTGAATAAGTTTTCATTTCTCCTTTTAATCCACCTATTCTCCTTGTTTTTCTCAGGACCAAGAATTTTTCGAAGTATTTTTCTCTCTCAGTTTTCAAGTTCTCTTAATTCGCCTTTCTTATTCAGTGTAAGGCACTCTGATCCATACGTTTCTTGTGTCCTAATAAGTGAATTATAATATCTAATCTTCGCTTGTATGGATATTGATTTCTTATTGTAATAGTTTTGTGTTCATTTATGTGCAGATTCTAACTTTCTTATTCTTTATTTATTTGTTGTGTTATCCAGTCAATTGGCTTGGTTCCACACCCCCAGGTACATTAATCAATAAATTTTTCCATACTTTGTTTTCATAAACTTTTCTGTATTATGTTTGTGTTCTGTATACTCGGATTTTTTATAGGATATTTTTAGCCCAGTCTTTTCAGCAGTCTCATGTAACAGATTAAACATAACTGTTGCGTCAGTTCCGTTTTCAGATATCAATGCCATATCATCCATAAAGGCTAAACATTTCATTCCAAATTAGTTTTTTCTGTTTGACTCTATAAATAACACAGTGAGAGATTACCCATGAAACCTATTATCTTTATTCCTCCACTGTGTGGCTGACTACTTAGCACAAATTGTCTCCTGATGCTATCAATCAAATATTAAGAAGTGGAGAGATGAGAAAAACTAACTGAATAATACACATACAAAGACATGCCTGTTACATGCTGCAGGGGTAAGACGTTACCGTGACTCACTGTACCTCACGTGGCATCAAAATATACTGTTCCCTTCCCAAGTCCACATTTTGTTTGATTGAATTATTAATGCAGTTAATTGTAATGAAAAGATTTCCTACCTGGAACTAACCATTTTCAGAACATTACGTAATTACATGAGTACATGGGTAGAGCAGTAACCATGTAACAGTTTACATTTTACTGTGGAACTAATTAAAACCTTTTATATAACTACCAAACAGCACTGTGTATTGTAACTCTGGACGTTAAAGACACAGACTGATATGTAACTGCTGCTATTTAAAATGATAGTGTAGACAATCACCACATTATTCAACTTACTTTACACAGTTGATCTATCTAGAAGAAACTTCTAGCTGATAAGGAAATAAAAAGAATAGACTGAAATAAAAATACAGCATACCAAAAAGGGTAATGGTAGCATACAAAAAAAATTAATGTTGTCTGTTAGCAGTTTTTGAGTACAGAGCACTGTTTAAAATGTGGCAAAATGTAACAATAACACACAAAACACTGAGATATGAGGAACTGTAGAAATCTTGCACAAAATTAATAAATCTAAATCAGTAACCTCGGGTGTATGATGTGTTTGGGTAAAATATATAGACACAAAAAGGATATAGTGGTCACTGATAACAAATTATTCAAATGGTTATACATAGACTATGATGTCGTTAAACTGATATTTTATCAAATCTACATTTCACATTGCAAAAAGAGCAGTGTGAATATTTTTATTTGTCAAAAAATTTTCAACATATTCTTATTAATTTTATTTGGTTTCCTACTATAATTAATAAATAACGATAATCAATTTTAAAGTTATTTAAGTGTTAAATACAAATTCTGTTCGTCACAAATGGGTGGTTTGAACTTATAAACATTATATTGTCATCCAAATTAAGAAAGATGTATTGTGACAGAGTTGAAAATCTCTTATTGTAAATGTATACTTAAGATTTGAAGATGCTCAGGAAATGGAATATTTGTGAAAATATGAACATTTCATTCACATAGAGTAGCTTGGAATTTTGAAGGGCATAGCCATTGTAGATAAATATAGTCTTCATTAAACACTGGGTATTATGAAGAGAATATTCTCTGCAGATGCATATGGTCTTTATCAAACACATTATTAAGAAAAGTCTGGAAATGGCATTAGAGATACATCTTATATTCCAAAATTATGAAAGTAAGTGATGGTAAAACCAAGGTTTATTTTCTATGTGATGTATCAGTTTTATCAAGAATTTCAAACTGTCTGGTATGGATATTACATGAAACGACTTGTCTCTTCAACTTAAATAATTTTGCCATGGATATCATAGTTGTATATTCTTCTCCAGAAGTACATAATCGTTGAACAAATAGATTATCAACTATGAAAACAAAAATATCAATTTTGCTGCTGCGTTTCCTGTGGATGACAATTTGTCAAGTCATGTAAAGTAGAAAATCCTAATGAGAGAATTACTCACCACCACTCTTCTAGCGTCCACTCAGCTAAGTTTTAAGCTATACATTTGAAATCGAAACTTTACATTTAGCAGACATTATCAGTTTCCACTTATGAGTCTGATATTACAAATGATGTTTGCTCTGCACATTTTGAAAACATATTTAACAGGGTCACTGACGAAGCTGGTAGTGTGTACCAAAAGTGAAAATAAATTAATACTTTTTTTCCCTGACAGGCTAGTGTTCTATGAATCGTAAAACAACACTGAATTCAGCTCCAGTGCCAGGAAGGGCTAGAGGACGTATTATGCGACCTGTCTACATCCCAAAATTGTGACTTGGGCCTGTTTTGTCATAAGGTACAAAAAATTTATTTCCCCAGACATGGGGTTTATTGGATTTTAGTGCTTTAGTGAAGCCAAACATGTGAAGGACAGAATCAGTTCATCAACAAAAAGCACTGATTTCTTTAAACTTATTTTGAACAACGTTAACTAATGGGCGCATCTTATAAAGCTTATGTCTGTTAGAGTTATTCTGTGGTGTCAAGATAACATTATTATTGAAGTGTAAATTCGACAGCAATTCCTCCCATCAGTCATGTGACATCAAACTTGCAACCTTTTTGTGTTTCCATTCGAGTACTTCCTACTATTAGCTAGACGATAAATGCTCATGTAGATATAAACTGTAGATATAAACTGCTCTACTTCCTCCTCTGAGGCATTCGAAGGCATATTCAGATTTTTTTAGACAGCGTGTTAATTAAAATTATAAAGTCCTTATCAAACAGTTTTTGAATTAGTCGATTGGAGACTGAAATATATGATCATTACCTAAATGTCATGTTGGTGGTGGATATTTCTCACTGTTTATGGAGCGCACTTCAAACCAAACAGGTGCTTTTACATTGGTGATCTTATTTTCTGTGACTGTAGTCGTGATTGTTGAAAGATCAATGTCTTCTTCTTTATTTGTGTAATCGGTGCTTTTACTTTGGTGACCTTCTTTTCGCCGGCCGAGGTGGCCTATTGGTTCTAGGCACTACAATCTGGAACCGCGCGACCGTTACGGTCGCAGGTTCGAATCCTGCCTCGGGCATGGATGTGTATGATGTCCTCAGGTTGGTTAGGTTTCAGTAGTCCTGTTCTAGGGGACTGATGACCTCAGAAGTTAGGTCCCATAGTGCTCAGAGCCATTTGATCTTCTTTCCTGTGACTGGAGCCGTAGTTGCTGAAGGTCCAATGTCTTCTTCTTTATTTCTGTCATCATTGGAGCTTGCTTTAGTTTTCTCTGAAACAAAATAATAAACAATTAACTTGCTTTATTCCAATATGACATGTTTACACTGACTATTACGTACAGTGAAGCACTACCAATTCGTCTTTGGTAGTATTAGGTAACTACTATAATTTTATTGTTAATGGCCATCTGTTGTAGTTTAACTTACACTGAAGAGCCAATGAAACTAGTACACCCACCTAATAATGTGTAGGGCCCCTGCGAGGACGCAGAATTTCCTACACGACGTTCCACTAATGTCAGAAGTTGTGTTGGAGGGAACTGAGACCATGAATCCTGTATGGCTTTCCGTAAATCTGTAACATTACGAGGGGGTGGATCTCTCTTCTGAACAGCATGTTGCAAGGCATACCAGTCATACTCAATAATGTTCATGTCAGGGGAGTTTGCGGCCCAACGGAAGTGTTTAAACTCAGAAGAGTGGGCCTGGAGCCACCCTGTAGCAATTCTAGACGTATTGGGTGTCGGACTGTCCTGCTGGAATTGTTGAAGCCCGTCGGAATGCTCAACGGACATGAATGGACGCAGGAAATGAGACAGGATGCGTACTTAGGTGTAGCCTGTTAGAGTCGTATCTAGAAACATCAGAGGTCCCATATCACTCCAACCGCACACGCCTCACACCATTACAGAGCCTCCTTCAGGTTGAACAGTCTCCTGTTGACATGCAGGGTCCAAGCATTCATGAGGTTATCTCCATATCCGCACACGTCCATCTGCTTGATAGAATTACAAACGAGACTCGTCCGAACAGACAACATGTTTCCAGTCATCAACAGTCCAATGTCGGTTCTGACGGCCCAGGCGAGGCATAAAGCTTTGTGTCGTGCAGTCATCAAGGGTACACGAATGGGCCTTCGGCTCCGAAGCCGTCACTGATTATGTTTCGTTGATTGGTTCGCACGCTGACAGTTGTTGATGGCCCAGCATTTGAATCGGCAGCAATTTCCGGAAGGGCTGCACTTCTGTCAGGTTGAACGACTCTCTTCAACCGTCGTTGATCCAGTTTTTGTTGGATCTTTGTCGGAGATTTGATGTTTTACCGGATTCGTGATATTCACGGTATACGCGTGAAATGGTCGTACGGGAAAATCCCCACTTCATTGCAACCTTGGAGATACTGTGTTACATCGCTCATTCACCGACTATAACACCACGTTCAAACTAATTTAAATCTTGCTAACCTGCCATTGTAGTAGTGGTACCCAATCTTACAACTGCGCCACATGCTTGTTGTCTTATATAGCCGTTGCCGACCGCAGTGTTGTAGTCTGCACCTTTACTTATCTCTGTATTTGAATGCGCATGCCTATAACAGTTTCTTCGGCCCTTCAGAGTAGATAAGTTACATTTCAGAAATATTCTGTCTGTCATCGTCGGGTATGTAAGCTGGGTCTTAGTCCAAATAGTTAATCAAACTGACTTCACTCTCATCAGCAGGTACAGATGATTTCGCGTTGTTATACCTTTTTAGTTGACAATGTGACATCTCAAATATATAAGCCTCATCGTACAAATTACAAGCAGTATCTCTTCACTGCCTTGTGTGGCAATTTTGGCTCAAACTAAAAAAAAACGGCAATTTTACACTTTATGCCCACTGTGACATTTTTGACACAAACCTACAAAACCCCATAACATGTAAACTAAACATGTCTTAGGAACTGAAAATACTGCAACGAACTTTAAATAGAGTGTGTAAAGAAGAGCACATTTTCAAATTTTACAAACAGGTATTTACCTAACTTATTTTTGATTTGCAAAGCTCTGAAAACATTAAGGTAACGAGTGGCAGAAGTTTCTCTCCAACGATGTAGCTTCTTCCTGGTTGCAGTTCACTAAACTGTCACCAGGCCACTGCAAAGTAAGGTAGATGGTTGAAAACTGTTCCAGTTATGGCACAATAGTCTAATAAGTTATTCCTTTAAAATTTAACATTAAATTTAAGATGAACATAAATTGGGTAGATGTCAAATAGAGCCACCTGGGCAGTAAGACGTTCATATTCTCTTATTTTAAAATACTAGCCCAAAATATATTGCTTCATTTTCTTTCTCATCATTTTCTGGAAAGTATGTGTAATTGGTTTGCCAACATATTTGTATTTCAAATACTTACAGTATCTATAAAATTTCTAATAAATACTGTTGCTGATTCGATAACCTCACTTTTTCATAATTTTCATATGAAGTATTCAAATGAAAATTGTTGTTTACAACTATCATTCAGCGAACTGTATTATACATATCTCTGAAAAGCTTTAGTTTAGAGTAACAAACTGCCTTCAGATGGTGTTTGTCTCTATATGGAAATGCAATGTAAAACGACTGACTTGTTTATTAAACATTCATCGTCAGTATCATTGTCAGTAAGGTAAAAGTAAGAAACATAAGCATATTAGCTAATAATTTTAGTCTAAATATCAGGCAAGTAATATATAATAGTTAACTAAATAAATGTTACCAGTCTAACAGGAATCTATTTTAAAATGACTGTTGATGAATCATCCGCTTGACATAACAAAGTAACATAGTCAATATCACTGTTATTTACAATTTTGCTATTTTTTGTTGATATGACTGCATTTTATAATTTAATGTTAGCAAGATTTGAGTTTCCTTTTAGTCTATTATATTTTCTGGTACATTTTCATCATACATCCAAAGCAAACTTTTACTTCGATTTTTCTACACTTCCTTTATATTTTCGCAGGGAAGAGACCAAATCTGCAAAATTTTTCTCTACTTCTCTACCGCCCACTGCCATTAGTAACCCTCGCCAAGTAATATGTGCTAGTTTTTCTGATTGTAGAATGTAATGCAAAGACATGCAAAGGCCTACAGTTTCTGTGAATTCATCTTTAGCAGCTAGCCCGTTCAAAATATTTGCACCTTCACGGATTATAAATAGGAGTGTTCCACGCACTCTAGTGATCATGACAGCGCCTGCGAAGTTCCACTTTCGCTCTAGTGCAGCCCGGCCCTCGCTGGCTTATTAAATTAGAACTCATGGCTGAGCCGATAAATTGTTTACAGCGCGGCGTGGCGCTGCGCGGCTTGATAGCGGATTGAGGAGCCGGTTGCCTGAGCTGGAGGCGGTGGCACGGGCGGGCAGGCTACCCAGCGGTGCACGCAGCGCCTCCGGGCCGCGCATAATTGATGAGGGGCGTCGGGCCGAGCTATCTGGCGCGCTGTTTACCGGCGTATATCAGCCGCGTGTGCACACCGCCTGCCCAGGGGTCAACACCGCCGCACTAGCTCATTGTCCGGCGCCGTCTTTGTGCTCCCCGGGGGACCGGCGGCGGCCAGCTGCCGCCTCCGGAGGTGCTCCGAGACTGTGGACCAGAAGCATCAAGGGCTCAAGCTACTGCCGCTGGCGCACAGCGAGAAGCCACCAGCAGTCCAGATAACTCTGGCCCTGTCACAACACTTCCAGCGCTTTCATAGAAGATCACAAGAGCTTTTCTGCGCGCTTGGGGAATATTGCTTGTGCTGTTTTTGTTTTTACTCACGGGAAGTCGTATCTAGACAATGTTAAATTGGCTATATAAATGCCCTGTTCTCTTAGGAACTGTTGAGTGTATAAATGTGGTGTTTTTGTCACATGTTCTCCCATGTTTTATGACTGTATTACTCTACAATAACTTTAAAATAACAACTGGAAAAACAGGTATAATTTTTTGGCGCAAATTTTCAGAATTTTAATTTCATGAATTTTAACTATTACAGTAAATACTACTAAAGTACAGCTACAACATCATTGTACTATCTATTTTATGTGGTAAATAATTCATTGGTGTAAATTCAGAAGTTTCTGAGGAAGAGGGGCTTTTATAGTGAAAAATGTCATGTTGAGAAAATTGCGTTTAAAGAAAATATTTTAATATACAGCCTACTGATGCATAAAAAATATGTTAGAATCCTCCTGGATGGTAGTCCTCATCTCCTTCTTCAGCTTCCTCTCCCAGTGCTGCCCTCCTTCTCTTGGATCTGGCTTCTTTTGACATATTGTTTGTTGCAATCTCTGCCTTCATGATTCACATTTGGTCCAAATCCATCACAATTTTAGTGGTGTTGTAACCTTTATGAATGCCAAGATATTCCAAAACCTGTAGTCTTCCAGAATAGCCATCATTAAAAGTAAGAACAGCATCCAAAATACCAAGTTCAAAGACTCACCTTCCAACAAAAACATTTTTTGGAATCCTTGACCATACACCACTGTTAAATGATTCATTCGCATTTTGTGTTTTACTCTTCAGACATTTCTTCAAAAGCTCTGGTTGGGCAAGATGCTGAAACACAGGTTTCATGGCATTTGGCATAGTAATTTTGTGCGAGGAAGTGTATACTTTACCCTCCTCTTTTGCCTTCAAATATTTACACCATTCAGTGGAAAACACGTTGTATATTGGTTCAGTATCTGTAGACGGCTTGTGAAAATAAATTGCCCAAACAGCTCTCTTCATACCATCGAAATTATCTCTGTTACTTCTCATAGCCATACCATGATATTGTGTAATCTGATTAATTTGTTTATCACTCAGTCGACGTCTTATACTTAGACCACTGATAACTTGGTACTTCCCAACTGCTGTTTGAGTCTACGTAGTCTCGTGCCCATCATCTTTTGCACATGATTAATGCGCTCTAGTTTTGTAATTGACAAATCACCATAGGGTTTACTCTCCACCACTGCCTTATATGATCGTCAGTCTCCATTCCCAAGAAAACTCATGTAGCAAATAGCGCGGTCATGCTGGGCACGTTGGAACATTTTCACTGCAGAAGCAACCTCCATCCCTCACAGTTTCTCTGACAATTCGTTTCATGCTTTGTTTCCTTTGCAACACTCTTGCCTGCTTGCCTACAAGCTTGACAGTACATAGTCAACACATCAACATCCAACACTTTCCCATTGTCGATGCTGATAATACATGCACATGAATTCTTTGACTGGAAACCTCTTTTTTGCCAGGATCCGTCGAATGATATTGTTATGTAAGAACTACCATCTTCTGCTACAGCCTGCTCTGCTACTGTAGTCATTGACTCAATAGCACACGCCTTGACACTACCTCTTACTATGGGCTGTATTTGATAGATTTTGAAGAGGGACTTTGGAGGTTCACCAAGCCACAAAGAACCTTACCAGCGTAATGGCCTTTTCATATGCATCTAAGTCCATAGAAGTATCTTAGATTAGTGGAAAAAATTCCATTCTTTACACTTACTTCTGAAGTCTTTAGAGTCTTTTCGCTTTTACAGTTCAAACACATTATTTGTAAAGTGCACAGCAGACCATTCCATTAACATAACTTTTCAGAAATTTCAGTTTACCATCCACATATGCGACAACACACTGTTTCACACAAAGCAGTAATAAGTATATGGAGATAAATATTGATATTGCAGTTTGTTTCACTGTCTGAAGCTACGTTGTATTTTATATCATTACCCAACAGCTTTTTCTTGGAAGCACTCGGAGGAGTAGAAGGACTGTCACTATATACAAGCAAATTATATCGCCCTTCGGCGCTAACCACTCTTTTTACTGCTGCTATATTTGTTCTGTAGTATCTTTTTCCTATGTTTCGTATTTTTTTAAACATTCCTTTTAGTTTATTCATGACGAAAACTATCACAGGAAGCGCAGAAACTAACACCTGGCTAGTGGATAACTGTTGTTGTCAAACACAAACAAATGTACAGTTGAAAGTGTGTACTGCGAAGTACCGACAGTGCAAACAACTTATGAAACAACCAGTTCTCTACAAAACTAAAGAAACCACAGCCTTCTAGACTATATAGTTCCACAACTAAATGCCAATATGCGAAATGACGGAAATCAAAATTCTCGGAAATGTCATTGCATGATTAGTGTCAAATATTTTTTTAAAATAGTAAATAATCGAACATTACAATAATACCAACACCAAATTAAGCATAAACATCCATATTTTCATAATTTGCATAAAAGTAAAAATGTCAAATTTTGTCATTTTGGGCGGTACGACTTCCCCTTAAGACGTATACTGATTTATTGTCACCCCCAACATTAGGAGAGAAAAGGAAGCAACTGAACTGTCAACAGAAGACTTTATTTGTGTTTTTATCATTTTCGCATGTTGCTCTGAAATAATTGTTGTAGGGGTACTTAAAATGAGTTTAGTGTTGTGTAAATAAATAATAATTATTGCAACGTAAAATTTTGTTTAGTTTCAGCATATGAAGCGAAAGGGAGCTTCTCACGACGTAATCAACCTGAGACTTCTTTAAGTTTGAACTTCTTCGTAATTGTCAGCAAAGAGAGCTGCACAAGGTTTTGGTAGCAAACAAGACAAACGAAAAAAATCACAAATTTGCTTATTATTGTTACCTCCCAGCACAAATAAAAAGTATGTCTATCGCCCTTCAATTCTTAAATTAAAATACGTGCCCAAATGAAACTTGATAACCAGCCCACTTGTGTTTCTTGTGATTCTGGAAGTATCTGCCGAATGTCAGCTGATAGTATGTGACATCACTCATCTTGCATTCAGAAGCCATACGACATAACTAATTAATGTCTTCTGAATGAAAATAACAGATCAACATTACTGAATGACGATGAATATCAATGTTAATCAATATATATTTTATTTATTTATTTAACCTGATCAGATTAGGGCCATCAGGCCCTCTCTTACATCGGACCAGTGTTCCACGCATGCAGCATTTCACACATCAACGTTACATCATGAACATAGTTTAAGTGGAAAATTAGCTTACTCTAGTGACAATATGAATAAAGAGTAGTGACTAAGACCTAATAAAGTAAATGCTGGCAGTATTTTTACATCAGGTGCTATACATACAGATTATGGTGAAAGCAATAATAATAACAGTAAAAAAAATCAAATAATAATGACAAACATGAGAAAGATTGGCAATAGTAATGAAGGTTTGTGCAGATGTACTTGCCTTCCGACGTGATTTGATGAAGACCACTTCAAATTCCGGTCCTCTGCCAACCTTGTCATCCCAGAGTAGCAATTGCAACCTATATCCTCAGTTTGCAACCTGCATCCTCAGTTACCTGCTGGGTGTATTCCAATCTCTGTTTTCCTCTACAGTTTTTACCCTTAATAGCTCTCTCCAGTCCTCCCAGATAGCTGAATGGTCAGCGTGACGGGCTGTCGTCTTAAGGGTCCCGGGTTGGATTCCCGGCTGGTCGGGGAACTCCACCGCTCAGGGACTGGGTGTTGTGTTGTCTTCATCATCATTTCATCCCCATCCGGCGAGCAGGTCGCCCAATGTGGCGTTGAATGTAATAAGACCTGCACCATGGCGGCCGGACCTGCCCCATAAGGGGCCTCCCGGCCAATGACGCCAAACGCTCATTTCCATTTCATTTTCATACCTTTATCTTCTACCATGTTAGTTATTCCTCGATGTCTTAACATACGTAATATCATCGTGTCGATTTCTTTTGTCATTGTTTTCCATATACTCCTTTCTCTCTTCTCTTCTACCATGTTCGTTATTCCTCGATGTCCTAACATACGTAATATCATCGTGTCGATTTCTTTTGTCATTGTTTTTCATATACTCCTTTCTCTCTTCTCTTCTACCATCTTCGTTATTCCTCGATGTCCTAACATACGTAATATCATCGTGTCGATTTCTTTTGTCATTGTTTTCCAAATACTACTTTCTCTCCGACTTTGCGGACAACCTCCTCATTCTGTACCTTAACAGCCTATCTAACATTCAACATTCTTCTGTAGGTAGCACCACATCTCAAATAATATGATTCTCTTCTCGTCCGGTTTCCCCACAGTCCATTTTTCACAACCATAAAATTCTGTGCTACAAACATACATTCTCAGAAATTTCTTCCACAAATTAAGGAGGCCAAGTTTCTTACCAGTAGACTTCTCTTGAAATTTTCGTCAATGTTAGTCTGCTTTTCATATTCTCCTTGCTCCATCCGTGATGGGTTATTTTCTGCCTACGTAGTGGAATTCCTTACCTTCATCTTCTTCTGATGTTACATTTCTCGCTGTTCATATATCTGCTGCTTCTCATTACTTCTGTGATTCTTCGATTTACTCTGAATCCATATCTTGTACTCATTGGAGTCCTCATTGTATTCAACATATTCTGTAATCCTTCTTCAGTTTCACTGACGATAGCGATTCTTATCATTGACATTCTTTCACTCTTGAAACACAATGTGCAATAGTGTAATGTCAATCAACAGCTCCACCATTATACCAATGATGCAAGTGAAGAAGCAAGATGATGAAATCGTAAGTGATCAATTGTCATAAAAGCCTTTGACACTATTTTCGCAATACATAACTGATGAAAATTTATCTGCATTCTATACAGGCTCTGATATCATACACAGTCAACCACAAGGAAGAAAACCAGCAGAAGACATCACTGATTTCGATTTCTAGCCATACACTGCCTTCCTCCTCCCCCCACCCCCAAATGGCACACCAGCCGCTACAGTAACAAACAATGGACAAAGAGTTCTAGGTTAATCTAGTTCAACACTGTTTATTAACATTTCTCTATATGTATGTATGTATGTATGTATGTATAAACGCCTGAAGATGAAGAGAACATGTTCGAAACGCCTTGCATTATGTTAGATTAAACATAAAATAAAAAAGTGACTGGTAGCAGAAACTAGAAATAAATAATCTTCCCACACAGTCATGGCTCACAAACATAGCCACTATGGCTGGAAATAATTATGACTCAACCGACCACTGAAATCTTGATAGTTACACATTCTCTGCCCTATCTTCCTATTCGTAACGAGTCTTATTTATGTTATAACATTTCAGCTGTCATCTGGCCATAAATCCTTGTGCTCTTTTCATTTCACTCCATTGACCTCCCACAATATCTAGGTGTATTCTTGGCAGTTCGCTTTTGAAATTTCCTAGCATTCCTACCTCACTCAAACTTGTGATATTCCACATCTTGAATTGTAGAAAATTACCCTTTCGTTGTTATTCAATATTTTTCTCATGGTCACCTCCTTCTTGGCAGTCCCTCCGGAGATCCGAATGTGGGCTACAGGGGAATCTTTTGTCAATGGGGGGATGATTGTGACACTTTACCAGTTATGTCCTCATACCATTTATTACTTTTGATTCTTCCTCCATATAGGGGCTGTTACCCACCTAAAGGTCAACAGATCGCCATTAAACTGTGTTCACTTATCCCCCATTTTTTACAAGGCTGTTGGCAGAAGAGAGTGACTTGTGATTCGGGAAGTCTTCTTCTGCTATTGCTGATTATTGTTATTGCAATATTTAAGCAGTGGTGAGGTATGAACCTGGGATACAATACATTGTCAGTGACAGCCAACGAACTACCCTTAGATCACGGGTAACAAAAGGAAACCAGTCGCATAAAAAACACGAAGTAATAACTGAGCTGTATGGTGGTGGTGTGTACGAGGTGTGGCTAGAAAAAAACCGGACTAGTACTGGTGAAACAATAAAACGAATGCAATAAGCCTGAAAGTCGCGTGGCCTGTCACGTGACTCTCGCTCCGCCTACTGCTCGAGTTTCATCTGCCTCCTGCACTCAGTCTGCCCGTGGCGTCTGTTTTAAGTAGTTGACGTTTTGTCTGTGCGTCGGAAAATGTTGAGTGTACAGAAAGAACAGCGTGTTAACATCAAATTTTGTTTCAAACTAGGAAAATCTGCAAGTGAAACGTTTGTAATGTTACAACAAGTGTACGGCGATGATTGTTTATCGCGAACACAAGTGTTTGAGTGGTTTAAACGATTTAAAGATGGCCGCGAAGACACCAGTGATGACACTCGCACTGGCAGACCATTGTCAGCAAAAACTGATGCAAACATTGAAAATTCGGTAAACTTGTTCGACAAGATCGCCGTTTAATAATCTACTCTGATTGTTAAACGGCGATCTTGTCGAACAAGTTTACCGATTTTTTCAATGTTTGCATCAGTTTTTGCTGACAATGGTCTGCCAGTGCGAGTGTCATCACTGGTGTCTTCGCGGCCATCTTTAAATCGTTTAAACCACTCAAACACTTGTGTTCGCGATAAACAATCATCGCCGTACACTTGATGTAACATTACAAATGTTTCACTTGCAGATTTTCCTAGTTTGAAACAAAATTTGATGTTAACACGCTGTTCTTTCTGTACACTCAACATTTTCCGACGCACAGACAAAACGTCAACTACTTAAAACAGACGCCACGGGCAGACTGAGTGCAGGAGGCAGATGTAACTCAAGCAGTAGGCGGAGCGAGAGTCACGTGACAGGCCACGCGACTTTCAGCCTTATTGCATTCGTTTTATTGTTTCATCAGTACTAGTCCGGTTTTTTTCTAGCCACACCTCGTGTGTTAAATAATATATTTGATTAACAGATTCCAAACTTAATTCAGATTTTGTCAAAGCAAAATATCTTGACGGTTAGTGATGGATAATTATAGATTTTTTACAGGTAGTACTGGGGAAACAGTATTTTAGGTGAAACCAGTTGCGAGGACCGTGGTATTTTGATCTCGTCCTTCGTTCGACATTCCTCAATTGCTTCAAACGTTTGATGATATCGCCCGTGGTGTGAATTTCTATGACCTCATAAAGATGCCGTCCCAATATTTTTAGGTCTGTGCCAATATCCTGGTAAGTTCGTTCTCTATCGCGCCATTCTCTTATAAACAGTACTCTGCGACTATTGATTTTTTGGCATATGTTAGTCGAGTGCGCCTTTGGTGTTCTCGGCAACGATCTTCGTCGACGCACACTGTCTGCCCAATATGTCTTCCCACACTGACATACAATCTGGTATATTCCGGCATTCAGCAAACCAAGATCATCTTTAACGTTTCCGAATAATTCTCTTGTTATATTGGACTGGGAAAAGAGTTTTTACTCGGTGCTTCTTCAATATGCGTCCGACTTTTCCCGACAGTGCGCCAGTTTACAGCATAAATGCAGTACTTGTCTGTTTCTCGTTCACTTCTTCCGTCTCAACACTGTTGTGGTGCGGCTGAAAGCGCACCTCACCTGCCATTCTGAGTACAAGTTTTTTCCTGCGGCAGACTGCGTCTCAAATAGTGCGCGCCCTGTGCATCTGTATTAGCGTATTTTGCACCCCAGTCGAATGCGAAATGTGGTGGCACCTGTCTGCAAGCAAACACAGGTCTCAGTGCGTTCTCGTCCAATACACACCGTGCACCATGATTCCATCAGCTCTTTTCTTGACCATGACGTCCAGAAATGGTAACCTCCCCTCTGCTTATGTCGCCATACAGAATTTAATGTTGTGACGTATAGAGTTCAAATGAGTCATGAAATCAAGGAGTTTGTCGCTTACATGGAACCAGAGGACGACCGTGGAATCCACGTAACACAAAAACATACGTGGGTTTCCATATGGACGACGCCAGGGCTTCCTTGCGCGAAGTTCTCCGCATACAATTTCGCGACCACACGCGATAGTGGGCTCTCTATTGCGACTCCTTCTATTTGTTCATAGTATTCTCCATTAAAGAGAAAATATGTGGAAGTCAGGACACCCCTGAAAAATTCGGTGGTCTTCTCGTTAAATCTATGACGAATAAGCTCTTAAGCTCTAGTGACTTTCGTAGTGCACCCTGGTAAATGAGGAATAACGAATGCGACCCGTAGACTGTTTGATAACGAATACACCGGGGCAAAATAACGACTCACAATAGTTACATACGAGTATATTTGTGTTCGGATCAGCAGTGAGGTCCTGCACGTAATCATTGATTGCCCTGCTGCTGCATGTAGGCAACCTGACTGGCAAAAATCAAAGTGGGCTGGATAGTATGTTGGTATGCTATTTCTCATCACCAAAAATATGTATTCACAGGGCGAAACACCTACAACTTTCGCTGCAGATATCGAGGGAACGGAAAGGACAACTGATGCGCAGTTTTCACAGAATGGACTGGCAGTCATGGGCTCGCACTGTTAGCCAATCAGCAGATAGTAATAGGGCTCACACTGTTAGCCAATCAGCAGATAGTAATAGTACTCAGAAAGTATTAATTTTTTGTGTAAACATACACTTTTTAAATGAAGCAGTGGCTATTCTCATCAAAAAACTAAAAGTAGAGCTAATTAAAATGCCAGCGGTGTTTGTTGCAAGATTGTAGAATGGATCGTTTACGAGGTATCGTTTTTTGTTTTGTTCCCACACCGACACTCGTACAGTACCTGTGGTAGTGCACACTAACAACACTAGTGCGTCCATTAGCTATGTTCATTACGATAAGTAACGAGACAAATGACCATAATTGGTTGCGTTCAAAATAACCGCCAGCAATGACCCTACACACTTGCAGTCTGCTGCATACGTGCTAGCGTTTCAGCGGAGATGTCCTAATAGGCTGCAATAATACACCGTTGTACATCACCGGTTGCAATTGGCATACCCTTGTACATAGCGTGTTTCAGCTTTCCCTGTAGAAAAAAAATTTACAGGTGTCAAATGAACGGAATGGGCCAGGAAAGTTACAGGTCTTTCTACCAGGAGTGCTAGTTCTGCAAGGTTCGCAGGAGAGCTTCTGTAAAGTCTGGAAGGTAGGAGACGAGGTACTGGCTGAAGTAAAGCTTTGAGGACGGGCCATGTGTCGTGCTTCGGTAGCTCGGATCCAAGTTCGTCTCTCGGTCTGGCACACAGTTTCGACTATGACGCGCATTGGGCGCGGCCTCCCGGTTATGATGCCGACCCCATTTCCTGGCAGTACCACCCTTCGTTACTTGGATATCGAATTCACGACCTCCACACACACCGCACAGTGACCCTCGCTTACCGGCGGCTTTTGCAGTCGATTCGGCACCATGTCCGAGGTCAGGTGCACCGTAACCTAAACCAACTCCAACGTGTGTCCTATGTCAACGTGTATGTCGCCCCTAAACTGGTACACGTCACCCAGATCCTCCCAATGCCGCATCCAATCAGCCTTTGGATATTTCGTGTCTGCAGGGGCACATTTCAAATTCCGCTACAACACTCTAACACTGCCTCCTGCACCAGGTGGCCTCGGACTCGTCAACGTGCGAGCACGATCTTATGCACTCTTTGTCCATACTATGTTGCGGCACTGGCAGGGGCCGTCCCATCCTTAACATGCAGTGTCTTAGATATCCTCCGACCAGCTTCTCTCGATCCACCGACCAATGTTGCACCTATTTCTCCGTTATTGTACCACGTCGCCAATTGTTTCATAGAACTCAGCTACGTTGGGGCCGATCCTCTAGTCACCCGTCCTCCCCGTACTAAAAATTATTATCGTCTGTTTATGCTTTCCAACCCTTGCGAACCAATGGTGCTACAGAACCCTAATATTAACTGGCGAACTGTTTGGGTGTGTGTGCATGCACCCTTTTTACCGTCGTCTGTGTCTGCATTCTGGTATGTTTTAGTCTATGGCAAATTCTCGACTAATAGTCGACTTTCTCGCAAAGGACTGGCCACCTCAGCACTCTGCCCTGATTGTCAGCTCGAAGACACCGACGAGCACCGTCTTACGTGCCCCCTCAAACGAAACGTATGGCTCCTCATCCAACGAATCGTGGGCTTTTACCTCCGTGCCCCGCCAACGACGGTAACCCCAGATTTCTTGTTGTTGCTCCAGACATTTCACTACCCTCTTGCTAAGAACCATACACTCATCTGATTTCGAGGACAGGCTTTAGAATACCTCTTTCAGAGAGGTCCACATACAGTCCTTGACTTCTGGTACTTCTGACCGCGCACAGCACCCTCACCCGAAAACCATATTACCGAGAAAATTTTACCGGTTATCTCCGCAGCGTCTTCCTTGACCCCCCTCAAAGTTGGGGTGTGCCATGCCTACCCGTCACATGATGCAACACCCTTATATACGTTCTCATGCATCGACCAAAAAAAGAAACATGTAACAAGACAGAAAATGTTATATTTTGTTGTATGTAATGTTATTCTAATATTTTTGTTTAACTAACAATCATTTGTATATGTTTAAATGGTACCTTCCCGTGTGGGGATGCTAGTCCCCCATCGGGCGCCTCCCCAGGTGGCGGATAGGGGAAAGCCTCCCAGATATGGGTGTCACCGGGGAAATGAAATACCCAGGGTGGACCAAAACTAGCAGCGTGGTGACGTCTGTACTCTAGTGGAGCGGCCTACCAAAGGCGTCTGTACCCCATGTCAGGGGCGGCCTGGAAATTATATCGCCAATCCGTTCTGAAGCAAGCGTGGCGATTATGCTTCTCACCTTCGAGTTATGTTGTGTGACATTAATGTTAAGTTTTCCGGAGTAATAGCCCCACAGTCGGATCTCCGGGAGGGAGCAACTTTGATGTCCCAAACAGCAAGTGGTGCTGAGAAGAAGATACAGACTCTTCAAGTCTGTACATATAACTGTCGCTCTCTAATAGGCAATGACAGACTAGAAGAGATCGAGAAAGAGCTTACAAAAATCAACTGGAGTATTGTTGGTTTAAGCGAAGTACGCCGAAAAGGGGAAGACTGTCTCCGTTTGCGCTCTGGCAACTTGTTTTACTTTTGTGGCGACCCAGAAGGAAAAATCAATGGAGTTGGTGGGTTCTTAATCAACAAGAATATTGCTGATAGAGTATCTGTCTTAGAAGGAACTTCCAGCAGGACAGCTCGAATGGTCCTGAAGGTGTCGAATAGGTATAAAATACAGATTGTTCAGGTGTACGCTCCCACCTCAAGTCACCCTGACGAAGAAATTGTATCCTTTTAAGAAAGTCTGGATAACACCTGTAAAAAAGGTAGCGATTGTCACTTCCAGATGGTCATTGGCCATTTCAGTGCAAAAGCTGGCACCAAGAAACAAGGCGACACAGTGGTGGGCAACTATGGGATTGACGACCGAAACGATAGAGGTGAGAGATTAGTCTAGTTCGCTGAGTACACCAGTATGTCCATCATGAATACGTTCATTAAGAAGCACCCTGACCGAAAATGGACTTGGAGGAGCCCAAATTTCAGTGTCAAAAATGAGACAGACTTTATTATGTCAAATATTCCGCAGATTGTAAAAGACGTATCAGTGCTAAATCAGTTCAACACTGGCAGTGATCACCGTCTTCTGAGAGCAAGGGTCGGACTCAATGTAAGAGATGAAAGGAGTAAACTTATGAAAGGGAAGAGAAGGGTAATCAACCTAAAAAACCTGGAAGAACATACCTCGAAATTCCAAGAAGTCCTCCAAAGCAAGTTCCACGTAACAAAAGATTGTGATTTGGCGGAAATGATTGTTTCAAGTGCACAAGAAGTCAGTGGCCTATGCCAAAAAAATAAACAACCAAAGAAATTCAGTGCCAAAACTGAAACCCTTTTACAACAGAGGAGAGAAATGAAAATCCAAACCGATCGTGACATGGTTGCGTATTCCGAACTATGTAAGGCAGTGCGAAGAGAAATGGAAACTGACATACAGAAATTCACTGAAGGCACCTTACGAGCAAGCTTGGTGAACAAGACAAGTTTAAAGTCAGCCAAACGCAAACTCACAATCGGTAAAAAGCAGATTATCGCGCTCGACGCAAATGACCGTCGAATCACTGAAAAGGAGGCGGTTTTGAAGTTCATCGGGGACTTTTATAGCAATTTGTATAGCAATCCAGGGGAAAATTTGAGTGTGTCTAATTTAAATGATATACCTAGTGTTCCAGATATACTCCCATCGAAAGTCAAATGTGCTCTAGATAGCATGAAGAAGAAAACAGTGCCGGGTGATGATGAGCTCAGCGTTGACATCCTCAGACTGGCAGGAGAGGTAACAATAAATCACTTGGCAAAAGTATTTACTTCCTGCCTGCACTATGCTTCAATCCCACTATCGTAGAACAAGTCTGAGATTATTTTGATACACAATATAAAGGCACATTTGCATGCCGAGCGTGAGTTTCCGCGGAAACGCGAAATATTAATTAAATAAATAATCAGTGACTAATAAATAAAGCCTATGGCACACAACTGCAGCGCTGTGTCGCTGATAAAGACAAAAGAATAATTACGTTACTCTTATGTTTGATTAAGAGAGAGAGAGCTCAGGTAGAAGTGGTGCGAGAAGCACGTATTTTATTTTATTGTCTGGCACACCGCCATATTTTCATGTTATAGAAGAATACTGCGAGTTGCAACCACACTAGGCACTCGATTCTGTAATGAATTTATATTTATAAAAGTAAGTAGGATTATGAACTGTAGGCTATTTCATTGAATATATCTGATTTAACTAACTGCGTAACTTTTTATGTTTAGTAGACAATCACCTCTGTACGACGTATTGGCATGGCTGGCAAATCATTGTAATATTGAGATTAGATCATGAGTCCGTACCTACCGCAGCAGTCTTTGGAAACGATTTAATTACGAAGTCCGATTATTTCAGTTTTCTTTCACGGTCAACTACGAGTTACATTGCCTTTTCCAAATAGCCATTGTCAAGCGTCTGATACCGAATAATTAAACGTCCACGTCCCAGATAAGCAAATACCAATTACAACCAATCATCATACATACAGAATAATTAATCATTAATATTTTATTCCATTTTATTTTTATTTATTTTATATTGGCGACTGCGTGTCGGACTTGTTATTTTGTCATTTGTTACATTGTTCTTTTTGTTTCATGTCAAAAATCAACTTTCTGGACCTGGACGTGAATGTATGAGAGATAATGAAAATCTGAAGATATTTTCCAATTCTAAAGTTTTGCCGGAAGACGCAATGAAGCTTCCAGCAAAATAAGGTAAGACGCAGCATCTTTGCATTAGCAGGCTTGACCAGACGTATAATTCAGTGTATTAGCTTTTCAGTAAATTCTGTAGTGTTTCTTTCGCGCATAACAGTTTTCAGTAACAAATTTCATTCTTAGCACTTTTCCCTAAACAATAACGTCTCCAACAATACCAATACACGAGTGTACAATATGGCCGACTTCTGTACGATATGATGTAACATGGCCAGCAGCCATTACCAATAATCTCAAATTCAGTTTATATTTTTAAATTAACGGGACAGCCATTGTTGCTACGAGCGATTCATGCTCAACTGCATTTCATTTTAAAATCAGTGTCAAATATTTTCTTGAAACATAAATCACGTGTGGCATGGTAATGACTAGAAATCAATACGCAAAAATGGAACAGCAAAGACGTACTATTCAGACACAATCCGACTCGGACGAGAGACAAATGTTAGAAAATGACTTTACGACAGCAACCGGTAGTGACGATTTATCAAACATTGACGCAAGTGTTGACGGAAATTTTGACAATAGGCCGTCCACCACAAAAATTTCAAAGTCTCAGTCAGAGCCCATGTTAATGCATGACGTCACGTCTAATGACGCGGCGCGGGCACAGACGTTGCAAACGGTAAACATTGCCGACATGTTACAAATGATAATGAAACAGAACGCCGAAAACTTGGCAACCTTACAGACACAAAATGACGAAATTAAATCTGACCTCATAGCACTCAAGACGAGTAATGACACTTTATGTAAACGTGTGGAACTTATAGACGCCACACTGACCAAACAGATGACTGAACTCAGTACTAAATTTTC
This sequence comes from Schistocerca nitens, assembly GCF_023898315.1. Lineage (NCBI taxonomy): Eukaryota > Metazoa > Arthropoda > Insecta > Orthoptera > Acrididae > Schistocerca > Schistocerca nitens. The sequence continues at coordinate 237,578,740 of NC_064622.1, read as the reverse complement.
CCAGCTTAATACGACACAAGAAAAGACTACAACTGACGTAGCACTTTTACAGACACAAGTAAAAAATCTTAATGTCACGTGTGAAGTTCTTACTGAACAAATTCAAACATATCCTTCAGTACACGACAACCTTGAAAAACGAATTACTGACGTACAGAATAAATTTGACAATGTTGAACAACACCTGACTGACATCTTACAATCTGATGCTACAGCTCATTTTCAAAACATTAATAAAGAATTTCATGATTGGGTAGTGAACAAAGACAAACATTTTGATAGATGCCTACGTGAAAATTTACCAACAATTGTGCACGACTCCGTAGCGCAATACATTACTAATAACAAACAGCTGATCAGTGACGCAGTACAATCCGTCACTGGACCAATGACACAATTCACCGATCGACCACAGTCTGAATGTAACGAAAATATCAGTCAAAATGTACAGTTCAGGAACCAATATACATTCGAGTATGACACACACATACCGCACATGACAAACACACAAGAACAAAACACACCACGACTACAACACATACCACGAGGTGCAACCACAAACACAAGCTATTATCATGGTAAACCACAGCAACATTATCGTAATTACTCGCCAGCTGAACATTGCGGTAATTACAGTGGAACAAATCCATATCACAATGCAAAGGAAGAAGAAAGCTTAATGAAACACAGGCAATTTCAGATTTTTATCCCAGAAAAACGAACCATTCATCTGGTGATTTTTCTTAAATCTTTTAGTAACGCATTTCCACGCACTTGGAGTGACCGGAAAAAGATTTTATATATTGTCGGTTACATCCAAGGCGATGCAGCTGTCTGGGCATACAGTCAAGCTGACGTATGTACCACGTACAGTGAGTTTGAGCGTGCTTTTCTGAACAAATTCTGGTCGCAATCCGTCCAGGAGCGACTCAGAAGACAAATTCTAGAACCTGAAACTTTTAACAGTAAAAATGGCAACTTACGCCGATATTTTGAAAAATACTTGAACATGGGACACTTTTTAGACGAACCAGTCGCAACACGCGATATACTCCGTGCGTTGAAGGCCAAATTGCCTTTCAACATTAAAGAAAAACTCCTACATATCCCGGATGACGATTCAGATTATTTTCTAACAGCTTTAGATTCGGTTGACATGTTACTTGAAGATCAGCGCTTCGCGCGGCAAAACAGCAGCCACAATGTTTACACTAGTGGAATGCAAAACATGCAGGCTTGCCAACTCAATTCTGGCGCGCCCACAGTTGGATACGCGGTACAACAAAAACAGCAAACTCACATGCCGTCTCAATACGGAAATCAAAATCAACACGCGTATTCCAATACAAACAATAGTTACAACAGTAATAACACTTCATGCGGCAATCCATACAAAAGGCACCGCGGTAATAACTACAGCGGTAACAACGGATACATAGGCAACAACAAAAACACAAACAGAAACAGAAATAATAATAACTACGAGCCAAGACAGCGTCAAGGCTGGACTCGTAACGATCAGTACTTTCATTCAAACACTGCTTTACCACAGCAGCCACCAGGACAAAATTGGAGCATACCTTATGACCGACAGGTAAGTTATAATGCGCAACAGCAACAACAACCGCAAAAGTTTGGAGATCACAATAGGCAATATCCGAATGTGAATATAATAGAAATGACACCTGACACACAACCTCAATCTGTGTCAGTACCTAGTACAAATGCTAATCCAACAAACTAGAAACAGTCACTTCTATGCCCCAGGTCGTGGCTGAGGAATTCTTGGGGGGCGACTTCAATGTTAATCAGTTATTTGGCACCACAGTTGAACATCAGAATAATGATATGCCGAATAATTCTAAACAAAAATTACCTGTTTTATTTATAAGATACAACCACAATAACAATATATCAGATGAACTTTTACAAGACAGTACACAATGTCGTTCAAACACAAATGAAATTGTTTTAGCATCTACCACTGGTGTAGTAGGTGGGATTCCAACTACTATTATTCTAGATACAGGTGCAGCTGTGAGCGTTTTGTCTTTTAATTTCTATAAAAAGATGTGTGAATTGGAACCTGTGCCTGAGCTTCCTGCCCAAAACTGTAAAATAACTACTGCACTAGGTAATAAGTCATGTAGGGTTACGAAGCAAGTTTTTGTAAACATTAAAATAGGTAATGGAACCGTACAATGGCCATTCCTGGTTGTACAAAACCTTGTGACAAATTGCATATTAGGAATAGATATTATGAGCGAGAAGGACTGCATTATAGACTTCTCCAAAGGTAAATGTATTTTAAATGATAGAGGCAGTGTAATTATTATTGATTTGGACAGGAGAACTCTAAAGCATGACAAACACTGTACAGGGTACAAGGTTCAGTTAGTACTTGACAATGACATTCAAGACACGCACACACACTCATTTGACACAGAGCTAATGGACTTGAAAACATTGCTTGATCATAAGATAAATGAAGCTACAGCTCTCAGTGCACATGAACGTATAAAACTACAGGAAGTGTTATCCAAATATTTACAAGTTTTTGCCAAACGAATAGGTGTTATCAACACGTATGCGTACAAGATTGAAGTTAAGCCTCACAAGATCTTCTACCACAAGACATATAACGTACCGTTATCTCAACGACCTGCTGTGTGGCAAGAATTAAAACAAATGTTAGACTGGAAGGTCATTGAACCATCCACCTCACCTTACTGTAGTCCTCTACTTGTCAAAAAATCAAATGGAAGCATTAGGTTAGTGTTAGATGCACGAGCAATTAATGAAATAATTTTACCAGTTCACACAAAACCCGAAAATTTAGAAGAGCAATTACAGAAATTTCTAGATGCAAAGTATTTTTCCACAACAGATCTCGCTAATTCATTTTGGCAGGTGAGTATCACTCCTGATTCTCGGAAATATACTGCATTTATGTTCGGGGGGCGAACCTATCAGTTTTGTGTTCTACCTTTCGGACTGAATGTCAGTTCTGGGGTATTCATTACAGCCCTGGATACCGTGCTTGGCGATGATTTAGTTGAGACAGTCACACACTATGTTGATGATATACTGATAGCTACACAGTCTTGGAATGAACACCTTGACACACTTCAAAGAATTTTAGAAAAATTTGCACAGGCTGGAGTCAACTTTCCTAGTCCTCGAACTAAAAAGCAGTTAAAATCATTCCTTGGGCTATGTTCATTTTTCAGACGTTTTTTGCCACAACCACTTTTGAACAGTAAACATCTGCTAAATCTACTCAGAAAGAATCAAGTTTGGATCTGGTCGGAACAGTGCCAGAATGACTTTAATACAATTAAACATGCTTTAGTGAATGCAAACTTATTGAGCCATCCAGATTTCAATTTAGATTTTTGTATGACTTGTGACGCTTCATGTACTGGTTTGGGATGTTGCTTATTTCAAGTTGTAAAGAATAAAGATAAGGAACAGATAAGAATTATTGGGTTTGCGAGTTGTACTCTATCTGAATGTGAGCGTACATACTCCACTACTGAGTTAGAAACACTTTTCATAGTATGGGCATTCAAGAAATTCAATTATTATTTATTTGGAAAACATACAGTAATTTACACCGACCACCAGGCCCTGACATTTTTGTTGTAAACTTGTACATCCTAGACTATCACGATGGGCAGTTACACTTCAGAACTACTCTTTTGAAATTAAGTACATAAAAGGTAAGGACAACACCATTGCCGACGCTTTGTCTAGACTTCCACAAGGTATGAATGAAACCAACAGTGACTTAGAAAATATAAATGACTACAGGATTCTCTTAATGCAAGACAAGCAGTATCACCAATATTATATTGATATGTGCAGAAACATGGCTAAATTACAAAAATCTGATCCTCACTTGTATAAGATAATAACATTACTGGTAGAAAAACACAATCATCCTTTGACTAAGTATTACAAGTTACACAATGATGTGTTATTTTATCGCCGACATTCAAATGCTACTAACTGGTGTGTATGCATTCCCAAAGAGTCTGAACGTAATCTAATTTGGCACACACACTTAGTTTGGGGTCATTATGGGACGAAGAAGTGTTTAGCAAAGCTCAGCACATACTGTTATTTTAGCAATATGAGAAGGAAAATTTACAGGGAACTGAAAACATGTGTCATATGTCAAAAATCAAAACCTCAGAATTTATCCACAAAGACAGATTTACATTCTATTTTACCCAGTAAACCCCTGGAAATTCTGTGTACTGACATCGGTGGACCGCATCCAGCAAGCTCTGGAGGCGTCAAATATATCTTGGCTTTTTACGATATATTTTCTAAACATGTAAAACTTTATGCTTTATAATCCGCCACTGCAAGTGCTATAATACGAAGATTCTCAAGTGATTACCTGACGCACGTGGGAAAACCTAAAGCAATTCTGTCAGATAATGCAGCATACTACTCTGGGTACAAATGGAGAAATTTCTTGAAGGACAATAACATTAGAAGTATATCTATTTCAAAGTTTAGTCCACAATGTAACGCGACTGAGAGACTTTTCCGAGAATTAAACCGATTCATGAGGACCTATATTTCATCAAAACATACTAATTGGGTGTCCTACCTAAGTCTTTTCGAAGACGTACACAATAACTTAAATATTTACGATACAAATTACACACCTAACGAGATCATGTTCAATTGCAAACAGAACGATCAGTGGATAGAACCATTACCTAAGCTGTCAGACAAGGAAATCACACCTGAACAGAAAATAAAAGAAGTTTTGACTACGCTGACACATCACGCACAGATACGAAACAAACATCACAGAAACATAATAAAAAGAAAACAAAAATTCGAGGTAGGAATGCTTGTACTACTTCGTACTCATCATAAATGTGTAGCACTCAAACGACGCAACGCTAAGTGGCGTCTGCTATATGAAGGACCTTATATAATTGTTAACATACCGCATCCTGGTGCGTATTTGTTACAACATCGTAGAACTAACAAAATTATTGGGCTATACGCACACCGAGATCTTAGAGCATTTCATGCGGAATAATGTCAAAGTCACATCCATCAAAACATTGCTAAGCAACTCCAAAAAACTCTGTTGCTACAACACAGATAGTAAGTAGTATAGAAATTTTCATTTCAGTGGTTCCAGTGACGCAGTTGAAGGCAGAAGACCTCTTCTTTCAGCGCGCGCCACCACCTGGAAGACGGAATATTAAAATAAAATTTATGTTTACGTAGCAGTGAATGATATATTAATTTTTTTACGGAACATTTGTGACTGTGGGTATCACTGACTTGGTGTGTCACCTGACGAACCGACAGACGTCATCTGTGAAGCGAACTTTTACTTTGAGAAATAGATTAGACGCACATCTCTCAACACGAAAAGCATCTATCAGTAGTCAAGGCCACACAGACACTATACACACACGCATAAAACGCGAGGAATCAAACATTTTCTCTCTTACTATTTTGAATATTTATTGAGTAGTGAAAATGCCTGGTCTTGCCTACTGATGTAATGAATGTTGTGTCTAAGCTATCTTAATTTCAGATGACATCACAAAATAAACATCGATAAAATCCCAGCAAAACCCCTAAAGAGAACGTAATTATCTGCAATTCATGTAATCAAATGTGACACATGTAATAGCCCATAGCTATGTAATTATGATGTAAACATGTTTATGTGCAACTGTATTATGTTTATGCTAAGAAAATATGTGACGTGTGTATGTATGATTACTTATGTTTTTTTTTGCTTCTCTTTCAATGATGTATAATGTAACTGTTACTATGTAAAAGAAATTTGAACAAAACGAGTGCCAAAAGGACATTGCATAGTGAACCATTGTTCACGGACATTAATGAACATTACTAACTCTGCAACTACGCAGAAACCTATGTGAAAGAAACTGTTAATGACATTCATTATGCATCGTACCTATGTAGACGCGATGAACCATTTCTTTGATTAATAACTACGAACATTTAGGTGAGCTATATTCAGCAAAAAAAAAAAAACTGAAAATGTGAAGTGCATAATTCGTGCATCGTCTAGTGACAATACTACAGTACCTAGCTTCAAGATGTTAACTGGATTAAACGGACACAAAGTGCCTGTCCAGAAAACAACACGACGGGTGGAAGAATTTTGGTTGGAACTTCAGGGAATGAAATGTTCTCGAAATGTGACGGACACTCTTACCTGGACTGTCCAAGGATCCACGCCAGCTATGTACCGTCCGAGGTTCTGCAACCAAGCTTCCACGGAATGTAAAAAACGAACTGCACGTTGACCAATTACTAACGGGTCACGTCAAATCTGTAATAAACAATGTTTTTTAGTCACAACGAACTGCATCACAACGACTATAATGGAAATGGAAATGGACACGCTTATGTTTTAATCACGTTGTTATACAACGATGATACTAACCTGTGAAAAAATTATTGTGCAGCAGATGAATATGAACTGTAATAACGACACGATGTGAATAGGTCGACGCACCTGAAACATACGGACATTTTTCTTTGAAGTATTTCAAAACAATACTATGTAACTAAGAACATTCAACAATCTGAGTTGTATTGTGATATAACAAATATTGTAAATTTAAAACTAAGTTACCTGTTATAGAATGTAGTCTTCATATGTAATCTTGGTTGAATATTTTCTTTGTGCAACGACTAAGATACGCGCGCACACGAACAATATGAACTGCATTACTGTGCCGCGTGATCTAACTGTATGATATAACGGCACTGCCGGAGTCACACAGACGCTTCTGCGCATGCGCGCACTCTATCTGCCAACATAAGAACTTTTACGACGCACCCGCGTCATTCAAATTTTGTATATAATGTGTATAATGTGTGTAATGTAAGTCATGTGAATAGTTGTAGATAACTTAGATTTTCTTGTGCCTTTAGGTGAATTGCTCGCCTGCAGGTGTGTCCTTTCGCCTCGCAATTCAGGGGGCAATATAAAGGCACATTTGCATGCCGAGCGTGAGTTTCCGCGGAAACGCGAAATATTAATTAAATAAATAATCAGTGACTAATAAATAAAGCCTATGGCACACAACTGCAGCGCTGTGTCGCTGATAAAGACAAAAGAATAATTACGTTACTCTTATGTTTGATTAAGAGAGAGAGAGCTCAGGTAGAAGTGGTGCGAGAAGCACGTATTTTATTTTATTGTCTGGCACACCGCCATATTTTCATGTTATAGAAGAATACTGCGAGTTGCAACCACACTAGGCACTCGATTCTGTAATGAATTTATATTTATAAAAGTAAGTAGGATTATGAACTGTAGGCTATTTCATTGAATATATCTGATTTAACTAACTGCGTAACTTTTTATGTTTAGTAGACAATCACCTCTGTACGACGTATTGGCATGGCTGGCAAATCATTGTAATATTGAGATTAGATCATGAGTCCGTACCTACCGCAGCAGTCTTTGGAAACGATTTAATTACGAAGTCCGATTATTTCAGTTTTCTTTCACGGTCAACTACGAGTTACATTGCCTTTTCCAAATAGCCATTGTCAAGCGTCTGATACCGAATAATTAAACGTCCACGTCCCAGATAAGCAAATACCAATTACAACCAATCATCATACATACAGAATAATTAATCATTAATATTTTATTCCATTTTATTTTTATTTATTTTATAACAAGAAAGGAAGTATTCACAGTCTTAAAAACTACCGTCCTATCAGCTTGCTCTCAATTTTGTACAAAATTTTCACAAAGATCTTGTTAAACCGAATTAGTTCCATCCTAGACTCAGCCCAACCTACAGAACAAGCTGGATTCTGAAGCAATTTTAGCACTATTGACCACATTCTGACCGTTAGTGAAGTGATAAGCAGAGCGAATGAATACCAACTGCCCCCTTGCATTGCCTTTGTTGACTTTGAAAAGGCATTTGACTCCGTTAGCCATGTAGCTGTCCTCCAAGCTTTGAGTGAGCAAGGAGTGGGAGCAGCATACATTGAAGTGCTCAGGAAAATCTACGAGAATTCTTCAGCTTATGTTAACATCGGCGAATCAACTCAAGAATTCCGCATCATGAGGGGTGTCAAGCAAGGCGATCCCATCTCCCCAAAACTGTTCTCTGCTGTATTGGAAATGGCTATGTCAAAGCTGAGGTGGGAAGGTAAGGGAATTAGAATTAATGGAAGAAGGCTTACCAACTTGAGATTTGCTGATGATATTGCCTTACTGGCCAAAGACTTCGCAGAGCTCCAAAACTTAGTTACAGATCTTGCATCGGAATGTCAGCTGGTTGGCTTGAACATGAACCTTTCCAAAACAAAAGTAATATCCAACAAATGGGTCCCAGCTGGAGATGTGAAAGTCAAGGACAGTCTACTATATGAGGTCAGTGAATATGTCTACCTTGGCCAGATTATAAATATGAAGGGAGACATAAGGCCAGAAATCTATCGACGCATTAAGTGTGGCTGGCAAGCATTTGGGAAGAATTCAAAAGTATTCAGATCAAAAATGCCAGTAAATCTGAAGAAAGCAGTATTTGGTCAATGCATTCTTCCTGTGATGACGTATGGCTACGAGACATGGACACTGAACTCATTCACAAAAGGGAAACTTAGGACAGCACAGAGAGCCATGGAGAGATCAATGCTGGGCTATACAAGAAAGGACAGGAAAAGGGCAGATGACATCCGGTCTGTGACGAAGTTTAATTACATCTTAGAGAGAGTAGGTTCCTCGAAATGGCAGTGGGCTGGCCACATTGCAATATTCTCTGCAGAATTCCGACTGCGTCGGGTTTTATGATTTTGATTGGCGCGTTGTTTGTCGTCGCGTTCGTAATTGCCTGTGTAATGTCGGTGTTTTATTGTTCCAGATCTTCGATGCTTGTGGTTCCTTTGGCTGGCAGTAGTCTTTTCGTAAGTTCCTTTTCGTAGTTTTGAACGTTTAGGTTTTTCATGTCAACGATGGATTTTCTATTTTTGTTGCTATGTGGTGAGTGCATCAGGTGAGTTCGTATTATTAACGGCAGGCGTTCTGACCTTGTGCTGTCCCCTGCTCATGGAGGGCTGAGGTGTGTATATATAGATTTTGCGGCAATAATATGGTCCGGGATGGAAGTTCCTTGGTGGTTTATAAAAGTTGGCTTGTTGTAGGGCAGTCTTACTCCGTTTTCAATGTTTTTCTAGATGCGTTGTTAGTGCTAAACCGTTCCTGTTGCTTCTGGTGTCTCCAAATGTTTCGGATCTTGCGTTAAAATCCCCCATGATTATAAGGCCGCCTCAGTTTTTTGATGTAGAGTAGAAATTCGGTTGGAATTTCGTCATCAGGTCGGATGTATATGGTTACTAGGTGTAGGAATTTGCTTGCACGTGTTTGAAACTGTAGATGGATTGCCTGGATGTGTGTGAATTGAGGTGGTAATTCTATCCTTATTTCTGGGGTTTTCTTATTGTGGAAAACTACCACGCCGCCTTTAGGAGTGCTTCTGGGTACAGTGCTGGTTTTAGTTCGTGCGTGACGAAGTCGTGTAAGCGAAGAGGGTAGTTTGTTGTACTCGTTTCCAGAACTCCTAGAATGGCTAGTTTCTCTGTGGTGCGTAGCGTTTCCAGCATTGGGTGCTTCGTCCTGAAGCCACTGGCGTTTACGAAGCCAATGTTTATGTCGTCTTTATTCGCGTCCTCCACCTGGGTGTGTCTTCTGCCTGGTGTGTTTCTTTGGCTACAGGTGTGAAGGCCTTGTTTAGGCGACGACGCTTGCTGTACGGGTGGTGCCGTTTATTGGCTATCCGAATTGCGTTTTGTGAGTTATTGGTCCCTTATTGGGAGTCGCTGGTGTCGTGGCCTTAGCAAGGCTTGGGAACAAGCACTGAGTTAAATGAGGATGTCTCTCTACGAACAAAATGATCTGGGGACCAGAGCGCACAGAGAACTTAACACCAACGATATCACAGACACCGACGCTAGCGTGTCCGCGACTGCCGACGAGCGGGCGTGGACCGTGGATGGAGCGGCTGCTCAGGTAGGGGGTATTACGTATTAGGCCGCTCGCCCTCACGAGCTTAATAGTCAGCGCACCTGCCGATGGCGACATGCCCGATAGCTGAAATGACCGTTGGACACTAAGTTCCAGCAGTACACCCGTGGACTGTCCGATCAACAAATGCGACTGAAGAAACTAAACAATCAGATTAGTTACATACGAGGATATTTTTCTTCCGGTCAGCAGTCAGTTCATGCACCAATCATCGATTCTCCTCAGGTCTTCCTGAAATTTGCTGCTGACGTCTTATAAAGTACTGCATTCCCTGCAACATCCCACTCGTCATCTCAACAAATCCGTCACAAGCCACGGTACAGTGCACAGCGGAGGGTGCGTGTTGTCTCAACACATCATGAGCATCGATTGTAAAAAGCATCGGGGACAAACTTGTCTGGCACGTAGATTCGTTGTTATTTTAATATTCTCTTTTCGAACAATGTGAATTTAGGAGTCTTAGGAAAGAGTACTCTAAATAAGTTATGTGATGTATGTGACTCTCCTTTGTAGTATATACCACAATATTCTCCTGTCAGCAATGACAAATGCCTCCACGTACTCAATAAACTGCTGATTTCTCTATCAAATTTTGAAATCTTCTCAATTATTTGCCCGATGTCAAATCTTCCGTTGAGCTCTTCCAGAATTCAGTTTGTTAATCCAACAAGATATGTCGTAATACGCTTACGTCTATCTTACTTTCTTCGAATATTTAAATTCATAAGAAAACTTGGGCTATGCAAGCTTCCGTCATCGTAATACAAATGGGTGACCCTAAAAAAATGGTTCAAATGGCTTTTAGCACTATGGGACATCTGAGGTCATCAGTCCTCTAGACTTAGAACTACTTAAACCTAACTAATCTAAGGATATCACACACATCCATGCCCGAGGCAGGATTCGAACCTACGACCGCATCAGCCGCGTGGTTCCAGACTGAAGCGCCTAGAACCATTCGGCCACAGTGGCCGACCGGAGACCCTCATAACTTGCTGTTCTGTTCACATGCAATTCACGTGCTTAACACGTGAATGAATATGACTGACATCCAGCTATTAAGGCTTAAAACATAGAGAATAAAGAAAATCGCTGTGTACTGGACTTAGGATGTTATTTGCATTCACATTTTAATAGTGTAAATTAGTAACACTTTTATATCATTGTGAATTAGGGGCGTTTATGACTTTCAATAAACTTTGCTGCTAATGCAATGACAGATAAAAAGGTATGTATGAGTAAAACATGTGGTATGAAACATCTGGTATGAAATGAGAGAGTTGTTTCAAACCATCATCTTTTGTAGCTAAAACCATCCCTTCTGTAACTTCAAAACGGACATTTTTTAAATCAGGCATATGGTCTCACAGATGGAGATCTATCCATCTCAAGCCGTCGAATTTAAGTTGATCAGTTGCTTGTCATCAGTCTCAGTTTGGTAATACATGAGAAGAATGAATTAAAATAATAGAACAAATTTGATACTCGATTTGGAATTGAAGTAAGCGTAACATGTGTGGTAACTGTTATAACTGCAATCAGAAAAGCTAAAAAATTCCGTAGTATATGAATTACTACGTTTTGTTTTCTTTGTAGATCATTTCAGTCATTTTGCATTTATTCTGTCGGTTCCCGATTTGCTGGAATATTTGAATCTTTAACTTACAATTAATTACGCTTGATATTGCGAGGAATCAGTAATAAGAAAACTGTGTACTTATGATAATGACAATGATAGATGCATTTTGTAACAAAGGTCTTCTATTTCCCTTATAACTTTCAATCGTTTATTGATAATGTGTTACCTGTATTTTGAGTAGACTTTGTTGCCGTTTATGGTTATTTCTGATTTTGTTCTACATATGAATCGTATCTATAGACATGATGTAATCTGTTTAAATGCTGTATAGTGTACTAACCGACAGAACTACAACTATGGGATCACAAAAGCTGCAGAGAAGTCCCTCTGTGCTAAGGAAGCGAAAGTGTGTCAATCCAAAACTGGAGGAAGCCAAGACAGAGCGGCAACTGACGAAAAAACAGGAGTCAGAAGGCTGCTCAGCCATTGTAGTCAGCACATCATGGATCGTACACAACGCAAAATACTGTTACAAGAAACTATTGCCTCGGTTGGTCGGTGTCTCCACTGGCAAAAAAAAAGAAATGTGGAACGTTTGACCAGGCTAAAACCACATAATACTCGATAATCCCAATACAGTGCTTCGAATCGTCATTCCAAGTCAGTTATTACTTTCTGTAATACTATGAACTACAAGGCCCATCATTAATGTTATTTAGTTTGTTAATAATCATACATAGTCAATCAATGTTTGACCTCTGAGGTCTTAAGTTAACGGCCTCGAAGGGAATGCCGTGTAAGGTCTTAGAAACTGAAACTAGTTGTTACCTTTCCCAGTATAGACTGTGATTCCCAGGAGTCTGCCCACAAAACCTTCTATTACCTCATGTGATGGTGGAATGTAGCCGCATACTTCCACCTATGTTACACAGATAGTTACACTTCTAACGCAGATAATGAGATGCCTGATACTCTATTTCGTCAAGGGGCAGCGCCATTTTGTTTTGCCGGCTGTGCTGGGATGCTACGGTACTGTGGCGCGAATATTTCAATGATCACTCCTGTTCGATGTTTTAATCAACAGTCGTTACACGGTTGTATATGTCGAGTGAGTCACGAACTTTCCCCCTGTTCTCCTGAGACACACGCACACACACGCACACACACACACACACACACACACACACACACACACACACAAATCCCCTGCCACATACAAGAAGAGCAAAAAAAAGAACATTAAGCATTCAATACACTTTCATTCAGTATACTCTGAGAGAGCTTGTGCTGTCAGATAGTATTTATGAATATGAAGATAAAGTTTTGTCACTTAGGTAGGAAAACTAGCAGAAACTTAAGTAGTCGAATGTCACTGTGTTTATGGTTGTTCAACAAACTAGTTGTGGGAAATATTGCGAGTGCCACATCGTCGGTTCTGGTATTCCAGCGTAGGCTGCTGGGGCCTCTCACTACTGTGTGACGTGGGCGGTGCGCCGCAGCGGCAGCCAGGCGCGAACCGGAGCCGGTAGCGCAATGTTCTGCGGCTCTGCCTATCCGACCGATCTGCAGGCGCAGCCCTCGCGGTAATCCTCAACGCGATGGACGGCGCGTTTGCAGACCGCGACACGGGCTGCGCTGACCAGCGGGTTGCCTACATAACACCATTTTTAACTTCTACATCTGTACGTTTCACCCACCGTGTTAGGAGTGAAAGACCACATTCTCCTCTTGTACACCACAATGGTAGAACAGATGCCCTACACAAGCTTTTGGAGTTGGGAATGGCCTCAATGAATTTAAACCCGTTAGGGTAGTTGAGAAACGTGTACCACAATTGATTTAAGATGTCAGAGCGATGATGTACTTTTAGACAAAGCGAAGTCTAGCTTTGCATATTGGCTAAGGTCTCAACGTGTACTACAGTGAACACTCATCACTCTAACTCTCACTACTGTACTAGTACTACCTCATCCATCACATATGAGAGCAACGTTCATGGATAGGACCGTTGCTGTTTACAATACATAAAACAGATAGTGGGAAAAGCTGACAGCAGACTCAGATTCATCGGAAGAATCTTAAGGAAATGTAACTCATCCACGAAAGAAGTGGCTTATAAGGCTGTTGTTAGCACGATTCTTGAGTAATGTTGATCTTAGTAATGTTCATCTTTCAGGGATCCCTATGAGGTAGAACTGGTAGAGAAAATAGAGAAGATCCAACGAAGAGCGGCGCGTTTCGTCAAGGGATCGTCTAGCTGGCGAGAGAGCGTTACGGAGATGCTAAACAAACTCCACTGGCAGACTATGCAAGAGATGTGATGTGAGTCACGCAGGGGTTTTCTATTGAAATTTTCGGACACCACTTTACACAAGGAGTCGGACAACATATTGCTTCCTCCCCACATACATCTCGGGTGTTGACGACGAGGAAAAAATTCTAGAAACAACACATAGGCTTACCGACAATCTCTTCCCGCGCACTATTCGCTAGTGGAACGTGGTTGGTGGGATCAGATATCGGATACCGAAAGTATCCTCCGCCACACACCATTATGTGGCTTGCGGAGTATGATGTAGATGTACATGCAGACGAAATATTTGTTGAGGCAAACATACCTTGACACTGTCGACATTCCTGAAGCAATGAGGTCTTTGTACCTAAAACACACATTCTTGTTTTGTTCTGTCAGATGAAATTGGTCAGTGAAAATCACGTCAACATCTGAAGTCAAGAAGGAGGTAACGCATTTTGTGAGCGCTCGATTGTTTGCGCCAAATGGGACGGAGTATCCTGATAACGGCTGTATCATATGGGCCGTGGTTGCGAAGAGATGGTAATGAAAGTCTTCACTATGCTTGTACGTGTTTGGAAGTAATTTCAGCCAACAATATATTTAATAGGCGTGGGAGAACGCCAAGTTTTTGACGATACGGATTTTTACCACTATAGACTGGCGGTAAGCAAAGATATAGCAAGCACGAGGGGTTACGTAGCGGATATTTTATGTGTCTTCAAGGTCCAGATTGTTCATTGACCATCCATATTATTAGTCTTAATCATCAGGAAAATACGAAGCCATTTTTTGGGAGCGTTATGGTCGTGGGATTTCCATTAGTTGGTTTCCGTGGTAGTAAAGTTACATCTTAACGTGTGTAACGACCAACTGGCTGTACAACAGGTACTCTGGCCCAAATGCATTCCCTTTCTTCCCGTATTTATTTTTTAATCCCCTTACAGTCCTCCTGAACGTGTTTTATCAGACTATTGTTACAATTATCGTACGGGGCACACATCTTCACTAACATGTAGTCGTGCGTTGAGTCCGTTTATTATTTGTTCATGGACATACATGCACTCTCCGTAAATGGACTCCCGATTTCCTTGAATAATTTACCTTCAAATATATACTGATTTATAAATTATATTTTAGTGGTGTCCTGAATACTTACTTATACTTACAACGTTCACAGTCCCGCTTTCTGTAACAAACGAAGCTCTATATACTGCAAAAACCGGTATATGATTGAATTTTCTTGCAGGGGGGAAGGTAAGTTTTTCACTGTACATTTGAGATAAATCACGGTTCAAATAACGATGTTTACCTTCCGGGCATAGCTCTGTCAGTATATTCATGTTAAAATTAAACTATTTCAGTGAAATGTTCAATGCGTTGAGCTACTACTGAGTTTGCAATCTATTAAATGACTCCCTGTAATATATTAATTTCAATGCAATTCAGGCCAGTAAACTACAAGGATTATACTAAACGCAAGCTTTAGCCAGTTCCTTTCAAGTGTTTAAATTTAAGGTACCAGCGTAATAAAGTACAGCCGGTACAGTGCAGCCAGTGTGTTACTTCCTACATGTATTTCACGATAATGCTAGGCGAACTCAGCCATAGCAGTAGGTCAAATTGCTGGAAGCGTGAAAGGAAGAGGTAATATGGATTGACGACGAAGAAGAGTGGAATAACGGCACTGAGTCTTCAAAGGAGACTGTGGTCTACGTCTCTTGAATAGATCTTTTATAATCTGACATTTCCTTTTGCGCAGGAAATGTGACGTTTTCGTGGGACTGGTGGTTAGACTAATGCGTTAGACATCAATGAATTGATCCCACAACGTGACTACAGCAGTGGGACACCATTATCACATCGGCTTGTCCATTAAACACCACATAGCGTAGTGCCGAAACCTATATTAGGAGTGGACTGCTCTTTTTTGACGATTCGACGAAGTATGCTGCAGACGTAACTGGTGACACACATGGCATTGTTCAAAATCACACAGTTACTAGACACCATTAGTTACGTGAACAAATCAAATGGCATGCAAAGTGACTAAATATGTTCGTTTCTCCCGTACCTTTCGCCGCTCTATGCTGATGTTCCATGTGGGCTATCTTTCAGCTACCAATATTTAACCATATAGTCTTTGGTGTAACTGGGAGCAATATTCGAGCCATACTTGTACCTGTGGAGAAAAAACTGAGCAGCAACTGTAACATCAAGAAGACTTAACTATTCTAACAACCGCTCCTTAATGAAGTGACTCCACATGTTATACTTCAATACTACCTTTAGCCGGTGGCATACACCAATGCATATACACAAGTTTTAGTGGAACGGCTTTTAATGCCAATTATATATCGATCACGTTCAGTTTATATGTTTCCCATCGATTAAATCTCGGATATGGTTGATATGCAGCACGTCCATCAGTTCTTTTCCATCAAGCACTGCCCCTGCTTTGTTGACTCAATACGAATTATATGTAAGGACATAAGTACGAACACATCGAGGAACACTTTGTTTCACGTTTGAAGTATTTTATTGCAGCACATGAGAGCTTGGTAGGTGCCACTCGGGCTACAAGCCTTCATAATTCCAGTGCAAGATTACAGATATTTTTTTATTATTTTTTTATTGGGCCATTGAGTGTGTACTCACTTTAGCCATCGGCAACACATAGTGACAATGTACACGTAATTGAATAAGCAAATACAGAAATGCATATTTACAAGAATAAAAAGCTTAACTGTTACAGGTTTGTACATAATGTTTTAAAAATTGAATTGAATTGAATTGGAAAATAATTAAAAGTGCCTTGGCTTACAATTCACACCAATTCTGAAATATCTTCATCCGCAAGACATATTTATAATTACGCACACCATTAAAACCTATAGATTGTGACCAGTACTCTTGATGAAGTTAACTATCACTTTATATAGACGAACGTCTTTAGTACACAAAAGAGAAGAAGCTGGTTGAGGAAGATGGTAGCCCATACTCAGCAATGTCTTCAGAAAGACCATCCGTTCACGGTCAAATTTGGGGCACATAAATAAGATGTGGTTGACATCAGCTACCGACTGAGGATCACACTCACATGCTGGTGAACTGTAAACCTTAATCCGATGTAGATGTTGTGGGAAAGAGGCAGATTGAAGCGGAGTCTTATGATGGTAGAAATTGTGGATCGGTCCAGATGTGTCCTCATGAACCACGGCTGTGAAGGAATCCGAGGTTGTAGCACTGCGTAATAACCGCCTTTTGTCTGTTGAGAAATGTTCCACATTTCGTGCCATTGTTGTCTTGCGTGATCCTTGACTTCACGTAAGTAGTCTGTATAAGGAATGTGCATAAGAATTCTGAGATGTCAGGATGATAAGTATCTTTTAGATTACCGTTAAACGTCTAGGGAATACCACTAGTGCCTGCAGTGCATCCCAAATTTGCGCAGTAATGTTTTCACTAAATTCAGATATATTAGGCACATGATTATGAATAATAGTCTGCAGCACGCTAGAAAACTCTCACAATAACTTACTTAATTACATAATGATTTACTGAACTTATAAATCGATAAAACGCTAGTGTTGTTCCATCGGATTTAATTCCAATTTCAGCGACCGCCCTCGTGAAATTTATTCTATGTTGGATAATCACTAGGCAAGCGGTCTTGCTGCAGTGGTCATACCGGTTCCCGTCATATTACGGAAGTTAAGCACTGTGTGGCTAGCACTTGCATGGGTGATCGTTCGGTCTGCCGAGTGCTGTTGGCAAGCAGAGCGCACTCCACCCTTGCTAGGCAAATTGAGTACCTACCTGATTCAGAAGTAGCGGCTCCGGTCACGAAAACTGACAACGCCCGGGAGAGCGGTGTGCTGACCACATGCCCCTCCATATCCGAATCCAGAGATGCCATTAGGCTGATGATGACACGGCGGTCGGTCGGTACCATTGGGCCTTCGGAGGCCTTTTCGGGCGGAATTTATAGAGCTGTTTAGATTATCACTAGTGATGCAACTACTTTGACGCAATGTGGTCGATAGCCACTCAAACAGGAATTAAATCCTTCTGCTATAATGCTTTTCCAAATGTAAAGCTTTTAGGGGCTGCCGTACAGGCTGAAACAGAGTATGTCCATTGTCAACAGCATTATCCGGTCATAACCATTAACCTCTACATAGCTCTTTGTAAGCCCCAAATCTTAAATGTTTCATCAAACCTAAATAAATCATTACATAGAAGCTCTCAGGACAAATAAAATTCTGTGTAGTACTTCACTTTATCACTTCAGTTTTACGGGAATGAGCTGATAATTCATTTATCGTCATTCTTCTGTTAATTACACAATAATGAAAATCTCTGAAAATAAATTACAAAATACAATTTTTATTTTATCCAAATGGAATATGATATGTCTTGTATGTGATACTGTTTTTATTATTGCACGTAGTTCCAAGACTTTGCTTCATAAACTTGACGAAGGAAATACCTGAAATTTTTGCAGTATATTCGCTGTGATTTAAGATGACCCTGATATATAAGAGGCAGTGAAGTGAAAACGACACATGTTGAAGAAAGTAAGTAAACTGTGTATTATTTCGAAAGGCATCGCCATAACTATTAACACATTTATCTTACTGTCAGACAAATAGGTCAAAGCCTCCGAAAATTGTTTGTGGTTCATACGGAACCATCATTGTACCCAGGCGTGCACCTCTCCATCCGAAGAAAATCGACGGCAACGTAAGTCTTTCTTCAGGGCTCCAAAAATAGTAAAATCGCACGGAGAGAGATCGGGACTATATGCGTGAGAGCTTTCTAGCGAAACGTCTGCAACGTCGTTGAAGCAACCTTGACAAAATGACGTCGGACATTATTCTGCAACAGAATGATGCCATGCGTCAACATTTCTGGGAATTTGGAACTGAAGGTGCGCTTCAATTTTTGCAGTGTCCACGCACAGCTGTGCGTTAATTTTGGCGCTGTGTTCCAAGTCGATGACCTGCAGCTAGACGGATGGTACCATTCTGTTGCCCTATGAAGCTCGCCCATATGTTGTTTCGAGTACACTACAGACGTTTCTATGGGAAACGCAGGCACTTCCTCCATACGGTCTCGACCTCTCCCTTTGTAATTTCCATGGATTTGAAGCCCTGAAGGAAGACATTCATGGCCGTCAATAGGCTTCGGTCGAAGAACTGAACGAATCATAGTCCATGGGCAACCGTAAAAATTTTCCCATTAAGGTAATGGCTGTCTTGTCTCCCAGCAAAAGTGTAACAATTTATTAACAGTCATGGTGATTACTTTCAAACTAATGAAAAGATTACCTTTTTCATTTGTCTCGTTTCTATTCTGTTGCCCCCTATAAACACATAGACAACTCGCTGTATTCGCACAATCTCATTTATAGTGAATTTCTAAACTGCATACAGTCTCATGTTACAATCCTGCTACGCAGCTGGGTGCGCTTAGGGGCCTCTTCCAGGATTTAATGGGGGGAAGTTGCCCCACATTCAATCCTCCCTTCGAAATGGCGACGAGGGGCTGTTAGCCTGAACATGATTTTTCGCCTTCGGAATAAAATAAAATAGTATCTTAAAGTACATGGATGCTGGTGAATTTTATTGAGATTGTCAATGATTTTTAAGTGGTTACCCATATCCAGCTGAATAAATACATGGTTCGCCCAAGGTCCCGTCCCACGTAAATAGCAATAAAACCTTAGAGCACGTGGGAGAACGATCTCTCATGGGGTGCTCTCTCACGTCCCATCGGGAAATGGTGGAGTGAGGGCATCTAGCCGCCACCTACCAATAATATTGCCTGACTCATAAAACAATACCAGAATTCTAGAATAATGTGAAAAGGAGAAAAAGCTTGACACTGCCACAAATAACAACGCCATAGAACAATGCCAAAAGAAGAAAAAGGAAGTACATTTGCCGTGCTGTAACTGGGCAGTAAATGAGATTTGAACATTTGACTACGTCTAACATCTTTCAGCCTGTAACTTAGGTTCTTTAAACAGTATTAGCAATAGGCTGGACACTAAGCTTTGTTCCAGGCATACTACTATTTACGTTTCGAGGCAGAACATATGTTTATTATAGGTCAAGTTATAGTTAAGTAAAATATTTTTGAATGGCTATTCAATGTAAATGTGGTGTACAAGGTTCAACAGGTTTTGTACATTCGATATTTCAAGAATGTTGTATGTTATTGTACTCACTATATTTGTGACTCTTACCCCCATTTCTACATATGATTCGAAGATGGCCTGAATTTGTTAAATATCGATAGTCTCATTAGAAACTATTAAGTACAGTTATGTATTATATGGTTCACTTACTTACGCTTCCTATATTGTTTTGTTTAAGACAAAAAATATTGCGTATGTACTTTGTAGATTTGCCTGCATACTTCTCAGACCAATATTAGCGTTCAGATTAAGAAACAGTTTTACAGGATAATCGAAGTACTTCTAAAGTACATAGGTTTATTTTCGCACAAACTTCTTTTTGACAGGGTATAAAAATGAGTATATCGACTGAATGCACGCTAAAGACGCCGTATTGAGAGCCAAACTTAAAATGTTTAAGGAAGAATGTCGCACTACACCATCAGTAGAGTGTAGGAGCAATACTGTATTCCCTCACTCTCCCAAACAGAATCAGTCTGAAAAAAAGTATCGGCCATTCGCCAAACCTTATTCTGTAAGAACCTGTAGAACTGTAGTACGAGAAATAGTCAATCCTGATTGAGGGCGGATTATATCATTAGAAATCACAAACCTTTACTCCAGTATCCCTGTTGAAGAAGCCATTTCAGCTATAATTAACACTTTACTAATGCACAAGAAAGTGTTCACATGCTGAAGTTGTTGAATTTATTCTTGTTAAAACCAATCATTAACTGCATGTAGTTGGCATTCAGTAGTAGTCTGCATCAACAACGTTACTGGCCAGCCATGGGCTATTACAAATCTTATCAAACAGCGGACCTTTCATTAACCACCTACCACAGGCAATAAAACCGTAGTGTACTAGAAAAGATGCGTAAATAATTCCCGAATTTTAGTCAAGGGTGACACCAGTGCCAACATTATCGTCATAAATGTGTCTGATACTATACCCACGAAAATAAATTTTACAACCTAGTATCAGACAAATACCATAAGTTTTCGCATAGAAAATCACAAGAACAGGCACAATTTGAAGAATGACTGGAAAACATAACTTCCAGCAAACACATAGTAGCCAACTAAAATACAAGCGGAAAATACATAAAATGTTTAGGGCACACAAAGTCGGTATATACCATTTTCTAAATAAAGTATAAAAGAAATTAGATCATATATTAAATATCGAAAACAAATAATCTCCTAGATTTCGATATGTACAACGTGAAATGTAAAGCTTGCTCAAGCTAATACTTACGTCACACTGGCAGTTGTTTTCATATTAGGCACAACTAAACACGTCAGCAGTTACAAACACAACCACTTACAAAATCAACCATAGCAACATACATTAAAATTAATGTACTTCGACCGACAAATACTGAGGAACGTTCATCACTTTCGTAAATCACGAAGCATCAATTAGATGGCGTTACCAGTACCCGTACATCATAAAAAGTCATGAGGAAAAATTTTCAGTGAGAAGCTAGATAGTGAATCGATTAATTTGTTCAAATGTTTTCTTCTAGATAATTACTCCAGTGAAATCATAAACATTTTCTTTCATTATTATTTTCTTCTCAATAGTGATAACAATTTAAAATGGCTTTTTTACTTACAGAAGTTATAAGTGACAAATTGTTATTTAGTGGATTACATTACGTAAATTAGAAGCTCAGGTGGTACCCAAACTCTTTGCAAAACAATATAGTCGTAATATGTATGTAACATATTATTATTTTGCGTACAATTGCAGTCTGAGTGATGGTCATCTTGCGTGTGAAGCTCTGTGCAACGAGGGAAAAACAGTAATTGTAAGCAGAAACACCAGAAGCACTATCTGTTAACATTAGCGTGTATATAATAGCAAGATTTACATTTCCTGGTAGCAGTAAAAGCAAACAAAGATGACAGCAGGGCAACAGAACCAAAACACACACACACACATACACACACACACAGACACACACACACACACACACACACACACACAAACCACATATACACTACATATGTAAATAAATGCACTTCAAAGTGGGAGTATATATCACAAAAACCTAATGTTATACATGAGAAAAGCAAAACTACTGGAATTTTTTATCGTTAAACCATTTTCAGGCTTTCGGAAACCATCGATTATTGTTAATGAAAGTAAAACATAATGAAAGCTGTTATTGCTGCGCTTGTATTCTCACCGTGAAGCCCGTATGCGATATAGATAGGAAACTATTTATAGTCTTTCCAATCTATGTAATGTGCAATCTGCGATTGTCTGACGGACTTACGTTGCATTCTTAACATAAAAACGTCTCAATTTACATAATGTGTTAATAACACCATAAACAATTTGAGCGTAACGCACAGTTAAGTAACGCACCACGGCAGTAGATGGAAGGCCATATACTGTGAAAGTCTAATGTAAATGCTTGAGAGATTTTGGCTTGACCACCGTAACAGACTGAAACTCCCCAATTCTCGATTTGTCGTTAGGTAGCTATTAAATAATGCGGCTACTATTCTATTTACAGTCACCACGGGGATTTCTATTAACAATTTCCTACATTGGGGAGTGTCGGGTCGATCAATCTCGACATCTGCTGTGTCCGGTCAGGGAACGAGGTGCCATGAGTAAGCAGAGCGTCCATTAACTGCGTAGGCAAGAACATCGAAGTCGTAAAAGGATCATGCATAGAATGAGCAGACGTTTCTCGTCAGTGGCCGCAGTAATGGACAGATGCGTCGGTTTACCGTTCGCCCCTTAGCACCTGTTTCCAATACAAATTGTCACAGAGGCAATGCCAACCAAAATGGGAAGGTAGAACCAGTATAGAAAGCAATAAAAGTCGGAAGCAGAATAAATACCGTAGGGTATGATGAAGATGCGGAATTATAATATATATGGAGGAACGTCAGTGAAACAGACTCTTGCAGTTATACAATTTATGTTGCAAAGTAATAGATTCGTAAAGCACGAAAATACACTTAGGTTTGTACACTACTGTCCATTAAAATTGCTACACCACGAAATTTAACCGACGGGAACTAGATGCTGTGATATGCAGATGATTAGCTTTTCAGAGCATTCACACAAGGTTGGCGCAGGTGGCGACACCAACAACGTGCTGACATGAGGAAAGCTTCCAACCGATTTCTCATGCACAAGGAGCAGTTGACCGGCGTTGCCTGGTGAAACGTTGTTGTGATGCCTCATATAAGGAGGAGAAATGCATACCATCACGTTTCCGACTTTGATAAAGGTCGGATTGTAGCGTATCGCGATTGCGGTGTATCGTATCGCGACAATGCTGATGGCGTCGGTCGAGATCCAATGACTGTTAGCAGAATATGGAATCGGTTGTTCAGGAGGGTAATACGGAACGCCGTGCTGGATCCCAACGACCTCGTATCACTACCAGTCGAGATGACAGGCATCTGATCCGGCATGGCTGCAACGGATCGTGCAGCCACGTCTCGATCCCTGAGACCACAGATGGGGACGTTTGCAAGACAACAACCATCTGCACGAATAGTTCGACGACGTTTGCAGCAGCGTGGACTGTCTGCTTGGAGACCATGGCTGGCATTACCCTTGACGCTGCATCACAGACAGGAGCGCCTGCGATGGTGTACTCAACGACGAACCTGGGTGCACGAATGGCCAAACGCCCTGAATCCTGGTTCTGTTTAGAGCATCATGATTGTCGCATCCGTGTTTGGCGACATCGCGGTGAACGCTCACTGAAAGCGTGTATTCGTCTCGCCATACTGGCGTATCACCCGGCGTGATGGTATGGGGTGCCATTGGTTACACGTCTCGGTCACCTCTTGTTCGCATTGACGGCACTTTGAACAGTGGACGTTCCATTTCAGATGTATTACGACCCGTGGCTCTACCCTTCATTCTATCCCTTCGAAACCCTACATTTCAGCAGGATAATGCACGACCGCAAGTTGCAGCTCCTGTACCGTCCTTTCTGGATACAGAAAATGTTCGACTGATGCCCTGGCCACCACATTCTCCAGATCTCTTACTAATCGAAAACGTCTGGTCAATGGTGGCCGAGCAACTGGCTCGCCACAATACGGCAGTCACCACTCTTGATGAACTGTGGTATTGTTTTGAAGCTGCATGTCAGCTGTACCTGAGGCACGCCATCCAAGCTCTGTTTGACTCAATGCCCAGGCGTATCAATGCCGTTATTACGGCCAGAGCTGGTTGTTCTGGGTACTGATTTATCAGGATCTATGCACCCAGATTGCGTGGAAATGTAATCAGATGTTAGTTCTAGTATAATATATTTGTCCAATTAATACCCGTTTGTCATCTGCATTTTATCTTGGTGTAGCAATTTTAATGGCCAGTAGTGTAATTAGTTTTTAAACGGTAGAAGGAAATAGATCCAATAACTTGTTAGGTTACTTAAGACTGCTTACATTTAGTATAATGCAACATTTAATGAGTGACTACATTTCATAGCAGGAGACTTTAGAGCATAGGAACAACGTGACCTCATATGTAGTCTACTATGTACAGACACAAGAATTTACTATGAAAGCAGCCAACGAGGATAGGATAGAGTATAATTATGGAGTTTCCTCAGCTGTAACAAGTACAAAAAAATAACTCTGCAATATAAACGTGGCAAATTTCTGTAAGAGACTGAGAAAAATAACATACATTGCGCAACAGAATTAAAGGATCATTTTTCGAATACCCGTAATTGTCTCCCATTTAGATACATAAGTTTGAAATTTGGCTCAAAAATGCCTAAAATCTTCCTCTGTAATGGTGCAAAAAGCAAGAGGGCCTGTTACGTCAGCCGGCCGCTGTGGCCTAGCGGTTCTAGGTTCCTCAGTCCGTAACCGCGCAGCTGCTACGGTCGCAGGTTCGAATCCTGCCTCGGGCATGGATGTGTGTGATGTTCTAAGGTTTAATAGGTTAAGTAGTTCTACGTCTAAGAGACTGATGACGTTTTGCTAAGTCAACCTCTGATTCGGCAAGCTTCAAACCGCAAGGTGTCAATACTTTGAAAAAAGAACCACAGATCAGAAGTAATGTGACGTATATGTGGGTTAAAGATGGTACATTGGCATCAAATTTCACCATAACTCTTTTGGGCACCACCCTGGACGTGTAACGCGATGGGAAGATCAGCACATTTCACCCATTCTTTTAACGCCCCTGCGATAGCAGTAGGAACTGTGAAACCCTGCGTTCAAATCACGCGGTTCTCTTATGGGTGAAAGAGGAACACATTTCAGACACGCCACCTCTCGGAAACGATAATAAAAGGGGGATGGCATAAAAGGCCTCAATGAAACTTCCTCTTTCCTTGGAACTTTGACTTCGACATATTTCGTGATCGAAAACGACAGTTCGCATTCCGTTAAGCAAAAGGAAGACGTCCTTTTCAACCTTTGGCTCTGCTGAGACCTTCGGACGTTTAAGCCCTTTTCTATGGACATTTAGGGGCTGCATCTCCACTGAATGTATTTGCACTCCTTCGGAGTGCAGCGTGACCGCAACTTTTCCTCTTCTGTACAGGTTGGTAACACTAGGGAACGTTCAAAACCAAAATTAGACAGTAAACTGACATCATTTAGTTCCAGCATTATGGACGTTGAGGGATTATGGGCGAAGTTTCAACGGATTATAAACCATACTCTGGAGAAGTATGTGCCGGGTATGTCGATTAAGGACGGAAAAAGCCCACCGTATTCTAACAAAGAAGTTAGGAAATTGCTGAGAAAGAAAGGCCTGTTGCACTTTCAGCTCTAAAGAGAAAGTGCAAATGACGACAATTAAAAGATAATAAAAATTCGTGTGTCTGTAAAAAGATAGGTGGATGATGCTTACAACAACTGCCACCGTCATGTCTTAGCAACAGATCATGTCGAGTGTCCTCGGAGACTATCATGGTGGCATGTCTGAATGAAATCTTGTCGGTTTTCAAGCCATGTCAGTTCAAATAAAATTCTCAAGCTTCCAATGGCTACCATCTCCACTGGTTCAAACCGTTCAAATGGCTCTGAGCACTATGCGACTTAACTTCTGAGGTCATCAGTCCTCTAGAACTTAGAACTACTTAAACCAAACTAACCTAAGGACGTCACATACATCCATGCCCGAGGCAGGATTCGAACCTGCAACCGTAGCGGTCACGCGGTTCCAGACTGTAGCGCCTAGCGGCCACCCTGGCCGGCCATCTCCACTGTCATCAGGTCTAAAACTATAGACTGCCCTGGCTGGAACGACTTTCCGCTTACACAGCCATGGTTACTGCCGCTGGTACCAGTCAGAGAGGACTGAAACGACGCTTGTGCGGAAGGTGAGCTGCGCAGCTCATAGCAACTCCGGCCTGCCGCGGGACCGAGTGACGTCAGGTGCCACCAGGGATCGGCGCCACGTTTGCAACTTCCGCTCCCGCCTCCCTACAAACGTTAAGGATCCATCGTTGCTTCTTTTCGACGTCCAAAGCCCACCCCTACACCCTATTCAGTGTGTACGCCTGGTCTCTGATAAAATTGCTGCTGCTCATAGTAATCTCAGCCGCCTCTTTGGTGACGGAAACCCAGTATGTTGACGCATGAGCCCAGACTCTCGTGTTCACAAACTGTATTTTGTGTGCGTTTTCCAGATAACGCTCAGCTATGGCCGACTTGTCAATTTCCCTTTGTTTAATACGTCTCTTGTGCTCGGTACAACACTCTGCAACTTCGTGAGTTGTGTGACCTGTATAGATGATGCCACACTCTCAAGGGACAACATATACCCCGAGCTCAAGAGGAGCTATGTCTTCTTTAACAGGGCGCAGCTTATCTCGCATCTTGGGGACGGGCCGGAACATTAGCCTCAATTCATATCTCCGCGGTATACGTCCTAATTTTCTGCTCGTTGCCCCACAGTATGGCACGAAAGCAGCCGGCTTTGCTTTTTCTGTCGATTCACAATGTGTCCTTCTTCGATGGCTAAAGCGTTTTCAATCTTGCTCTTGCTATATCTATTCTCTCTAAACACATGTCCCAAGCGTTGCAGTTCAGACTGTAGGTGGTCATCGTCAGAAATAACTTTGGTT
Organism: Schistocerca nitens; assembly: GCF_023898315.1. Classification (NCBI taxonomy): domain Eukaryota; kingdom Metazoa; phylum Arthropoda; class Insecta; order Orthoptera; family Acrididae; genus Schistocerca; species Schistocerca nitens. The sequence continues at coordinate 237,551,536 of NC_064622.1, read as the reverse complement.
CTGTCCATTAACGTACCCAAGACCGCTTTCTTGTGTACAAGTTGGTGAAAACTACGGCGTTCAAATATCGATCAGTGTGCAACGGTTTCCCGTACACTGAATGGCCAAGCTGACCTCTTGCCTTCCGCTCAACTAAAACATCCAAGAACGGTAGCTTGCTATCCTTCTCCATCTGGATGGTAAATCTTACGTTGCGATGGACACCGTTCATGTGATCCACGAACTGCTGCAGGGTATATTCACCGCGAGGCCATATCAGGAATGAGTCATTCACAAACCTTAAAAAGCAAGACAGACGAAATACCGCAGAGGACAGATCCTGCTCCTCAAACTGCTCTATGAAGTAACTCGTGACTGTAGTAGACAGTGGTGAGTCAGTCACTGCGCCATCCACCATTTCATGATATTCGATGCGATGGACATCATTATAACATGGTGGAACTACCTGAAGATATCAAGAAGAAACTGTTGGGATAAAAGATCCAGCGTGTCCTGTATTGGAACCCTCGTAAAAAGTAACAGTACGTCCAGTCCAACCATTATGTCTTTTCTGCCTATTTTCATTTTTTGGGTGTTTTAACAAATGTCTGCGAGGCTATAACTTAGTGTTCACAATGTCCTAGTTTTGACGCAAATAATCCTGTAAGGTGTTTTGCCAGTCTGTAGGTGGGCGAGTTCATTGCACTAACAAAAGGCCTAGGAGGGACATTTTCCTTATGTATTTTCGCCAGTCCATAAAGCCTGCGAGGTCAGGCGGCACGAGGCAGTAATTTCTTCACACTTCGTCTGGTAAAACAGAAACCTTTAATAATTTCCTTTTCTTCCTCACTATACCCTGTATTAGATCGCGACTGTTCGCGGTATGCTTCATCTTATACTAAATCCAGCACATGCAGGTGGTGGTCTTCAGTGTTGAAAACCGCAATGGCAATTCCTTTGTCGCTGGGAAGACAACCAAGTCCTCGTTCTCACGCAAAAATCGTAAGCCAAATCGTTCCTCCTGCCTAATATTAGCTTTCGCCAGTATATAACTGGCGGATGAACTAACTTTCTCAGCTGCGTCGTGCGAGAGATGCCGAATACACTGCTCTATACCATTAACAATATCCAAAATTGGCAGACGGTAAGAGAATGGTGGGACATGAAGGCCTTTGCTTAGCGCTACAAGATATGCTGCTCCCTGTAAAAGACGACATAGCTCTTCGTTTGTCCGGTGCTCATGGTGTCCCTTTCGAGTGCGGCAGCATCTATATAAGTCAGACAATTAGCACAGTTACAGAGAGTTGTAAGGAGAGAAATTGACAAGTCGGCCATAGCTGAGCGTTATCTGGAAAACGCACACAAAATACAGTTCGAGAACACGAACAGCAATAATATAATGTAGGCCAGGGCTACACACTGAGTAGGACTTGGCGGTGGACATTAGATGTCGAAAGGCAGCAACGACGGATGCTTAACACTTGTAGGGAAGCGTCATCTCGCCCCAGCTGACGTCACTCGGTTCTGTGACTGGCCGGAGTTGCTATGAGGTGCCAAACCTCTGCTTCTGTGCGAGCGTCGTTCTCAATTGCTCTTGTTGGTGCCAGCAGCCGTAATCGTGGCTGTGTAAGTGGAAAAGCGTGCCAGCCCAGGCAGTCAGTAGTTTCTTACTCCTGGTAGCGATGATAGCCATCGAAAGCTAAAGAATGTCATCAGAATTTACGCTGCTTGAAAACCGAGACGATTTCATTCAAAAGTACAGCTGCGAAAGAGTCCGAGGAGAAATATCTTTTCTCTACGGTGAGCAGGGAATGTGTAGTCTGTGACAGCTGAAGAAACTGCGAAAAAAGAAAACGCGTCGGGTTAGTTCTTTAGCATTTTTCCAACGCTGCTGGGACTAGGAGGTAATTTTTCGCTTTGCAGTAGTTAAGCACCACGTCCGAACTGCTGCAATAGATAGGATTTCGAAGTCATGCCATAGTGATACAGCGGATACGGCAGATAAGATATGAGCGTGATCTTAATGCCAGAAACCTGTAAGACTGTGCTAGAGATTAACAATTTCTTCAGCTCCATGAAGAATCAATCGGACTAAACTCAGACATATCAACTGTCAATAATAGACACTATTCTTAGTATAACAAGTAAATTTAGTTTTTAAACAATAAACTTGTATGCCTTTCCGTAAGACGACCCAAATGTATGCATTCTCTCTTTATTTTTACAGCAGAATCGTAAGTTCTGTGTTACAACATCAAGATAACAAAACTATTATCACAAAAAGAGTGGTAATGCCTGACTGTGACAGTGTGGGTATATGAAATGCAATGATCACACAGGCGGATTTCGGCTCATATGGAAACTTTGAAAATACAATAGGTCTACAACCCAGATTTATTAAACAACACTTACGTGGTTGATCTTAGAGCTCTCATTAAGTCCATGGACCCTATATGAAAGAGGACTAAGGGCTGATGATGAATTTGTACAAAGATCTGTAGCCCAAATGACCACAGATTCATATGACTAATGTGCGAGAGTCCCACTAACTCTGAAAAACCTAAATGGCACACATCTGAGAATAGATGCCAGTTATCCGAAAAAGTCTGCGTTCACAATTTCACGAAAATGTATTATATGAAGAATCCCGGAATACTCTGCAAAGCCACCCCTTTTATAGTCGTTGGTTTTGCAAAGGTAAGAACAGACTATGGAAGGAAGGGTCACAAGCAATTATACTCCCGTGCTTGATAGAAGAACGTAAATGGAACAGATACAAATACATAACCAAGTGGCACCTATCCTCAGCCATACACTTCACAGTGATTTGCAGAGTCCGGATGTAGATGGATATATAGGTTCTCTTAGATGATGTGTGGTGTGAAACGAATGGATGTGGGTAAATAAATTATACATTGACATTTATTAAAAAGAGTCTCACATTAAAAAAGTAATAGAGAAAGAAACGTCTGTGTCTCTAATGTAATTCTGTGTATGTAACAGCTACATGGGTAACATACCATTGCTTGTATCTCAGCTCTTAGTTGTGCCATCGCAGACTGCACCTCTGCAGACGGCGGCTCTCGGATAATTTAGCGTCTGCGTAGCCTGTTGGCAAACATTTGCAGCCGGCTGGGTGAAACAGGAACTCCAGGAGGATAATAAGACCTTGAGGCTTCCTTCCCTTCATCTCAAACATCAGACAAGTCTTGGTCTTGGACCAAAAAAATAAGTTTTCATTTCAGTAAATATGTCTGTATGTTACTGGAATTAATTTCGGTGTTTGTTCTTGTGACATTGCACAGTAATTATTGTCTGATCTTGCAGGAGCCTTTGTTGGTTACATGAAGTGGATGAGGCTTTGGTTTATCAGCAGTGGCCCTGTCTGTTATTGGCTGTGGCTTCTGCCTCCTTCTCACGCGGCTCTAGTTGAGGTGGCCGAAGGCGGCGTAAAGGGGCAGGTGTTGCCTACTCATAGATCAGCCTGGGATTCCTCTGACTGTCAGCTCGCGAGATGAACCGCGATTTCATTCGAGAAAACATCAGGAAACGTGAATCAAGTCGTCTTTTAAGTACAGTGTTTGATGGAATGAAAATAATCTTCTTAAGACTTTTATATTGACGAGAATGATTGGCATAAACTAGTAACATATATTCAAAAGTGAAAGACATTTTCTGGTCACTATATGTTTAACTACATTTCCTGCGATCTTGCTATCAAAATACATAATGTAAATTTGCCAAAATTGTGAAGTCTTGAAGAACTCATTAGTGTAAAAATTACTAAAATAACTTTTTCTGTTAATTAAAATATGGAACCAGAATATTTCATATCTTATATGCAGACAGTTAACATAGATCTTTTAACATTTTAAGAATAGATCTTTTCATGTCAACTCAACGATTTCTAGTAATAATCAAAAGCCACTTTTCTGTGAAATGCAGTCCCTCAACAAAAGGTAGCGTAGACTGTAGAACTGAATATGTCAAGGAAGGAAAAATTTCACCTGCTGAATCATAGATAAAGGTAATCTCATCTGTGATTCAACAATACCTGTCACTCAACACGCAGTCCACAAAAATATGTAACTGTGTTTTTTAAATTTTGAAGTAGATGTGTGATGCTGGAAACTAATAGTAACCAATTCTACTACTTGTAATACAGAAAAGTGGTTTGTAACTACTTTCCTCACAGCTTCTACAAATCCAATACATCAAAGAAGACCATTTCAGTAAGAGAATCAGAACCAAATTTAAACATGGCAGTTAGAATCATCAAGTCAACTGTTCATGTAGAACCATCAGTAGATTGATAGCTAGCCTCTGTGTTCTTTGTTGGTACTATCGAATCCCTAATCAAAATAACTTACGCATTTGTGTTTCTGGTTTAAATTTCGTCCTGCAGAGCCATTCAAACTAATTTGAGTTGCAATCCCTCTCGCCACTTCCAGGCCCAAGTTCAGACCATGAGTACTCTCTCTTTTAAAAGCTTCGAATTGTTTCATTTGTATGTTCCCCATTGTTATTTTCCACAGACGTGCAGTGTTGACCTTTAAAATAACTTTTCATAAATGTTATCAACATTTTATGGTTTATATTTTAAAATGTTTCCACTTTTTGTCCTTGATATTATGCGGTCCATTTGCCCTAGTTATAGACTCTTCTTTCTAGACAGCAAAATTGGTCCATTTCTTTAAAAGTCTCTAGTACTAGTTTAATATTAAGGAACCTAGCACGTCCGGCTACTAAAGATAAGTCCATTACTTCCATCAGTGCACTAGGAAAACATGAATTAAATATCATTGGTGGCAATGAAAGAACTCTGTCTTACAGCTTTGTTGATTCTGAATGATCGTATTTCCTCAGCGATGGCTATTACAAAATTTATCGCATAAGGGGAATAGATTAATTTTTAACCATGTATATACTTCTTACCGTAGTGCATATAAACAAAAATTCCATTCCACATTATACAAAACCTTCTAAAAATCTACAATCTCAACCAGAACATTAGTTTGTATGCGATGAGGACTTTTGAAATGCAAACCCCTATTGAAATTACCGGTCTGCCTAGATAACACACTTTGACATATTTTGTCCCAGGCTTGGTAATGATACCTTATACAACATCCATTAAGGCTCTGTTATGTACTGATCATCCCCCACTTCTCACGTACTTCTGATTTCTGGCGAGTGTTTGCAAGTATTCTACAAATATCAAAGTTTTATCTTCTCGTGAAAATGTAAATTGTAGCATTAGCAGAAATAAGGACAGATGCCTTTATTATCTCAAATGCCTGGACGTCTGGTCTTAGTTTGATACTGAATCTGTCTTTTAAACGAGATATTCAAGAGACCGCACAATTTTGTAACTAGAACTTACTAAAATATGATGAGAGTCATTTTTCAAGTCGTCATGAAATATGCAAAAAGAGGGCTTAGGTTTGTCAAAATGCACCTATATTCGATTCAGGCACACGCTTCCATGAGCGAGAAGATAACAAATTGAGAAAACAGCTACGTTTCGGAAGCGCGGAATGAAGTTCTGCTCCTCTCTGGTTAAGTGATTCTACAAATACTCGGCGAGCGTATATGCTGAAGTGCAACATGATAAATTCGTCGACCTGTCAGTGATTCGGAGGCTGCAACAGCAAACACAATGAAAAATTCGATGGTCACCTACCTCTTCGCTTCTTCTCACAGGCCGAAGGATGCGAAATAGACTTCCTAGAAAGCACACTTCGAAATCGACTCTTTCTTCGGAAGGTTTGTCAATGAGACTGATGCTAAGCAACGGATCCGTTGGTTTTGTGCCCAAACTCTTTGTTGACAGTGACGTCACGAGGACACGGGCCAATTACTTTCGTTGACGTACGAAGTCTGTATAAAAAGAAACGAAGAGACTGACTGGGATTAAGAGGCTGTCTGTGAGTAATACTCTCGACCGCATTTGACCATGGGTGGGCTCTAAGTGGTTCAGAATGTCTCATTACTGTTGCATATTCGTAGGCTTGTAGTACTAGACCTATTCCACATCCTTCAGGATTATTTTTTTGGGTCTGTAGAATAATGAGTTAATCTAAACACATCTTCTTTGGTTTAATATATTTACTGTCGTAATTTCCTTTTCTGAGATGTAGCTCGTGTACAAACACCAGGTCACAAAGTGTTTATCAAACGGAAAATGAATCTAATTCAACAAAGCGTGACAGAAAGAGATCGTTCTCTGTTGAAGAGAAACTACACAGATACGATGTGCGCCAGATATAAATCAAACTCTACGTTTACACTCAGGAAACCACAGTCAAGCGCTTGGCAGGGGGTGTTTACCATTCCACCAGTTTGAAGGTACTTTCTCTTTACTTTCACGTATTGGGCGCGGGAGGAGTGAGTCCTGTAAAATCTCCTTGCCTGCTGTCATTACTCCAATCTTGTAGTCTCGATTCCTAGTTTCACGTATTTTTGATTCAATTAACTTTATAAATAGGCTTTCTCGGAATAGTCTGCGTCTATCTTCAGACAAATCTACAACACGTACGGAAATTGTGCGTCAGTTCTGTTATTTCAGCATCTCTGTGACACTCTCCCTCGGGACAAAATAACCTGTGTTGATTAGTGCTTCCCTTTTTTGTATACGTTCAAAGCCTCTATCCACACACTTGAGCAATATTCTAGAATGCTTTCCACTAGTGTTTTGTATCCAGTCTAATTTGGATTCTGATTACTGTTTCCCAGTATCCTACTAATGGCTCTGAGCACTATGGGACTTAACATCTATGGTCATTAGTCCCCTAGAACTTAGAACTACTTAAACCGAACTAACCTAAGGACACCACACAACCCCCAGTCATCACGAGGCAGAGAAAATGCCTGACCCCGCCGGGAATCGAACTCGGGAACCCGGGCGTGGGAAGCGAGAACGCTACCGCACGACCACGAGCTGCGGACTATCCTACTAATGAATTCACTATATGTAGACAGCAGTGTTGGTTTCGAGCTTATCAGATAATTTCAAGACATAGAACGAAAACAGGAATTTTTATCAGGCGCTTCTTTCAGCCGTTTTTTGGACTCAAATTTATCGGGCAGAAAGGCGTGCAGAAAACCACCATCGCTTCGTGACTGATAACAACTGGTGTAATAATTTGAGGAAATTATTTCCTCTGTTTCACTTAATTTAACGTTTTCTTTAATTATATTTCTATTTTTCGATAGAATATCGGCACAAAGATGTATAGATGGCAGATGGAGCACATGGGGCTGACCTGGATGGAAACTAACGAAATATTACACCAGAGCGAGTAGGCCTACGAATCGTTCTTACACAGAAACTTCATTAATAATGTTGGCTCCCATGTTCATATCTTTAACTATTCTGGTTTAGTAATACATGAAATGAATTCGAAAATGTATTGTAACATTCGTAACTACCCGTAAATGTGTTCTGGGTAATTTGTTTTTGTCAGAACTTGCGAATGTACCTGTGGTGAGAACGCACTACGTTCAGAATGTGCATTCATACTTCTTCTTCTTTCTCCGTGTCGATAACCAATTTCAGCGGTGACCAAATCACTGTTACTGTCATTAGACAATATCGTTTTCTGCTTCAAACACTGCAAATAGTTCACTCACTTTGCGATGTGGAGAGCAGCAGAGCAAATTCTTACGGTGATAAGATGCCCGCACTACCAGCGATGTGACAGCAGCAAGAGTGCAGCGTAAATGTAAGAAAGCTCCCGGAGAGCATCGAGGCGAAACGTTGCAGCGGTGAGCAGCGAGGCGCCAACACAGCGGCTGCAGCGTTAACGTACCATAAGAACATGCTCCAGCGAGATTCAGTAATCATACTAAAAAAAAAAACCAAAGCTGTGAAGAAGATGTCTACTAGAGGAAATTTTACTTCTAGGATGCTGTTGTACGGGAGAATGCTGCTTGCTGTAGTAAATAAACTACCAACGAGAATGTTGAGGCTTGCATAGTCACTTGTCATACTGCTTGTTACGTGTCGTTTGTGGATCTTCAGTCGACGTTTAATTAATGATGTACATGATGATTGGCCAACAAAATTGACCGGCATTGTCATTCACCCTCCACTGCTGAATTTTGCAGACTGGAGTCGTTCCAGCATCATACATTTATGTACTTAAAATGTCTAAAGGCCTTTCAATGGTCATTATCTACACTGGTTCTCCACTTGGTACATGTAACGGTTGTTCACTGAAGCAAAGAAATCCTAGATCCCTTTATTTTGAGAAGATGCAGAAGCAAACATGACTATCAGGAAATTGACGATGTTTACTATTAAATAAAAGAAGTCTTTGATGGAAGACAGTGGACAGCTTCATAAACATGACTATGTAAATATTACTTTCATAAAATAGTGGTCCGCCTGAAAGACTGCAAGACGGTCGATGAATCTGAGGAATATTAATGTGTTAATTTGTCCCAGCAAATTTAATAATTTTTTTTAGCTTTTCATAATACTTAGAGGAGTTCCAGTATTAGAACTACAAGCTTAATATTTTGATACAGGCACGTTTGAAAGACAAAATAGCTTCTTTAATGACATCTTGTCGAATATGAAAAATTTAAAAAGTGGAAAATGAATGTAATATACTGTAGCTCATATCTAAGGAGAACAACAAATTTTCTGTTCTCGTAGGGCCCGACCCCTAATGATCAATGTCGCCTTCCGCGGTTGAAAAATGCAATAGTATTTGCAAACGATACCACTCACAAAAAGGGACTTCATCCTGGACACTCGACACCAACGGATGCGAAAAACTGATACCTCCTGCACTCACAACCTGGCAGTCATATTTGATTACAGTCGTCCACAACAATGCGAGATGTTCTCTATCAGCTACCTTGATCCACTGGTGCTGTCTTCCCCTAGCCAGGACTATTTCGTGACCTATTAGTTTCATTGCAGATTCTCAATGTAAGGTGGAAATAGTATTTCCGAAAAGTCAACCAGAGTGTATTGTGAATGATGTAGGACAGTTTTAATAAAAGCACTTTTATCTTGAGCGGGTTTTCTTTATCAAATATTAGTTTTATCATTCTTTTCTGTTTTGTTCCTCTCTCTACGCAGAATATTAAGTGTGTCCATTGTAGAACCGGGCACAGAAGTGGAAGTATTGATGGGTGGTCAGTTTTGTTTCAGCAGTACAGAGCTGATTTTGATTCCCTGGCTCCGGAAGGTTATAGAGTTCACACAAGCAAGCAAAATAGATGTACTTTTTAAACTCATTACGCACACACATTATACTATCGCATTCTATTGTTATTTTAAACAAGTGTCGCAGACTAAATGTAAGTAATGACCCACTAATCTAAGAGTCATCTGTATACAACGTTAGAACTCAATTCAATAACGATATGCCGTGTTCGATTCTTGTGAAATAAACATAATCACGAAGTGAATTTTTGTTTATGCTGAAACTGGTGCTATGACAATGGTCTTGCACTCGGTACCTGCACAGTTTCGAGGTAAAAAGATGGGGGGGGGGGAATTCTATTGGAATAAAAGTATTCGGTTATGGTAGTTTCTCTGATTCTGAAGAAAAACAAAGTAAATCACAGTACTGGCATCGTATCTAACACAGTGTTTCATAATTACCAACCAAAAACTTACCATGTAAAAATATATGTAGTTTTGATTGTGCTAGAAACGTTTATTTATTTACCCATTTATTGTGATTAAGTAACCAGTGCTTCACTACCTTTCGTCTCGTGACACCCTGTGTTGAAGACTGCCTTTGGTAAACCTACACCGTGAATCTATCGCCCAGCGCGAATTCCCAAGTTACAGGAAAAAAGCACAGATGACTACCGTATACAGGGTGTTACAGAAAGGTACGGCCAAACTTTCAGGAAACATTCCTCACACACAAAGAAAGAAAATATGTTATGTGGACATGTGTCCGGAAACACTTACTTTCCATGTTAGAGCTCATTTTATTACTTCTCTTCAAATCACATTAATTATGGAATGGAAACACACAGCAACAGAACGTACCAGCGTGACTTCAAACACTTTGTTACAGGAAATGTTCAAAATGTCCTCCGTTAGCGAGGATACATGCATCCACCCTCCGTCGCATGGGATCCCTGATGCGCTGATGCAGCCCTGGAGAATGGCGTATTGTCTCACAGCCGTCCACAATACGAGCACGAAGAGTCTCTTCATTTGTTACCGGGCTTGCGTAGACAAGAGCTTTCAAATGCCCCCATAAATGAAAGTCAAGAGGGTTGAGGTCAGGAGACCGTGGAGGCCATGGAATTGGTCCGCCTCTACCAATCCATCGGTCACCGAATCTGTTGTTGAGAAGCGTACGAACACTTCTACTGAAATGTGCAGGAGCTCCATCGTGTATGAACCACATGTTGTGTCGCACTTGTAAAGGCACATGTTCTAACAGCACAGTTAGAGTATCCCGTATGAAATCATGATAACATGCTCCATTTAGCGTAGGTGGAACGAAACTAAAATGAGCTCTAACATGGAAATTAAGCGTTTCCGGACACATGTCCACATAAAATCTTTTCTTTATTTGTGAGTGAGGAATGTTTCCTGAAAGTTTGGCCGTACCTTTTTGTAACATCCTGTATAAGAAGGGTAAAAAATGGACAGAATATAATGAATTTAATTGAAAGGGAAAAGCCTCTATTGACCAAACAGCACAGTTTTAGAAAGGATCGCTCATTAGAAATTGAGCTTGCCCTTTTCTCACGCGAGATCCTGCTAACCACGGACGAAGGGTAACAGGCAAGCGCTTCACACAGCGCCCCCCTGCAGGCTATTAACGAAAGTCAATACGTTGTCCTTGACAGTGAGTGTTCTTCAGGGACATGGGTATGGTAAGGATTGCCCCAGCAGTTAAGTCCCATAATATTTCACACATTTTTGATTGCCCCAGTGAAGTGTGATACGACTACTTTTATTTTCTACATACATAAATGGTCGTTAAAGGACTTGCGCGATTTCATTAAGCAACGAACTCCTTCACGCAATTCCCTCTGGAAACTTTGCTTCGCCAAGACCGCAGTCATCATTCTTACTACGTACCCTCGACCCAAAGGGTATAAATGTCGTAAAATCATCTCCCAACGGGCCTTAAGCACATTCACTTGTCCCTCCAAGATAACCGAAAACAGTTACTGAGAACCACAAGAAATTTGTGCTGAACCATACCACGAATCAATAATTCTCGTACGCTCTCAGTAGTATTTATCTTTGCACACAGGACGTGACTGGCCCGGTTGTGGTATTGGTAGGCTGGTCGAGGAGCAGAGCCGGGAGTGGGATCGCAGTTCCACTCGGTGTTGGCTCCAGTGGCCTCTTATTCTCATTTTTGTGATATGTTCCTATGGAGCCAGACTGCTGGGGTCATCGGCCCCTAGGCTTACACACTTGGACAGATCAGAGTGGGAACCGCTGCAAGAAGTAAGCCACCAGTCATCTACCGTCGTAGCCATGTACTTGTGGACAGCGCCTGGCAGAGAGGGAGTCGCAAAGCAGGTAGAAGGCGGCTCTCAACTAGCGTTTTATGGCACCTTGTCGTATCTTATCATGGGTGAGCACATCAGGAACTCTCCCCGTGATTAGAACCGTTCCGTTCTTGGTGCAAGTAAACTTGCGGTGCGACGAATTCTTCAACCTCTTCCGTCTTTTCAAGCGACGGTGCTGTATATTCTGGCTGGTGTATATATGATTGTCTGGGTCTGGACTAGCATATTTTAAACAAAAAATTGTGTGCGGTGCTAATTAGCCTCACTTACTATTTCTGGCTTCTGTTATCATGTTTTCAAGAACTGCTTTCATTTAAATCTTGTGGTTCACAAAACAATTCTGCAATGCTCTTCCATCTTGCCCTTCGTTTAAATGGGCTGTCTGTAATTTGTAAGAGAAATTTGTGAGCTAATTCTGCATCCTTCTGGTGTGTTGACGGGAGCTGCCTTTTAGTTGACACAGTAACTCGGAGTGGAGGAAGACCTAAGTGTTCTTTATACGCTGAAACGGATTCGAGTGTAACCTGTGTTGGCATTCAGCTGATGTTTGGAATGACAGCTCATTATTTAATTATTGACTTGAGAGTATTACACTGTTTGATCCTTTGTTCTCTAGCCCAGATGTTAGTGAACTTTCATTTATTTAGATTATTGGTGTCCAAAATCAAGTTTAAATACCTCCTTAAATTTCTTGCCAAGTATGAAGCTTTCACTTCATTCTGAAGCATATGTGCGTTCGTTAGTTCTCGGACACCTTGCTGTCAAATTTGGTGAGTCTATATTTGAACCATCTGATTTCGTTCATAACTTCCCTGGGATGCGTGTTTTGCTCACCGTTAACGCACACACATGCGCAATTAGAAATCGGAGGTACTTGATTGCATTCAGTTCAGATTTAACTGCTTTTTAAAGACTCTCGAGGTTAATGGCCGTATCTAAAGTGTATATTTTGTCAATAATTATTATGCAAACCTTAATGTTATTTTACGTCTGTGTTTTATGATCAGATTGAATCTCAGTTCGTTTACCAGTGAAGCGTCCCGATTAGCCGGTGACGTCAGAATTGAAACTTACTCTGTTCGACTTCAGTTGACATTTTGCAGTGTACTGTTAACTGCTATATATTTCTCAAGGAAATAGCGTAGTTAAAATTTATTTGTGTCATGAATGGTGTGAAAGCCCCGTTTTGCCCACCCCTTCCAAGGCAACCAAGCGGCAGGCGACTGTTCTCGTAGCCTTCCCAACGGAAGAAACGCCACATCCACGTGGAATGCGATACACATCCCGCTTTCGAAGACCTAAATCCTTTTTAACACTGTAAGTAATATATTTTATCTTAGTCGTCGGGAGCGAGATTTACTGGATGTCATGTTTCCGTAGGAGTTTCCCATACTTTTCGGGGATTCGGCCAGCATATGAGCGATGCAGTCAAAATCAAGAACACGTGAGAAAGAGGATGAGACCGAAGAGGGAGACGCCAAAAATCGCTTATCGGTCATATGCTGACCAAATACCTGAAAACATTGGTAGACTCCTACGAAGCATGGCATCCAATGTATTTCACTCCCTTCAACTAAGGTAAAATGTACTCTCTGTAATTTTAAAGACGATCTGTGTTTCCGAAGGTTGGGTGTGTGTCGCACTGCACGCGAATATGATGTATCTTAGGTTGAGCAGACTATTAGAACAGTCGTGGAGAGATGCAAGGAACATCACCTAAACATCCAACTGAAAGAACCAATCAATAAGTTGTCGCCGAGCACTGACATGAAGATAATCATGAAATTAAATACGGTTGCGCCATTATCGGGTGCAGGCGCCAAGTTCCAAGGACGACGTGGTTAAGGGGGCTATTTGAATAAAGACGTCATGAAACCCAATAAACAGGGATGGAGGTTTCAGTTTAATGTACGTAGGCTGAAGAGGTGTATGAAAATTTGTACCAATACCGGGAATCGTTCCGGAGTCAACTGCATATTAGGCAGGTGCATTATCCACTAAGCAACCATGGCACAGCGGAACATTCAACTGCAAGGGCTATCCTGGCGCATCTCCCTCCTACACACAAATTGTCACTGCCACCACAGGCTGCATTAAATTCCCCTTTACACACGTTCAGAATGGCCGAGGCTCTCCATGTTCTTCAATAGCACCTCAGCATCGAACGTAAATGGGGGATCCAGCCTGAAATCCAGTTATAGGTCCTAATACAACTGAAACGATACAACTTTCGATGCTGAGGTGTTATTCCAGAACATGGAGAGCCTCGGCATTCTGTTCGTGTGCCATTCGTCACTACAAGCTACATATATAAAATCATATATAAAATTATATCTTTACGAGAGCAGTAAGGTCTCAGAAGTTATGTCATTCCATTTGTAGAAGCAAATGCACCAGGGTTTCAGGCTGGATCCCTCAACGTCGATACTGAGGTGCTATTCCAGAACATGGAAAGCCTCAGCAAAAAATGGTTCAAATGGCTCTGAGCACTATGGGACTTAACATCTATGGTCATCAGTCCTCTAGAACTTAGAACTAGTTAAACCTAACTAACCTACGGACATCACACAACACCCAGTCATCACGAGGCAGAGAAAATCCCTGACCCCGCCGGGAATCGAACCCGGGAACCCTGGCGTGTGGAAAGCCTCAGCAATTGTCTTCATATGTTAGGGGGAACTTAATAGCAGGCTGGAGCGACAGTAATAATTTGGATCAAGGACGGGGGGATGCCAGGGTAATCCGTTTCGGCTGTGTGAACCGCTGACCAAAGGTGGATTAGTGGCTAAAACACCTACATAGTAAGCAGAAACCCGGATTCTAGTCCCGGACTTGGTACAAAGTTGTATTCGCCGCTTCAGTGTATATATATAAAACCACGCCAGTATGAGACCAGTAGAGTTTCTGGCGTTGTGTCATTTCGTTTCAATTTAAAGAACGTTTGGGATTCGGCACTCGGTTTATTAAAATCTTTCCGACCATGACATCCGTCAGATTTGTAAACCGCTGAGGGAATTTACGTTTCACGGAGTATCCGTGCGTGCTCTGTAAAACAAAAGACCACCAAAGGGCGCATGGGCGTTAAGAATGGAACTCTGCTATAAATGGTTGCGTGAGATGAACAACAGTTCACAGTCTGGTTGCGGTCCATGCAGCGAGTGTACGTAGCAGCAAAACTCGCAGCACATGAGGAGGCCCCTGGTCGTCGTCGTCGTCGAAATATTGTACAAAAAATTGAAACAACAGCTCGGTTAAACACCAGTAAGCTGACTATTAATCATACGATGTTTGATCACACAATTTTTGATTTCAGTTCATGGAATAATCAGTAAATCTTATCAATATAGCCAATAAGCAAAACTCAAGTATCTGGATAAGTAATACAAACAATTTACAAATGAAAATGTTCAGTTTGAAGGTTACTTGTGTTTCAAAGTCTGATGCAGATATCAAACTATGGTTCTCGAGTAGTCCTGCAAAACATGCAACTTTTATTAGCGGTGCTTTTGTGAGACCCATGTGCATTTTCTTTAATGGTACAGAGCAAGTAGGCTACGACGATAGTGCCACAGGTGTTCTGTACTCTAAAATCATTACAGGTTTTGAGAGATCATGACAGATAATGCCAGTTGTGCGTAGTTCTCATCGCTTGGATACTTTCGAGTATGATGGTGTGGAACCACTTTTAAAGTTACACCCATGGCGTAGTCTTTGATAAATAATACTATGCTTTTGAGAATGGCGCTGTATTCATATTGTTCAGATACCTTAGATCATGATCTTGGTGATAGCTCTGCAGTTTCATTGTGAGTGGCTGTTTCGTTTCAGTAAATGGTAATGTACTTCGTTATTTCATTTTAATTGCAGCCACTCCTCCAAGGAAGTTATGGGTTGTAGGATTGAGAATAACGTGGTAGGTAAGATGAATGGGGCTTGTCACGTCATGATGATGGCGCCATAGGTAACACGACGTGGCTTGTCACTTCGTGGATGGGACACTGACCTGTTTACGTCACGTCACATACACTATGTGATCAAAAGAGAGCAGAATGGGACGCTCCGCGGAACTAACGGACTTAAAACGTGGTCAGGTGAATGGGTGTCAATTGTGTAATTCGTCTTTACGCGAGATTTTCACACTCCTAAACATCCCTAGGTTAACTGTTTCCAATATGTTAGTGAAGTGGAAACGTAATGGGACATGTACAGCACAAAAGAAAACAGGCCGGCATCCTCTATGGGCTGACAGGGACCGCCGACAGTTGAAGAGAGTCGTAATGGGTAATAGGCAGACATCTATCCAGACCATCACACAGAAATTCGAAACTGCATGAGGATACACTGCATGTACTATGACACTTAGGCGGGGAGGTGAGAAAACCTAGATTTCATGGTCGAGCGGATTCTCATAAGCCACACATCACGCCAGTAAATTCCAGACGACGCATCACTTGGTATAAGAAGCGTAAACATTGGACGACTGAACAGTGCAAAGACGTTCTGTGTAGTGACGAACCGCGGTACACAATGTGGCGATCCGATGGAAGAATGTGGGTGTGGCGAATACCCGGTGAACGCCATCTGCCAGCGTGTGTAGTGCCAAAAGTATAATTCGAATTGGGAGGCGGTGGTGTTATGGTGTCGTCGTGTTTTTCATGAACGGGGCTTGCACCAATTGTTGTTTTGAGTGGCATTATCAAAGTACAGGCCTACATTGCTGTTTTAAGCAACTTCTTGCTTCCCACTGTTGAAGAGCAATTCGGGGATGACGATTGCGTCTTTCTACACGATCCAGCACCTTTTCATAATGTATGTCCTGTGGCGGATAACATCCCTGTAATGGACTGGCGTGCACAGAGTCCTCACCTGTATCCTACAGAACACCGTTGGGATGTTTTGGATCGCCGACTTCGTGCCAGGCCTCACCAACCGACATCGATACCTCTCCTCAGTGCAGCGCTCCGTCAAGAATGGGCTGTCATTCCCCAAGAAACCTTCCAACACCTGACTGAACGTATGCCTTCGAGAGCGGTTCAAATGGCTCTGAGCATTGTGGGACTTAACGTCTGAGGTCATCAGTCCCCTAAAACTTAGAACTACTTAAACGTAACTAACTTAAGGACATCACACACATCCATGCCCGAGGCAGGATTCAAACCTGCGACCGTAGTGGTCGCGCGGTTCCAGACTGTAGCGTCTTGAACCGCTCGGCCACTTCGGCCGGCCTTCGAAAGCGGAAGCTGTCACCAAGGCTAATGGTGGCCCAACACCATACTGAATTCCAGCATTACCTATGGAGGACGCCACTGAAATGTAAGTCATTTTCAGTCAGGTGTCCGGATACTTTTGACAGTATAGTGTATGCAAACAAAGTGCATCACAGAGTACTTTGCTATACTAGTGTCGTGCTATATTACACGCCACCATTCAGCTACCGGTCATTTTTGTGTTGTTTGGGCCACTGAAGACATGCAGCATTACGTTCCGCTCTGTAGAACTATCTTTTGTGATATTACCGATTCCAAATGACCACTAATTGCAGTTACTTACCTATGCTATTTTCCTTCAGAATCTGATTAAATGGACCTTTGTTCACTGACAGCCGCTTTCCTAGTTGTGTTTGACAAGCCGTGAGGTCTCGCCTCTGGTCCCTGACAAAATGTTTTCGTAGTCAACTTCGCACACTGTGTGGACATGAACACGTTCAAATACGCTAGGTGCTTTTGGCCAGTCTGTCAGGTCTTCAGTTCGACAGATCTTCCTCAGCTACTTCCACTCAACTGACAGCCATGTGCATGCCACGTCATGGCCATGAACTACGTTAGTGTTGAAAGATCACGTGGTCGTCTGCTACCACGTGAGAACCACATACAGGGCCCGAAATGGACCTGTATGTTTCTTTCAGACATTGACTAACTTAAGACCGGATAGCTTTATTCAGTTTTAGTATTTTTAGCTGTTTCTCAGTGCCACTAACTTTAATATCATTGCAGTGATCCGATGATCAATACTTGATACAATACCTATCCAAGGGAACATTTGAAAACTTATTCAGCATTTCGGTTTTTACCTTTTCTGTCGAAAACTTACATTTTGAGACCGTTACTGTGTGCGACATACAGGATGATTTTGCAAAGAATAAAAAACATTGACTGGCTGCAAATTGATATTGCTATGTTCTTTAATATATTCGTGTTATATAATGTTACTTAAAATCCGTCTTGATTTCAAATTTTTTTTATTCATATGACCGGTTTCGGTTCATTCAGAACCATCTTCAGATCTGATATTTCAGTTACAGGAGTAACCCGTCCAAATCCAGCAACTTTCACATGCTATGTCACATGTGACGTGGCATGTGAAAGTTGCTGGATTTGGACGGGTTACTCCTGTAACTGAAATATCAGATCTGAAGATGGTTCTGAATGAACCGAAACCGGTCATATGAATAAAAAAAAATTGCAATCAAGACGGATTTTAAGTAACATTATAAAATCACTAATTGCTGTTATCCCTTAAGACATTATGTCTATTTTTGCATCGTCATCTTTGTATGTACTTTCTCATGTGACAAAGCTTTTCGGTGTGTATGTGATGCTGAACACCATGATGGTGTATATACATCAAATAAGTGCGTTATGTACTCTTTAGTGTATCGTGAGCATATGCAAACAGCCTTCCAACATAATGACGTAGGATTTTCGACTGCTTCACTACCCCAGAATCTAATGCAAAAATCAACAAATTTGTATTTAAACGTGAACAACCGCCTGAAGATGGGCCTGTCTGTTCGAAACCGGTAGGATTATCAGTATCGGCTGGCTGTAGTTTTCTGCTTCGCAACAACCAAACTGTATATCTGGTTCTGTTTTGCTACTTTCAATATCAGTTCCTGTCGCATCCATGAGTGTCTGGACATTAAACGTGATGCTACCAATAGCTTTTACTTGTAACAAGAATTCATTTGGGTTCTTTGAGAGATCTTTCGTTAATACTCTGCATCCGTAATCCTTGAGGCACCAAGCATGGATATCTTACTGTAAAATGGGCTTCATTCGCCATCTCTCTACCTACATCTGTATGTTTTGTTGTACACTTATTATGCAATCAGTTTCTTTAGAGGTTCGTTCACAATGACTATATATATGGAAGATTTCTTGAATCATAAAAAATTCTTCTAGCTACATATCTATCAAATGCATAGGCAACTATTTTTTTAAAACCAGATGCACAGTTCTAAATGCGAAACAGGAGTGATGCAGTGTTAGAACAGAGTAAATGTTCTGCTTTTCCTGCAGAGAGAGTTCGGCTGCGACACGAAAACCACTTGCATCATAGTCTGTGAGTGAAACAGCGCAGCAACTGGAAACATGTTCCAAGGTTAAAGTACGAGGTATAGTACTATTCTTGTCGGGAAGCTGTCTAAATTGTACTCAAATTCAAAGTGAAACTTTGGCAGAATATGGGCTAAATGCAATGTCTTGTTCAGCCGTAACCAAAAGAATTCCAACAATTTGAGGAAAGCTGCAGAACGTGGTTAGTGTGAACGTCTTCATCGATGGAGAATCTGCAATTGCTGCAAATCATCTCCTCGATCGCTTGTGGAGTGTCGTCTGTGATCGATGTCGACGGTGTGGCGTTCGCTGTGTTATTCAGTGGTTTGGTATTTAACTAATCTGTAAATGGAAATGATAATCTTATTTTATTACATTGAGTAATTACTAAATAATTTTTCTCCCGGCTAAAGATTTGATCAAGTTGCTAAAGAACTCCAAGTTAACGTCGTGTTAAAAGTGTTGTCTGTAAGTTGTGTAAGTGTCACTAAATCACAGTTCATACAACGGATTCTATATTACAATGGATTATGATGGAAACAGTTATCTTCAGGAAAATGATCATTAAGACCTACGAATATCAGTCATGAACAACACTGACGTATGTTACCTGAAATAATATTTTTTCGTAACTCGTGCGTAATTAATTTCGGCTCCATACATCAGCTAGAAAAGTTTGTTATAGCGATCGTGCTATGAGCACTGTTTTTAAAGAACCAATCTGATTCGAATCATTTTCATTCAAATGAGTTCGGGACTACCGGTGCAAATTTATTTTTACACATTTGTATTACGTTCGGCATTTATGTCAGCAGAGTTGCGTAATTTAAATCTGAATTTGCCGCTGAGACAATTGTTAAGATGGCGGCTGACAATTGATAGAGACTTTCTATTATAAGACCAAATAAGTATTTCAACTGCTTATTAAAATTTACAGAAACTCTACTTTCGTATTGTGCACTATTTAGACTTCATCAAGCAAACATTTGATTTGTTTCTACGGAAAACACAGATAAAAACGCCATAAAAATCGCTATCATCAATGGCTGCGCTCCTTGCAGCGGAAAGAAATAATTAACACAGATAATGCTTACTGAGAGAGGAATTAAAGTTACAAATAATTATTCACTCATATTTATAATAATAATGAACTCTATTTTCAAGTAATAATTATCTAATAATTACAATTTCTTAACAGACCTCAGTTCGGTATGCGTCCGCAATCTACAAATGCCAACCAACAAAAGGTAAAAACAAAAAAAGACAATCGCAGATCATAAAAGGAATTTACAATTATCATTGTCTTTGTATGATACACATCGATATGTCTAATTACATCATAGAATATTATATAAATAATTAATAGTTATAAGTTTTTATTGTTTTTTCATACGTCGAATACATAATGTTTATAACTGTTAGAGGCATAATTTCCTCTCGTCGCGCTGTAGCCAAAAATTTATCACGAGGATGTTACAATGTCCCTTTGGCTGAGAAAAAAATTAGTTTATCCATTGTGTATTTTTTTATCAGTCCACGTAATCCACATAGATTTGCTACTCTCAAGATGCAAATGTTTAATTTCAATGTTGTTTTAGACATGACAAAATTATAGTTGAATCGAGTAGTTTGAATGACTTCAGTGACTCTATTATCTCAGAAATTGGTGCGGATACTTCCCAGATTAACTTATCCTCCCCCCCCCCCCCATTTGGGTTCACTGGACTCGGAAAACCGGGAATAAAACCGTCCAAGGGGCTTCAAGAAAGTACAGACACCTACTTTTAACAGTCAGGCTTGACATGATTGTAATAAAATATGCTGGAAAATGCAAATTTATGACTTTGTTGTAAGCATCTGAGACAAGGAATGTTTCTCATGGAGGTATATCACTCATTTATCGAATGTCATAAGAATTTGCTGCTGACGTCGTAAGACCGCCCTCGTGTCGAGCCGTTGGACCGCAGACAGGTAGTGGCTGCTGCTGGACCGCCCCCGGCCGAGTCGGTGGGGCGTTGGCTGCCATCGGCTGCATCGTGGTTTGGATCTGCTGCTGGCTAGAAGTCGCGCTGCAGCAGGTCTTCTTTCTCCTTTCCCACGTCCCTCAGTTTAAGACGGGTACATGAAATGTCAAAATATAAGCATCAGTGACAAGATAATTTCTATTCTCATCCTGTGGAAAAGTTTATTAGTGTCCATTTCACTTGCATTCACACGGATGGAATTAGACTGTTTTAGGAGTATGTTCTGTATTTTGACACTGTTCAACACAATGTAGTGATTCACATGTAAGATTATCACAATATGCACATTTTGAACACTGCACCGTTAATCATACAAGTGTCCGTAGTGTGCTTCGTTTACTTAGGCGGAATGTAAATATTTTCGCGACGCGCTGCGTAGCCGACGTTGCATTATTGTTTTGCCGCACGGCTGGCTCTACAGTCTCTCACACTAAATTTGGCACGCGGAGGCGCTTCGTGTCAAACTACTAATGGTCATCAGTTCAAGTTAATTATTAATACAGTCAACAGTACTCATCGTTCATAGCGTTGCTGCTAACTTTGACGCTCAAAGAGCGTTCATAAGGTTACGTGATCACAGTTTTTATCACTGTTCATCATTATTCACAATGCAAATCACAGTTTTCACGCGTCCACTAGTTCCTGCGAAACACGATTCACTGTTCTCATTGCTGTCAGTAGTTTTCCACATTACTTAACAGACAATCTATATGCAAATGACACTTTTCAAGTAATGAGGTCTGGCACACTTGCACGTAAGTTCATATTACCATGACTCAATAACAAAATTTAAAATTTTACGCTGTCACATGAACATGAGACAATATAAAACTTTCAGAATCTGCTAGATTATCTTGACCATGAGATCATTACTGAACTGTCCAGATAACAGTACATTTCCATTTTTATTACAGATACATATATTTATATATTTCTATTTTTTATGTTTTTTTATTCAGATTGTTATTTACCATGCTTTTGGGACAGATGTCCATGTTCGGTTTATCTAACCGGAATGTTGCTCATAAGAGCATTTTAAATGACTTTGTAATGAAACCGTGTACATAAATCAGTACACATTCAGATTTCGCTTCACTAGTGGTGAAAGCACTTTACTTTATTTTTTATTTATTTATTTATTTTCCAGTCATATGGATCACACACCACCAACACTGGCTACGTGTGTTGGACTACATGACTCAATCTTACGAAAATATTTTTGTTATATCCATTCTTACACACGAACAAATATATTATTTAAGCATTTTAATCATTTCTATCCTACGTATAGAAAGGTTAAATTCCTCACATTTAATGCAATAAAATTCAAGTGTTTATCAAGTTACTACGTATAGAAAGGTTAAATTCCTCACATTTAATGCAATAACATTCAAGTGTTTATCAAGTTATTGATCCCTTTTAGAGTAAAAATACATTTACTATGGGGATTCTCTACTCCTTGTTCAAATAATTCAAGAACATTACAGCGTAATACTCGACGTAAAAGCTTATAAACTAATACATACATAATATTATCAAATTATTACTTCTAACAATTATACCATAAACATTATATTTTCAATTGTGGGGTAGTGCAGTTGCACTTCTGATTGGTCCTTTGTATCACTTCGTTTTTCTTAGTCCAGGGGACCGAGTAAGATGTTCTGCAATAGGTCTTGTGCGGATATACTTTCATATTATACTGGTAATCTTTTATGATTCCAGGGCGTTCAGTGAATACTTCGAGGTATCCGGATAATAATTCTCTTAATTGTGTAGCCTCTGAAGCATTAATGCAAGTTGCCTCCTGTACTTTCTCTTCTCTTGTTGTGACGATAGCACTCTTGTTGCTGGGTGCATCGTTATTTCGACTTTTGTGACACATCTGTGGGTGCTTATGATCCAACACTAACAACTTCTGATCGCTGACAGAAAGATTCATTTTTCTTATGAGCGGAAGGTTCACACCGAACTCCCAATTCAGCATAATTGTTATGGGTCGCTGTTGGTACTGAAGTGCACATGTCCCACCGGCGAGATCAAGTACAGCTCCTTTTTCCCGAAGGAACTCAAGACCCAGAAGCACCGGTACTGACAAGTTATCCATTAGTAGGAACGTGTATAATTAGCGATCATTTCCCAAGGAAACTTCCACCTGTGTCTGGTATTTTATACTCTGTGCCTTTTTTCCCAATGCCCCTATAACCTTACAATTCGTAACCGGCAAAATCGACAATCTCCTTATCTCCGATACCTTCTTGAAAAACTGCGTGTTCATAACTGACACAATCGCACCTGTGTCAAGCAGAATAGTAGTTGTTACACCATTTACAGGTCCGGTGACACTTGCATTGATATTTTCCCTTTGTGGCTTATCAGAGACAGCAGGTTCCTGATATAGCTCATCTTCGATCCTGTTGCCATCCTGATACTGTATCATGTTTATTTTTTGTTCCGTCGACCTATTGCCTTCATTATAGGCCTCAGTCACCTGGCGAAGGCCTACAGGGACCGAATTTAGTTTGTTGGCTTTGAGTGTTTTGTTTTGTTTCCGAAGGTACCTGCACTGTTCTAACATTTTGTGAGTTTTCAGTCGGAGGAGGCCTGCTTGGATCCCACCACGGTGGATATTGATTGGTTGGTATAGGTATAGCCTGTACATAATTTATTGGCTGACCTGAATTGCTAGAATTTTGCTGCGGCTGCCAATGACTTGGCCCTGCCTGTCGCCAATATTCACTGTCACCCCGGATAATTTTAGGCTTGTCTTTATATGGACTGTCTGACCTGTTGTCATTTCGTCTCTTTCGGTTGCTATTGTTATTGTTTGGGTTTTCATTGTGGTACAGCCTCTGATTACAATTCAGTTGTTGGTGTTCTTCGGCCTTTTGATAATTACTGTTATTATTATTAGGATAACCAAACTTTTGGTTGTAGGGATTCTTACTACTATTATAATTATTTTATTTTCCGTTACTATAAGCTTTACTTTTATTTTTTTTTGGACTACCTTCTCCCCGATTTCCATTATTTCCATTCCAGGAATTTTTTCTATTAGGACTATTATTATTGCTGATCACATCAGAATTCATTCTGGCGTCTTCTTGCACTAGATCCAGAGAATCAATTACAGACAGAAATTCTTTCAGATCGGTGTCTGTAACATTATATAAATTTTTTCTAATATGTATGGATAATCTCGCTTTTAACACTCGTAATAAGTCTCTGGTGGTTACTGGCTCATCCCAGTACCGGGTCATGTTAATATATTTTTCAGAGTACTTTCTTAAGGAACCTGACTTCGGATTGTACATTTCTGCATTGTAAACAATTTTACGGAGTCGCTCTTGAGTAGACGCTGACCATAATTGATCAAGGAACGCCTTCTCAAAGTCATGGAAAGTCTTGCAAGTTTCTGCTGCATTTAACGCCCAGAGCCACGCATCACAAGAAATACGTGAAACCACAAACTGTATTTTCTGTTCTTCCGACCATGATTTTGGAAGAACACTTTTGAAGTTTCGAATAAAAATTACTGGATGTATGTTTTTCTTGCTTTCTTCGTTAAATATTTGAAACTGTCTATCCTTAATCAGGCTTTCTTCATGTATCAAAGTAGTTAAGTGCATGGAATTGCTATCATTCGTAGGTAATGTGGTTACTTTATTATAAGTACATCCTATTCCACTATTATTGTTCCTTGGTGTCACATATTGCTCTGGTAATATCGGTTGATTACCAAAATTTGGTCTTCCTTGTGGTGCATTAATATTCGCCGTCAGATTATCTGCGATCTTTTGCCTGTGAGTACCAGTGTTGTCATTACTTCATACTGTTAGATTTTCAAAGTTTTGATTTTCACAGCTCGGCACCCTGGCTACTTCTGTTCGGACTTGCTTTCGGATTTCCGAGGGAATGTCGTCCTGCATTGTTTCCACAGCGGTAGCCAAGGCTTTGAATTGGTTCTCTAGTCTATCTACTTCAGTTTGAAGACTATTGACATGAACTGGAATGTTTGTTAACGGTTCAATAGTGGTTTTTACTGCATCGATCTCCTGCTTAAAATGGGTGGTAATAGCATTATCACGATCGACCAACACTTGATTTATCTTACTGACAATTTCTTTATCTCTTTCCAGAAAAATATTGTTTATATTTTCCATAAATTTCTTTTCCTTTTCTTGGTCCCTGAGCTCCTGTTGCTGTTTTTCTATAACCTTTTCCTGTCCACGTTTTTCCTTTTCCTGCTGACGTTGTCTTTCACGCTCCTGCTCTTTAAGCTCGCGTTGTTTTTCACACTCCTGTTCTCTAAGCTCGCATTGTTTCTCACGCTCCTGATCATTAATAGTAAACTTTTCAAATAATGCTGTTAGCATATCCTGTATGGACATAGCTTGAGCATTGCTAACTTCTGCCCCTTGCCTAGAAGAAATATTGTCATTACTTCCTAACTGGTTGAATGCAGGAGTGTCAGTTTGTTTAGGCAACTCCTAGGTTTTACTATCACTCGGGACATCAGTATCTAAATTATCATTCATAATTAAATTTTCTAATAATTCGACAGAAATATGGGTAGATTGTTCTACCTGAGACTCTGATGCTATCTCTGCATCAGTATGCTCATTCGGTTTATTTTTCTTTTGTTTAACCATTCTATCACCAATATAGCACAACAAATATATAAATCACTGACAAGCACCAGTTGATACAAAATGATCTTATAACTAACACACATACACAAATAACACTCAAAAGTATTATTCTCGCAGCCAGAATATTCAATTATTACTACTTACGGCTGCAGGTACTGATTTTACTTCAACAGTGCACACCCCGCGGGCGTTGTTAGTGTACTGTTGCAAATTTTATGAACATGCACATCTGTTCCTACCTGTATTGATTTACAGTTGTGGACTACACTGCTTATGTGAGGTTACTCGTGTCGCGGGCGTTGTTAGTGTACTGTTGCAAATTTTATGAACATGCACATCTGTTCCTACCTGTATTGATTTACAGTTGTGGACTACACTGCTTGTGTGAGGTTACTCGTGTGTCTGGCACCAGTGCAGATACAGATTCGGACAGCAGCTCGGTGGGAAGATGTCAATGCTCATGAAACATATAAATAAACAATGATTAATACTTACTTACTACTACTTACTTACTACTTACGGCTGCAGGTACTGATTTTACTTTAACAGTGCACACCCCGCGGGCGTTGTTAGTGTGCTGTTGCAAATTTTATGAACATGCACATCTGTTCCTACCTGTATTGATTTACAGTTGTGGACTACACTGCTTATGTGACGTTACTCGTGTGTCTGGCACCAGTGCAGATACAGATTCGTACAGCAGTTCGGTAGGAAGATGTCAATGCTCATGAAACATATAAATAAACAATGATTAATAGTTTGTTTTGGTATCCTGTACCTGTAATAGATCACAATTTCAATTATTAAAATGAATAAATGTGCATTGGTGGCCCCACGTTGGGCGCCAGTGTGGCGTTCGCTGTGTTATTCAGTGGTTTGGTATTTAACTAATTTGTAAATGGAAATGATAATCTTATTTTATTACATTGAGTAATTACTACATATTTTCCCTCCCGGCTAAAGATTTGATCAAGTTGCTAAAGAACTCCAAGTTAACGTCGTGTTAAAAGTTTTGTCTGTAAGTTGTGTAAGTGTCACTAAATCACAATTCATACAACGGATTCTATATTACAATGGATTATGATGGAAACAGTTATCTTCAGCAAAATGATCATTAAGACCTACGAATATCAGTCATGAACAACACTGACGTATGTTACCTGAAATAATATTTTTTCGTAACTCGTGCGTAATTAATTTCGGCTCCATACATCAGCTAGAAAAGTTTGTTATAGCGATCGTGCTATGAGCACTGTTTTTAAAGAACCAATCTGATTCGAATCATTTTCATTCAAATGAGTTCGGGACTACCGGTGCAAATTTATTTTTACACATTTGTATTACGTTCGGCATTTATGTCAGCAGAGTTGCGTAATTTAAATCTGAATTTGCCGCTGAGACAATTGTTAAGATGGCGGCAGACAATTGATAGAGACTTTCTATTGGTGGACCAAACAAGTATTTTAACTGCTTATTAAACTTTACAGAAACTCTACTTTCGTATTGTGCACTATTTAGACTTCATCAAGCAAACATTTGATTTGTTTCTAAGGAAAACACAGATAAAAACGCCATACAAATCGCTATCATCAATGGCTGCGCTCCTTGCAGCGGAGAGAAATAATTAACACAGATAATGCTTACTGAGAGAGGAATTAAATATACAAATAATTATTCAATCATATTTATAATAATAATGAACTCTATTTTCAAGTAATAGTTAACTAATAATTACAATTTCTTAACAGACCTCAGTTCGGAATGCGTCCGCAATCTACAAATGCCAACCAACAAAAGGTAAAAACAAAAAAAGACAATCGCAGATCATAGAAGGAATTTACCATTATCATTGTCTTTGTATGATACACATCGATATGTCTAATTACTTCCGGCCGCTGGTGTCCGAGCGGTTCTGGCGCTACAGTCTGGAACCGCGCGACCGCTACGGTCGCAGGTTCGAATCCTGCCTCGGGCGTGGATGTGTGTGTTGTCCTTAGGTTAGTTAGGTTTAAGTAGTTCTAAGTTCTAGGGGACTTATGACTTCAGCAGTTGAGTCCCATAGTGCTCAGAGCCATTTGAACCATTTTTTTTGTCTGATTACATCATAGAATGTTTTATAAATAATTAATATTTATAAGTTTTTATTGTTTTTTCATACGTCGAATACATAATGTTTATAACTGTTAGAGGCATAATTTCGTCTCGTCGCACTGTAGCCAAAAATTTATCACGTGGATGTTACAACGGCATTTTTCTCGATCTGTAAAATGCGCCGAAGGATCGCACCAGCCACATATCGCAGCTTTGCACAAATCGTTGGAAATCTTTGCTTTGAAACTAGATGGAGCAGTAGCTAATTTTTACGTCCTGAGACTAGGTTCGTTTGGTAACGACAGCTTGAATAAAAATACTTTCCGTGATAGACATCAAATACCTTCCAAAAATATCCGTGCTACAGTTGTCTAAAATATATGTTGTGTTACAAAGATTTATTTAATTTTATGTCGCAATACTGTCTCCCAAATACCACAAGGTTCCCAGACAGTGACCAAAGTTCACTGCGATTCATTATTCAAGCTAAAAGATACATAGAGCGACAGCATGTTATCCATTATCTGAAAGTAGACGATACTGATATGATCATTCGGGTTACATGCATTAATATGTCACAAGTGGTAGACAGAAATAAGAATTCTGAAATTGATGTGAAAATCAGGTATGTAGAGATGTAACGTTGAACGAAAGATAGGAAGAAATGAAAACTGCGTTAAATCAGTAGAATAGCGGATCACTTAAAGAGCGACCAAATAAGTCCCATACCTCAGTGTTAAAGTTGTATGGTACCATGAAGGTTTCTCTCATCCGTTTCAACAGGGAACTGCTTGTTAGCACGCAAGTAGAAAAAAGCTCGAACACCATCTGTACCCCAAGCCACAGTGTACTGTTCACAATCACATAATTGCAGTGATACTTATTCTGGTTTATGAGTTCCCATTTTATCGTATTTAGAAGAATTTATCCTCCAAGGAGAAGCAAGTATATAAAAGAGAAATAAACAACAGCTGTAAGACCCGTGACACAAAGAGAACGAGAAAGAAATTCCCAAACAGAAAACAGGCGGCGTCGCTGTAGGCAGTAACTTTAGTGAAGAAATAAAAACTTGCGACATTGAGCGAGGACGCCTCGGGACGGAACAGCGGTAGGGGAAGGAGGGCCTCTACGCTACGGCGCGACGTCATTTCCAGGACGGCCCCCGTCTCGTCGCAGCGCGAATATTGCGCAAACGTCTGATGCGACATTCAAAGGAATTCCGGCGGAATCCCTCCACTGACGTTTACAGTAATCGTCTTGTCTCTCACAGAAATGCCAAATAGAATTATTTTTATAAACACGCTTGATTTAAACGAATAAAAATAAAACAACCTGTAACTTTCCTTGAAAGTTGGGTCCTTGTTTCATTTCACAGCCGATGTGCATGACCCTATTTCTCTTTATAAAACAAAGCTTTGATCATAGAAGACAAGTGAGTACAATGCTCGTTCTTTTCTCTGGTTTCTTAATATAAGCGATCGTTGTTTGGCCACTGTCACAACAATAATGCTAGCACACTGAGAACAATCAGCTTAGGTATGCGTTATGTTATAAAAGGAGATTTATCTGCCCCTACCGATACGTTTTAGGCAACCCGCACTACGTCTGTGCCAAGAATAATATCGAGACCGGGGTCAACAACGTAATCTGTCCCAAGCGGTTCATATTTTATATGCAAGAAAGCTGTTACTTCCACGTCCCCCATGTTCATATCTCCTTTTCATTTCGTTCTTTCTAGCGGTGAAGCACACTTTACAAGACATCGTTTGTGAAATCTTTACGAAATATTAAGAACTATAAACGGAATAAACTCACAAAGACATCCAAAATCTGTATGACTAGATTTCTAATTACACAAAGAAAGATAGGAAACACTTGGATAAGTAAGGTAGAAGTAAAGCGTATCGTGGTTCAAAACTACCATGTCCGACATCGGGAGTCCTCACGTCTATTTTTTACAGTATGATTGAGTTTGCTAACTGTCTCCAAAGCTTTAAGCGGAATCTGATACAGACGTAGTGTTGGTTGGATAAAACGAATTGATATGTACTAATAAACACCCGCATCTAGTATTAGCAGTTCGCCTCGCCATGGAAAAGTTGTAGAACAAAGCAAAGGACCCAATTAACAGAGAACTAATTCAAGTCATGTTACAGAAGCACAATAACACACTGCCAAAAAGTGTTGCGTAAAAGAGAATAGGTTATGGGTAGCTTCCGTTGTTCCATACTTTTATGTTGCTCATGTTATATTAATTACCATCATCCGCCTTTTGTGGTTCAATGGTGGAAATTATAGGCACGCATAGCTTCCTGACTACGTCCTTTGGGAGTTTACTTATTTTTGAAACACATTCCAAGACATGACAATCCGCAAACTAACAAGTAGCTATACAGGCTTCAAACAGATGTAAAGTGTTTTCAACATAAAACACCGACCTGTATTACACTAAGAACATGTGTCCGAACGAAACCTCGGCCGAAACAAATTTAGCGAGTTATGATGTCATCTACAATTCCAGCTGAAAATATGGGAAGTTGTGAAATTATTCTTAGTACTCATTCCCAGTCACTTTCCATCAATGGACAGTTAAATTTATACCACTTTCACGGCATCACAAATCTTTGTACTACTTACACTGCTGTAAATTGCAGTGATGTACCATACTAACGTTAAAATGTTATGCAAAACTAACTCGTTCATGTTATACGTTCACACAGAAATTATTTTCCTGGCACTGTGTTACCATTATTTCTTACAATCCCGTGTCGTTTGTTACACACACAAGTTAAAGCTTCACATATTCGAGATTTGAAAGGACCTAGATAAAAATACCATGGACCCCTGCATTGTAGCAACAGGTAAATAAGTGCATCACTCAGATAAAGTAAATAATACGAAAGCGGGGTCATACACTTCCTGACAATGTAAGATTTTAGGGCATAGAGGTTTCCATAGGTTTCAGACAATTATTGCTAACTCTTCAGTACTTCAGAATCCAGAAGAAAAAAGGTAGAGTGAAGATGCAGCCAAGTTTCACTTACGATACATCAAAAGCAGTCTAGAGATCGGGTGCATACATGGAATTCAACCATTACTCAGTATGTCGTCTCTTCCATTGTATACTTTGTAAGATTCCGTGTCAATTCTGAGCCGTGGTCGACTTTGGTGGCAACAATCGAAGGTACTTGCTATCATCACTGCATGCATATTTTCCCCGGCCGCCGAGACGTGGCTTTGGCTTGGCAGCAAGTGGGCAGTTACGTCCGCCAGCGCCTGCTTGCGGACAGACTTCACCCTTTACGTTTAGCACAGCAGGGCTGTGGATGGCTTGCAGCGTCAAGGCTTCACGTAGAGCGAAATATTGAAGTTTTCGGCCCAAATCACTCCAGAGTGAGGCCCATGCTACGCTAGTCTTCATCTACATCATACTCCGCAAGCCACCTAACGATGTGTGGCGGAGGGAACTTTTCGGCACCACTATCTGATCCCTCCAGCCCTCTTCCACTCGCGAATAGTGCGTGGGAAGAATGATTGTCGGTAAGCCTCTGGATTGACTCCAATTTCTCGAATTTCCTCCTCGTGGTCAGTACGTGAGACGTATGTGAGGGGAAGTAATATGTTGTCGGACTTCTCCTGAAAACTGCTGTCCCAAAATTTCAATAGTAAATCTCTCCGCAATTCACAACGGCTCTTTTGTAACGTCTGTCAGTGGAGTTTGTTTAGCATCTCCGTAAGGCACTCTCGCTAGCTAAACGATCCCTTGACGAAACGCGCCGCTCTTCGTTGGATCTTCTCTATCTACTCTATCAGTCATACCTGATAGAAACCACTTCTTTCGTGGTTGAGTTACATTTCCTTAAGATTCTTCCGATGAATCTCAGTCTGCTGTCTGTTTTTCCCACTATCTGTTTTATGTGGTCATTACAGTTGAGGTCGCTCTGGATAGTTAAACGTAGATATTTTACGGCAGACGCTGTCTCCACCTGTTTGTCATCAATAGTGTAGCTGTACAACAGTGTATTTCTTAAGTATGCGCAATATGTTACATTTATTAACGTTCTGGGTCAACTGCCAGAGCCTGCACCATTCATCAGTTCTCTGCAGGTCGTCCTGCTAATTCTTACTATCTCATGGCGTTGCTGCTTTGTTACACACAACTGCATCATCTGCGAATAGCCTTAAAGAGCATCCGACGCTTTCTACTATATCATTTATATATATTGTAAACACCAACGGTCCTGTCACACTTCCCTGTGATACTCCGGATATTACCTTTACATCTGTCGATTTAGTTTTGTTAACAGCGACGCGTTTAGTTACATCTGCAAGAAAGTTTTGAATCCAATCGCAGGTCTGCTCCGATACTCCTTAAGCTTGTATTTTTTTCATTCAACGGCAATGTGGGGTGATTTCAAATGCCTCACTGAAATCAGGGAACACGGCATCAACCTGATCGCCGTTGTCCACTGCGCTGTGGATCTCATGGAGGAACAGAGCGAGCTGTTTCGTAGGATTTCTGTTTGCGGAATCCACATCGATTTTTATAGAGGAGACGTTCCATAAACCTCATAATTCTTGAGCATAAAACATGTTTCATAATTCTACAACAGACTGACGTCAACGACATAGGTCTATAATTGTGTGGATCTGTCTTACGGCCTTTCTGAAAAACGGGAATGAGCTGCACTTTTTTCCAGTCGTTAGGTACCTTTCGTTGCTCAAGCGATCTACGATAAAATACTGGTAGAAGGGGAACACGTTCTTTCGCTTAATTTTTATACAATCTTATAGGTACCTCATCTGGTCCTGAAGCCTTTCCGCTACTAAGCAACATTTAGCTGCTTTTCAGTTCCGTGATCGGTTATCTTAATATCTGCAATTTCGATGTTCGTACTACGATTGAAAGGAGGGCAGTGTTACTATCTTCCGCGGTGAAACATCTTCGGAAGACCGAATTCAGTATTTTTGCCTTCTCACTGTTGTGTTCCGTTTCAGTGACGGTGTTGTCGCTAAGAGAATGAGTAGATGGTCTTGACACTGATTTTACATACTACCAAAATCTCTAAGGGTTTTTACTGAGGTCGGTTGACAACCTCCTACTTTCAAAACCATTGATCACTTTTCTCATTTCTCTCCTTACGCTCATTTTCGCTTCGTTCAGCTAGGTTTTTACTTCTCTTGAAACTGAGATGAAGTGCTCTATGTTTACGCACCGGTTTTGTAATACAGCTATAAACCATGGTGGATCTTTCCCATCCCTTAAAACCTTACTCGGAACATACTTATCTAGGGCACATCGAACGATGCCTTTGAATTTTTTCCATTTGTCCTCCACATCTTCGTCCTCAGCACCGTATATTTGATGCTGACTGCTGAGATATTCCGAAACTTGTATCCTGTCACCGTTGTTGAGCAAATATATCTCCCCACCTTTCTTCAACATTCCTTGTAGGATCCATCGTCATAGATGCTGACACAGCCTAATGATCACCGATACCTTCCTCTGCTCTGATTCGATATGTTCAGGTGTGTTTGTTGCCAGGCGGTCCAAGACGTTACCCTCATGAGTTGGTTCTCTAACTATCTGCTCAAGGCTACTTTCGGACAAAACATCCAGAACAATGCTACATGATTCCCAGTCTCTGACACCAGTTTTGATGGCATAACACTCTCAGTCTATACCTGGCAAGTTGAAGTTACCCCCTACTACTACGGCATGATCAGGAAAAATAGTAATGATATTCTGCAAGTTCTGTCTGAAGCGCTCTACAGCTACAGATCCTTACCCAAGTGGTTTACAAAAGCATCCGATCACCTCTTTTGACAGTCCTTTAATACTTAATTTCACCCAGATTAATGCGCATTCGGAAACCGTGATTATTTCGCTACATTTTATGGCAGTTTTTACTGCAATAAACACGCCTCCACCATTGGCGACTAACCTGGCCTAAGAATAAACATTCCAGTCTGAACTTAGAATTTCGTTGTCATTGACGTTTGGCTACAACCAGCTTTCCGTTCCCAATACTACAAAGTCTGTGCATTATAACCTTCAGTTAGCGATACTAATTCTGGGAACTTTCCTTGGATGCTCTTGGAGTTTGCTAAAACCATATTAATCTTTCCTAACTCTGATCTGCAAGGACCAAGATTCTCTGAGGTCGCTGTGGCTGATATTATAGGCGAATCGTCTTTGATCTCAAGGGAGGGTTTCTCTAACATAAAAAGCCCCATGTGCACGCCTAACATACTCCGCTACCTTAGAAGCCACTTCCTACGCGTAGTGCACAATTCTGAACCCGATAGCGGAGGTCGAGAAATTCGCATCTGATACCGTCGCAGAGTCGTCTGAGCCTCTGGTTTAGACCTTCCACACTCCACCAAACCAGAGGACCGCGATCGACCTTGGGTATGATGCTACAAGTAAACACCTTAGCCAGCACCCTGCGTGCGTTGCTAGTTGCCTTCACCAAATCAGCCAGCCGCCGATAGATGCCGAGAATGGCCTAGGAACCCAAGCGGCAGGCATAATTCGTGCCGGCATGTGCCGCTACGTGCAGCAGGTTGCACCGAGTGAGCTCGACAGCCGCCGGCATGTCCCACTCCACATCACGCATGAGACCTCCCGGCAAATATACTGAATCCACACAGGAATTCTTTCCTACCTTGCCAGCTTACTCCCTGCGGGGCTCCATCACCCTCTGTACTTGTCCGGACTGGGCAGGAAAATCGACTGCTGGCTCAACAGGAGAGGCATCCCACGCTGGCTCAGAAATACCATCAACACTGGGTAGCACCTCGTACCCGTTCCTAAGACGTAGGGAGCCAGAACCATGGCCTGCTCCCTCTTTCGCCTTCCGCCCAGTGACACGTGAACCCACTCTGGAGTGAGGACGGATCGGTCAGACGTTGCGTGTCGGAAGCATCAGCGACGTCCGGGTCACCAGGGAATTACAGTGGTACCAAAGGTGTCACAGGTTTGCTCACTGCCGCCCGGACGTCACCGCAACTTTTGAGCATCAGCTAGAAGCTTCTTGGCAGTAGCCACCGCAGCATCCAACTGACATCACAAGACTTACGCAAAAACAATGACTACGATTAATTTTCTAACTACTAGTCCACACAGTAAAATGCACACGAATAATTCACTTCTTTGCAGAAGTACGTGAACTAAAAACAAAGTCTAATTTAATTTACAGTTTATGACATAAGTGCTCTTCTTGCTCTGCTGCGAGTCCTCTCGGCTCGGCGGCTGCCGCCACACTGTTCAAGCTAATCCAATATTCAAATAAATCCACAGCCAAGAGAGGGCCCTG
This sequence comes from Schistocerca nitens, assembly GCF_023898315.1. NCBI lineage: Eukaryota > Metazoa > Arthropoda > Insecta > Orthoptera > Acrididae > Schistocerca > Schistocerca nitens. Next base: position 237,516,623 of record NC_064622.1, on the reverse strand, counting down.
AGCTATTACATGCTGGACTTGAAGCATCATTGATGAAATATGGTGAACGTGTACTCTAGAGAAAACTTGTAACTGTGATCAGACCCGTGTGCTCTTGTGACGCCACTGGAAGTGCTCCAATTATTCATTTTCTGATGCAAGTCTTCCAGCCCCAGTGAAGTACTGTATTACTTGGGTGCTAACCTAAGAACTGGTTGTTCCCTCTATGTTGAGTGTTATATGGCAGAACTTTGTGCAGTCAGTTTCTCTATTTGTGTTCTGCTACAGATAAATCTTTTTTATGTCAGTTTCTATAGGACACTGGTGTAACTATAATTGTTCGTTGTTCTCCCTTAATTGCGCAGCATCTGTGGTAAGTTGAGATAGCCATTCTGCTAACTCAGGTTTCTGTATCCTATAGTAAGCGTAAAACTAGTGTTATTCGTAGTTTAAGATTCAAGCAGCGGGAGGCCATTATGTCCTTGGGAAGGGAGCCAATTCATTTGCCACATTGGTTGATGTATTTTTAATTATCTAATTTTCACTACGTCTAAAAGATGTATTTTCTATTTTAAATGTATCAAAAGTTGAAACTTCCTGGCAGATTAAAACTGTGTGCCCCACCGAGACTCGAACTCGGGACCTTTGCCTTTCGCGGGCAAGTGCTCTACCAACTGAGCTACCGGATCACGACTCAGGCCCAGTACTCACAGCTTTACTTCTGCCCGTACCCCGTCTCCTACCTTCGAAACTTTACAGAAGCTCTCCTGCGAACCATGCAGAACTAGCACTCCTGAAAGAAAGGAAATTGCGGAGACATGGCTTAGCCATAGCCTGGGGGATGTTTCCAGAATGAGATTTTCACTCTGCAGCGGAGTGTGCGCTGATATGAAACTTCCTGGCAGATTAAAACTGTGTGCCCGACCGAGACTCGAACTCGGGACCTTTGCCTTTCGCGGGCAAGTGCTCTACCAACAAGGTAGGAGACGAGGTACTGGCAGAAGTAAAGCTGTGAGTACCGGGCGTGAGTCGTGCTTCGGTAGCGCAGTTGGTAGAGCACTTGCACGCGAAAGGCAAAGGTCCCGAGTTGGAGTCTCGGTCGGGCACACAGTTTTAATCTGCCAGGAAGTTTCATATCAGCGCACACTCCGCTGCAAAGTGAAAATCTCATTCTGGTATCAAAAGTTTTTTGTATAATTTTCTCAACATTCATGTGAAACAAATTTTATCCACAGTAATTAAGTTTTATCTGGCCAAGTCAATTTTACTTAAAATTAAACTGATGTAGAAAAAATAAACATGCTCCCCCTCCCCCGTTCCTATCACCGTATGTGACTGAAAATCTTTAAAGACGTCTCATACTTGCTTCAGGCTTGTTTTTTAAACCGACCTAGTGAGGATGATGGGATCTTAAAACGCAAAAGTAATACGTTTATATTTGTTATGGGATCACGGACAGGTAAAATGTTTTTAATCACATCATATTTGCATAGTCTGTAATATTTGATACAGGTTTCTCGATTGCAATTTCGACTTTACGTCAGTTTCAAATGGTTAAACGTTAAAAACTACTGCGTTCTCACCACTTAAACCAACTGAAAATGACGTAAGTCGAAACTGCAATACTGAAAATGGCAATAAAAAGTAAAGTCGATAGTTTATATGATGAGATATTAATTATAATTACGACATTAAATATTAACTGTTTGTTCCTACTATTAACTAATCATTAACAATCATTAATTTAGTATGGATTGAGATGTCCTAATGGAAATACCAGAAATAAACAAAGAAGTTTTGGGGATTCATTCATCGCATCGTAACAGAAAGGTAAAACTACACAAGGTGAGTAAGGAAGAAAGCTAAGAACTTTGATTAGTAATGGTACTGGTGATTCTGAACAAAAAACTTCATGGGGGACATAGGCCCTGTTCCGAACGGTTTCCGAGATTTAATGTACAGTGTTATTTTTTCTGTACTATTAAACCATTATCATTGTTTACAATGTACCTTAGTAGTGTAAAGGAAATTGAGACGAACAATTTGATACACGACGCAGGTGGTCCATTAAGTCGGAAAACTACCTCAAATTGGTGCAAAGCATTAGTCATAGAAAAAAAGTGAATAGGACCTTCTGTGATGGAAAATAAATGTGGTATAATTTTATACTGCGAACCGTTTTCACTGGAAGGAGAGGTTTTCCAGTTATTCAAGAAAAAAGTACGGAAGTGATATTATATATGTTTCTAACACTCTGCGTGGTGTCTGTTTGTTATATATCGTGTGTCCCTACCACTTTCGCGCAACGACGCTCTGAGCGTGTTTTTTAGGGAATTGACTAGTTTGAACCTGGGACCTGTTGCTGGTAAGGAGACGTCAGACCACACATGACATGTAGAGTTCGGAAGAGTTCAGTGAGACTAGCGATGATATAACCAAATACTTAATGATTTCAGCGTCAGCTCCACTGCACTCCCTGTAAAAGAATCTTAATACTAACTAAATTTGGTGGGAGTGGTTAAAGGCTTTCCTATTTTTAGTTAGATGGTAAAATAACGTCGAAAAAGCAGTAAGCTTACCATTGGAAATTTATTCTACTCACAAAACATTGTTTATAAATTGCACTATTGATAAAAGGAAATGTTTTAACACAGGATGATAAAAACCAACTGCATTCAACAAAAATGTGAACGAATATTCCCAGAGTGGGTTTCCAAGTTCTACAATGGATCGCAGGATGACCCATGCCATATCACATCTATAATCTAAGTTTAAATTAAGTTTCACAAAAGAGAAAACTATCAAAATGGTCTACAGTGACCCTCAATTATTTTTAATTACTTATCTAACTTGTCGTAAATTACAGTGGCTGATGTGGCTTCTCAATAACTATATAACAGAAAAATCATCGCGTTTCAGATTTTTACTTCAAGTGGCAAATGTGAACACCGTGAGCTTTAATTGACGATCGACACTAGTATTACGCAAAAAGGGGGTGTAACAGATGAGATTTCTGCAGTTCTGAGTGAAGCTTTATGCTCTGTTATGCGACATCGCGTGCGTTGATTACCTTGTCGGTGTTCGTCAGGGGGCGACGGACAGCACAGCTCCGCTCACCTCCCCGTCTCGGAAGCCACTCTCTTCCTAACTTCTCCTTACAACAATTTACCGAAGTTGGTTTAAAAAACTATCTGGCTGTGTTTTCATCTGACCAATCAGGGTCTCAATGTTAACCTTAAGCTCCGCCTAAAAAAATTCTGTCTATCCAATGAGAAACGTTATACTTTTCGTTGTGGGGCAATGTTTTTAAAGTTTGCAACGTAACAGAGACGCGAAAAAGTCTCACGCTAAAACTTGCAGCTGGTGTGGTCCTTTTAGTGTTATCGTAAGATCTATACTGTTCTTCTGGAGGGCTCTATCTTTTAACATGGGCTGGGGGGGGGGGGGTGGTCCTGACGTAACAGAGACGCGAAAAAGTCTCACGCTAAACCTTGCGGCTGGGTTAGCCCTTTTTGTGTTATCGTAAGATCTATTCTGTTCTTTTGGAGGGCTCTAGCTTTGAACATGCGCTGGGGTGGGTGGTCCTAGCGGTTAGCTGGCGACGTGGGTGTCCGTCCCATATCGTAGGGCCTTCTAACTTAACACGGTTCTGCTCTCGGCTTCTGTTCTCGTTTCTCCCCTCAGAATTGCGTCTGTCTCACGGTGGGAGGGTATGACATGCATTTAGGCATTCTTGTGTTAGTCTGTGGTATTCCATTTGCTCATTCGTTACTCGGATTACTTTGGTTAATTTAATGTCACGATTTATTCGGAGCTATATGACATACTACTGGATTTGCTTATCATGTCAGGGGCTTCATGGAAGGTGTTGGATTTGCCTGACACCTTACATGTTGTACCTCGAAAATCATTCGAAATAAGGCACATGCTCATGTGAAGTTTTTGTTGACAATTACTAATACTATAACGTCTCCTAGTATAAATAATTCCTCCTGACTCACCCTGTAAGAACATTTATCTGATATCCTTCTTTTGAATTATTAGTGAAGGAACATTTTACAGAGGTACAAAATGAAAAATACATAACAAATTATCAATATGTCTACACACGCATGCACTTTGACAAGACCGGTGACTGGATACTAAAGCTTCATGGTACAATCAGACAAGCAAATTGTCAATGTGTGGGCTGTCATTTGGATTGGCATCTAGAAGATCCGTATGTTTCCCAGAGCGTTTTGCATGTATTGTGTTCGAGGGATCTACACAGAACATTCTTGACAGACGTCTTACAGATTGTAAGTCTGCAGATCAGACGGAGCTTATGAGTTATGCACGACGGGGCATCGTGACATTTGAGGCACCTTGTTATAATTTCACTGCAACGTACATTCCCTGATAGATGGGTAACTGTGGCAGATGCTGTTCTATCACCTACACGCTCCCAGGACCATCATATTTTCAATTCATGTATGGCTACCTGCAACTCTTGCATTATAGACCAGACATCCTGAACACACGTCTGGCGAACGTGTAATGAAAGCCTACGAAACCGTCCAGCAACATCCGGAGACCTTTTAAAGCATGAGTTAAAGACCCTGAGAGTGCGTTGAAGCTAGGCGAGGAAATTTTCAAGACGTGTGTAAATCCCTAATTTGATCGATTTCTGTAATGTTCTAACGTAGTTAATTCAAAATCCAAGAATGTTTGGAATCATTATTGTAGTACATTTCTTTTACTTGTACCAAGTAACGGATCAGTTGACAAATATTGTGGAAGTATTTATTGCAAATCCTTCACACTCTAGCCAATGTAGCTGGATATATACGTACATTTAAACACGTAACAGGTTAAAGAATTTTTTGAGTCTTGTACCTCCATTAAGTGTGTTTACTCGGTACATGGATGACTCTATTTCTAAGAGTTCTTTTCCAATTGGACAGCCGGAGCTGCATAAACCCGTTCTGTAAAATGAGGAAACTCCACAAAAGTTGCTGAATGAACAATTCTTTATTGTATACACGATCGGTTTCGCAGCACTCAAAGTCCCATCACCTGGTGCCGCATAGTTCCTGATCTGACGTTTCAGACTTGAGAATACCCTCCCATTGTCTTGTATCATAATATTTTCCTTATTACAGCTTACTCCTGTTTCGCCTTCTTCAAAATATTCTGGAGAATTTCTTTAACACTTGATATGGATATGTTGGTCCTTTTAAAGCTAGTTGCCAGTATTTCCATCATTTTAAAATCATTTGTAATAGCATATCTGTTCAGGTATTTTTCTGCCCGACTGTACTTCGTTGCAGAAAGCACTGAGTCACCTTGTGATGGTACGTCACATAAATATTGACATTTTTATCGGTTGTAAACAGTGAGCAATATTGTTAAGGGTGAACCAAAAATTATTTGCATTTTATGTATTTGTATTTTATGAACATAATTAGTATAAAAGATAGAGTTAATGTTTTTGAAACAACTGATATGCAGCGATAATTTCAAAATGGCATCTTTATTTAAAATGTGTCTAGGATGGAAAAGAGACGCGATTGCACAGCCGAGGAGGAAGGACGTACTTCATGATACTCACACTGCTTTGTTTCGCGATACGGAAGGCAGCCATTGAGCGGCAACACATATTTTATGTAAGTTATTCGGTTTTCTGCTAAAATAAACTAATTATTGTTATCACAAAATGAATTTCCTTTTAATAGTTGTCACCTCAAATGGTCGCAGCGTCTAATTATTTTTAATAAGCATTTTTTCAGTAATTTGCGTTGCGAGAAGCTCATCTTCCGATGCAGCCTCTGGTCGGCCATTACGCGACGAAGTATGAATTTATTTTTCACAGTGTTAACATTAACTTTAAATGCGAGAGATTTCGTTGTAAGAACCTTTTTAAACTGCAACAGATAATTAATTTACGTTAAAGTTCATTTTTTAAATTACACAGACCCCTTGAGTTCAGTAAGTTTTATCTTGGCCGCTCCACGGCAAGAATCGAAATTCTCTCGAGCCTTGGTTTGCAGTCATTAAACAGAAATTAACAAAATTACATTCAATTCAGTTAACGGCAACTACGTTTTAGTCACCACGTTCAAAATCTAAAGTTGGTACATGAATAATAGCGGCCCTTCAAGAACCCGTTTCATATTTACTTAAGCACGTAAGTAAAAGTGATAAGAATAGATAAATACCTGAGGGAAAGAATCATGATCTAACAAAATAAAAATTAATGCTGATAAATTAAAAATAAAAATATAATATATATATATATAATTTTTATATATATTTATGTAACGTAACAAATGGCAACGTAACAACCTGCACAGTTCTGAGGCTATTATTGATGTAATCTGCCAAATACTAACGTGCAACATCAGTAGCAGGGATTCTGGCACACTTACCTGACACCTTCGTATATCTGTAGATTCCTCTCTATCCAAGATAACATGTTGCGCCCTCCACCTGCAACAATACAAGAAGAGGCAGTTAACATCATATAAGAAGTATGTAGGACTCGAGTGCGCCTATCGAAGTAATGTGCACGTATCGCTCCACAACATTTAAAATGAACCGGAACAAAAAGAAACGAATGCTCCAGAGGTAGAAGGCAGTTTCAAGGAATTTTTTACTACAGCCCGTTTATCGCAATGGGACGCCGTCTTCATCAGCGGGGGTATTCATTGGGCAGTGGGTGGCCCGCTGAATACAGCTCTTGCGTGTCGGGCGGGGAAGGCCGGTGAAAGACGAGGCAGCCAGCTCGGAGTTGCCGCCGACGTATCGGTACAGCGCGAGGTACGGCGCAAGCCGCGCGTGGCGATGTTGCGTGCGAAGTGAGCCGCCAGCCGCCCGACGCCGACACGCAGGCGGCTTTTGTCAGTGCGTGGTGGCCACAATGGCAGCGCTGATTGCTCGAGTGGCCAACGTCCGTATCCCACCTACCACATTCTCTCCCTCTGCTCGCACGTCGCGGTCGAATTTTCCGGAATGGCTGCGTACTGGAGGCTTGCTTTAGCTCTTCACCCCCCCCCCCCCCCGTAACCTGAACTATGGCACCTCAAGTGGTGGGAGGAAGTGAATTATTCCATGAGAACGCTAACGTTTTCCTATAAGAATACTATGAATCAGTTTCCCCTCTGGAAGTGAAGCGTAGCCTCCAGTAATTTACGTCGTTTCTGTTTATGTTCGATTCCAGGGGATGATTTTACAGGGTGTTTTAAGGTCTCTGCATCAACCACCCAGGCTTGGTGGGTCACGTCATGGGGGAAAACTTTTGTTAGGGTCAAAATGTTCGCTGATGCTTCCTAATGAAGGGTGGCATCATTTGGTGCTCTTGACGACGTGAGTTTAGCAAAGTACCAGAGTCAGTTAATCAGGTGTGCTGCACAGCACCTATAGCAGTAATCTGACAGAGTAGTTTTGGACAAGCAAATCGTGACTGTGTCCAAGCATGGAAAGACATTTTGTAAGAGAATCAGTAACTTTAAATATGCCCACGAGGAGAACAAGGCAAGTCCCATAACCGGCATTCTCTGAAGCTTGTCTCAAAAAGTGAACACGTGACTCGGATAAAGGGTAGATATTCGACCGTTTTTGAGAAGAAACGGTCAAGGTTCAAGTGGTTCAAATGTCTCTAAGCACTGTAGGACTTAACATCCGAGGTCGTCAGTCCCCTAGACTTAGAACTACTTCCATGCCCCAGGCAGAATCGAACCTGCGACTGTAGCAACAGCGCGGTTCGGGACTGAAGCGCCTAGAACCGCTCGGTCACTAGGGGCCGGCCGGCAACGGTCAAGATTTTAAAAACTAATTATATGTCTATTAACGCTATAAATATAACGGAAGTGGTGAGCAATGAATAGCATTACATTTTCGAGCCCAGTGTTGGAAATGCGATTTAGTTTTCAGTTATCTACCCATATCCGTAGAATGTTACTACACGATTGCTTCTGAACACCTTAGAGGATATGTGAGTTTCATTTTAACTGTAGGATTAAAACTGAATGTCAGAATAAATTTAATACATTTTTTATACAACTAGCTACAGTGGCAGGTGTTGTCCGGGGTCCTTAATACCTGCCACAGAATGTGACTGGTCCTGTGCGTTGTTGATACGCACAAGGAATGCAAGTCGCTTGGGACAACTGCAGTCGATTTTAATCGAATGACATATTTAAATCACTGAGTATTAGCAGAATACGGGGAGTGAATACGTCTTCAGCTGCGGCGTAGCCAGTGATGATGGTCGCCTCTGTTATGTTGGGTGATAGAGCCAGCGTTGTTCCGTTGCATATGTGAGAACGACAGCTATCAATAAAGAAGGGTTTGCAATCATGTTTCTTTCAAATTCTCTTGCTTTCGTTCATCCCACGATCAAGTGGCATCTGATGGTACTGTCTCTAGAACTATATTGCCGCTGTAATTTATTCTCGCTGTAGCAAGTACAGTCAGTTGTGTGTATTAAAATTACAGAGCCTATGTCCACCGAAATGTTCGTTGTAGGACCGTGCAGAAATTTAAGATTAATCAGCTGAAAACATTTAGAGATTTTTGGTAACAGCCTTTCCTCTTTGTATATTACAAGCATATACGATTCAAGTCAGATTATGAAATATTACGTTGACAGTGATCTTCCACAAGTCTTAAAGTTAAAGTACGCAAAATTTCATCAAGATTCACAAAGGTGGCAAGAACGTCCATTTACAGAAGGTGTTCGAAGTGATGACCATTGGTATCAGTGCAGTGCTGCAATCTTCTTATCATGGATTGAGTGGTATTCCTTATCGCATCGGCACTTATCGAAGCACATGCTCAGACAATTCACTCTCGTATATCGTGCAAATAGTAAATATTCGCCGAATACGGCGTATCCATCTAACATGCCATTGACATGTAAACATCGACGGTTTCGCAATACAACGCTAATATGAACAGTAAGACTGGTATCGTCGAATCAAGCGAAGGTGAATTGTTTATTCCTTCGAAGAACAAGTGGATATGCTCCTCATTTACGGAGAATGCCAACGAAATTCAGTGAGAGCTAGAGACTAAAACGCTGAAAGATATTCTCAACGTACTTACCCTACAAGTCCTATATTTAAATATGTGTATGATAAATTGAGAACAACTGGATCTTTAACGCATCGGAAACGTATCCGACAAAGGAAAGTTACTAACGAGGAAACGGAAATTGGTAATCTTGAAACTGTGGTTCGAGATCCTTGTGTTCGTTCGCATCAAATGGCAAGGGAATCTTTCATGGTCTAGAGTAGTGTTGTCCGTGTTCTGCATCACCATAAATATCATCCTTACTGTATCAGTCTCCACCAAGAATTAACTGGTACGGACTGCAGGTGTCGCATCGAATTCTGTCGATCGGCTCAACTTCAGACCAGAGGCATGACACATTTATGAATTTGATTTTATTTACTAACGAGGCTACTTTAACGAACCATGGAAATGTTAATTTGCATAAAATGCATTAGTGGGCAAGTGCAAATCCATGTTGGGTGCGGCAAGTTGACACCAAAAGCAGTGATCGGTGAATGTATGGTGTGGGATTCTGGAGGACAGAATTATAGCCCCTGTTCCATCGGAGGAAATCTTAACCGTAGGAAGGGTTCCCCATTCCTGGAAGAAACATTAGATCCGTTATTGGAAGAAGTACGTTTAGGAACAAGGAACAGAATGTGGTATCAACACAATGGGTGTCCGGCACATTTTCCGCAGATACAATTCCCAAATCGTTGGATTGTACGCGGAGTAGATGTGTCGTGGCCGGTTCGTTCGCCGGACCTGATGCCTCTGGATTTTTTCTTGTGAGGATCCGTAAGAGACACTGTTTATAAAAAAGTTCCCACTACACCTGAAGATATGCGAGAGAGATCTGTCAGAGCATGTGCTTAGATATGTGCCGATGCGACAAGGAATACCACTCAATCCGTGATAAGCAGGTTGAGCACAATATTGATACCAATGGTCATCACTTCGTAGGCCTTCTGTGAATGCTACCTTTTTTGACCTTCGTTGATCTTCAAAGACCTTACTGTCATACATCATTGGAGTCCCCTCGATAGCCGTTATTAGAAAATAAGTACCAAACTATAGCATCCCATTAAAGAACGAAGTTGACCTTCATATGTCTACCACCTAGCAACAAGAAACCAACGTCATTTTAGGACCACCGTTGTCCCATGCAACATTTGTTCCACAAACTTTTCAGCTTCTATCAAACTTTCAGAGCTATTCTAGGTGGCAATAGTTAGTGACTCACCCTGAATATGCAGGGTGTTTCACTAAATGTGTTTGCCTCTGTAAGTTGCGAAGTAATAGGGGACGGAAATATGTATTGCTGCAGGTCACCATAAGAAACGTTACACTGTTTGCGGAGCTATGAATATAGTTTATTGTGTTATTATACAAAGAGCTACAGCGAAAAGATACAATTTTTAGAATGGTTTTTCGTGATTTGTTCAACGCTTCTCCACTTGGTTCTTCCATCACCATAGGTATTTACTATTATTAATTTTTTTTAGTTTGCGAATGCTTTTTGACAAGATCATCCGCCTCCATAGCTCAGTGGTGAACATGGCGGAGTGCCATCCCAGGGCTGGGTTCGATTCCCGGCCGGGTCGGAGATTTTCTACGGTCGGAGACTGGGTGCCGTGTTGTCAGTCATAATCATTTCATGCCCTTCGACACGTAAGTCACCAAAGTGGAGTCAACTAAAATGATTTTCACCAAGCGATAGGGCTCCCCAGAGGTGGGGCACCACCTCCAGCCACATGCATTATCATTATTATCATTTGAGATGATCATTTTCAGTGAGCATTTGAGTGAAAATCGGCAAGTTTTACTCCTTTTATCTGCAATAAAAAGTGAAAGATTGTTCTTTTACCTCATGAGCCTACTGCCCAAAATTTTAACATTACTTGAGAGTCTCATGAATACATCTACCGAGGAATTCCAGTTGTCCTTCAATTTAACTGGAAAGGGGTCGGTTTGTGGCTGGCCTTCACCGTGTTGCACAGTGGAAGACATCAGTTCCGGAAGACAGAAAATCTTTAAGTCCCCCAAGTCCCCCAGGAAGGGTTTACGTCCGGAGTGGGGGGGGGGCTGGTACACTTGGCGATCAGTCCTACAAAAACACCAAGCTCAGCAAGACAGTGTGTGACTGTGAGCGATTCGATAGGAAGTGTGCGACACCGACAGAGCTAGTTGAACCCCGGTGCCCCTCAGTTACGTTATGCAAAAAGCACGATTCTCTTCACAGTTTCACTCACTTTGGATTTCTGAAGAGGTGTGATGTACCAAAACGAATCATCAAGCAAATTTGCAGTGAGGAAAAGTGCTGACGGCTAGGAATAAAGAGAACTGTTTGATAGTCACAATGATGTCTAATAGCAGAACTCCTTCCCTAACCGTAATAAATAAGCAATCCGATGGGCCAGTAGTGACTTAATCAAAAGGATCGACAGCATTCACTTCTTGTGCACTCGATTCTCTGATTACCGTTTTTTAACAGTTTCTGCAGGATTGCTCCATTTCTCCAGTACATCTCTGCTGCACTGTTTGGCGAGGACGACTGCAGCTTTGTGCGCTGCCAGGAGCCATCTTGGAGACCGGAACAACAACTGCCTCTGATGAGCCGTTCAGGAGATTGTCACCACGATACCAACATGGGGCGCAAGCTGTTCAAAAGTTGCAGCCTCCGATCCACCTACAGTTTGGTAAATGGCTGGTCATGATCGGCGAACAGCACGACATCTTGACAGTGCAGTCACCTGATGGGCAGTAGCGTAGTTCATGACGACAACGAACAACATGGCAACATGCAGCGCCTGGCAGGATAATAGCGCTGGGCATCACGGCATCCGACAACTCCACAGGAGACACAGGAGGAACCGAGCACTCCCGCATCCTCTCAGAGGTCCAGTCAGAGGACCACGGCAGCAGGTGGAGCAGCAGAGGTACATGAGGGTCCACTCCCACACATAGCAGAGAACGGTAGACACCTTTTGGATTGTAAAATTACTGAATGTGCTTGTATGACAATTGATTCTTCCGTTGCTGTGTCTGCCGACGCGTCCAGGAACCTACCGCGACCACCCTGAACACGGTATAGGCAACAGCCTGACGCGCTGACCCCTACAATATTTTTCAGATAACTGAAAGGCATTTCTTCGACGATTGCTTCCTCTACCGTTTTCCAGCAGTCAGCGATTCTGTTTTATCAGAAATTATCCCGCAGTCGACTAAAAACTATGATTTTCTTCCGTCAATTATTTTACCCAAGATTATAGACTGGTTGGATTTTATTCTTTGTGTTTTATTAGTTATAAGCAATTTCTATAAAATTTCAATACAGGTCATCTCTCCTCTTGTTTTAGGACTCGCAGTGTCACACTTGTTTAGATTATCCACAAGATTCTTCCGTATGACACTCGTCCTCAAGATCAAATTGTGAGCTCCTTGTTTTTTTTTTTTTTTGTTTTTGTTTTTTTTTTTCTGGAAGCTCTATTACTGTCTGTTCGGTTTGAGAACTAAATCGGAATATCTTTCCCTTTCCGATAACCTCAAGGGGACACAGTCAGCTAGGTAGGACTATAAGACCCTCCTTGCGGGCTGCAGTAATAAACGGATATACTTGTTGGCCGACCGAATCTGACTTACTGGGAACATCAATAGAACACAGTCCAACGTAACTTACTATACTCACTACAGTAATTTCACCGTAAACAATTTCAGATAATTTTCTCTCAAAAGCAACAATCAGCTTTCGAACACGGAGCTCTAAAGCATAAAACCGCGACGATAGCCTCTATGTCACATCTGTGGTTAAATTTCCTGCAGTCGAAAAGGCACATAAAGTATCTTGAAAAATTTGACCATCGTTTCCTCAGAAACGATTGATTGTCTTCGGGTAAGCGGAAACAATTGTTCATTTATTCCGATTCCTCTTCTAGTGAAAGAAGTTTCTGGGAAATCTGGTTGTGGCACTTGCCGTGTTCCTTCAGTCAGTGCAGAAACTGCGGTAATGGCAATAGAATAGAATCTGAAAAACAACTTTGACTGGCCTGACGAGAAGTAAACAAGGAGATAAGTTAAATGACGCAATGAAAGAAAAGAAATGAAAGTAGGCCTATAAAGATGGAGGAAAAGGTAGAGATTGGTTCAGTATGTTCACAGTGAAACTGAAATACTGACTTACCAGTAGTATTGGACTAGTCTTTGTTTTACACAGCATATGTCTTTGATTGCAGGGGCGTATTTCCACTGTAACACACAGTCAAATAAATCGTAATAATTAACAGAGCATCATGTCTTCGGATTGGTAGATACACTATATGACGAAAAGTAACCGGAGACACATTAGTGGACATAAAATTTGATGTGACCATCACTCACTCACCTTTGTGACTGCTGAACTCTGCTGGGTACACTTTCAGCGAGGAGTCTTAATATTGGTGAAGGCATGGCAGCCCATTATTCGTCAAGAGCAGAAACCACAGAAGGCAGTGACGCAGAATTCTGGGGTCCGGAGAAATGTTGGGGTTCTGATTCAAACCAAACGTTTTCCACTGGGTTCACGTCAGGCCTCTTGATAGACGAGTCTATTTCATGAATGGAACTATCCGTAAACCATTGACTCACAGATGCTGGTTTATGACATGATGCACTATGATGCTGATACAATCATCGTCTCCGAACTATTCCTCCAATTTATTTACTATACCATGCGGTAAAATGTGTTCGTAACCCTCCGCATTTAGTGTATGCACATGCACGTTATGGGGCTCACAACATAACCACGAGGAAAAACTCATACAGCAAAAATAACTTCTCCATTCTTCAATTATGCCACTACATATGATGGATGGTAGGTTACGTTCTGCTCAAATTCACAGCACCCAAACGATTTCACCGCATTGCCACAGGGCGTACGGTAATTTATCACTTCAGATCACTTGTATCGAGTCGTACATTTTCCAGTCGCTTCTTGTACACCTGAAGCATCTCTTAGCAGTACATACTACAGATATGTGCGGTTTATGAGGATCTGTTGGACCATTCTAGCCCATTCTATATACATTTATAAGCACAGTTATTGTGCTGTCTGGAGTGCTGGTAGCATTATGCAACTCACGAGTGGTTCCTTCTGCTGGTTTTATGCGATGTTTACCATCACCCTCGGGAATGCTCAAGGATTCCTGTCGGTCAGTATTTAAGTTGCGGTAAATCTTTCGTGTTTCCATTTCACAGTCTGTAACGCGCCAACTGGCAGCACTCAAGGTCTAACTCAAAACGACAAAGGATCGTACTGTACCAACGTCGCGATGCCACTGATTTATGGTTTCCTGACGCGCAAAATTGCTTCAGCGAACCAATCGACCACTACAGCAAGAATTAGGTACGGTTTTTGTGTTGACAGTCGATGTTATGACTGTGGCTCGCTATCCGATCGTAGAAGATTCCAATAGTAGCCGAGGGCCTGGCAAACACTAGGAGCCTAGCTTGTACTGTAGTTGCGCTCTTAAACAACAAATTGAAGACCGATAAACCATTTGAGCATTAGCAACTGCAACGAAAATAAACACTGACGAGACAGCAGACCCAAATTCTAAATAATTACTAACAGCATTTTCACTATACGCTAAATTCGAGGTTGTACAGCAATGCTACTACACAACAAATAGACACACCGAAGTATCCAAATGACACTGACATTTTCTATCTGCCAGCAATGTCGAGACTAGCAGAGCACAGCGACAACACACGCTATCTCCCTATCGTCCAAAACAAGACACCAAAATTATTTCAATATGATACGTGTTTGCATTATGTTAAGCTAAATCGTAAATCTAGCTTGCAATTGTCCTCACAAGCAACGACTTCCTTACAACGCAGAACAATCTCTCTGGAACCGCCTCGTAATCTTTTAATAACTTTTAGCATTCACATTTGAAGTGAGTGCAAAGACCGACTCCTGTTAAACTCGTATTTGGACAACGTTTATACCGGGATAAAGATAACTGAAGCGATAATTCTATTTCTTTCTGGGTAATCTAACGTTACTACGTAATTAATGATACGTAATGTATTCCACAGATTAACCACAACATCTTTGTGAGTATGAGCGCTGGCTTTTCGTAACAAATCCAAGTAACGTCATTTCTGATTTTCATTCACTTAGAACTTTTTCTTATCCAAAATCTTGCGCAGTTTGCTTGTACCAACGCAATTAAGTGATTTTCACTGAAACCAAAACTTCCTAATACGAACTCGAGAATATGTTACTCAAGAAGCTAGTAATATCTCTGAAACTAAAGTCATTGCTTTCGTCGTTTTGTAAGAGTATATAATGATGCACCTTTATGTAATAATATTGTTTTCAGAGATTATTCATCACTCAATCTCAACCAAAATAAGTTCCCTTGCACTTTGAAGTTACACATACTTCAATCATGTCTTTCTTAGACTGAAACTTAAACTTGCAATTACAACACAATGAATTATACGCAACAACGATTAAGTAACCACACGTAAAGGTTTATTTTGACACAAGAAAACTTGTCTTTATTTGGGCTAGGTATCTCAATAAAAGTTCGAATCTCGTAAGTGATGAGCGCCAGAAAATACTACACACCCCCTACAGAAACGGAAATTCGAGAACAAACAAAAATATAAACAGAAAACCTAGGCACGACCGCCTCTTTTGCCTTAACCTTAATTAACAATTCAAATAAAACTGAGCCTCTTCAGGCGTTAGCACAACGTAACCCGCTAAAGTTTCCTAAATTAAATCAGGCCACTCGTCACTTCTACGAACCAAGTTTTTTCTTTAGTTACGTGTTGCTTTTAAATGGTTCCTTTCTATTCCCATTGGTAACGAACTCAGTCTACTGGTGCGAGCACTCCTATCGAAAATACAAGTGCCAACTCTAGATCAGCTGTATGATCGTGGCATCCAAACCACAACCAAAATGGGTTCGAGGCTTTCCTTTCTCGATACACACCAGTCACTACCAAACCATTCCCAAAAACAGCTGGCAGCCCAATTACCTCTGGGCGAGCCGCAACAAGACGGACAGGATATCAGGTTCTGCTGATTCCATAAAAATCATCAAATGCAACTGTCTCTCTCTACCACTGATCACGCTGTATCTATCACAGCAAAATAACCACTCCTTCTTCCCGAACTGTCCACAGGACGGCAACCAATCGACAACCCAAAAACACAGTTTCGCCAAATCAGTGTCTAATCAGCGAGTACTTCTAAATCCCGGAACCTACGTGTATTCCGTAGCTCGGCCTTTGGAAGAAAACTACAGACGCAGATACGTCTATCAAGAGGGGCTAAATGACAAACTTGCCACACTTCCGTAAACTGCACAAAATATTACACTGGCTTCAACAGCCAAACTCCTTCACCTCTCCCAAGCCTTAATCAACTGCGGTGGCTCTACACAACACACAGTGGGTCGGTACCATATCCTCCTAGAACTATCCCGAGATTAACTTTATCGGTAAGAGGTGTACTGGGGAACTAACTATTTTCTGATGTAATACAATGAAAACCGTTTACGTGAACAAACACACAACGCCACCCAACTTCTGACAGTTAATTTATTACTCCTTTTGGCTGTCGGGTGACGTCGATAGCGGTCGGCTGCGTTGCGTCGTTGACGCAGCATCTCTGAAATCAGCTGAAGCCGTGCGCGTTCACCGTGTTTTCTCTGCGGCACGCTCGGGTTACCTAGGACATGTTTTATCGCCTCTTAATACGTCATACACATACGATTACTGTACTCACCAGGTGTTACTGGCCATTCACCGGATCGGGTGCTCAGCAATTGTAATGGCGAACGAAATCCGTGCTTTTGACGCAGCTCAGGTCATATCACCAGTAGTCCACTTTAGCAGCTGTAGAAGGACTTACATGTCCCTGCAGGATTTGTTACTAAGAGGTCGACCTGTGTCCAGCCCTGTGTTAGAACGCACTCAGCTACCTTGACCGAACCATTCTGCTGTTACAGCTTCTGTACCGACAACACAGCATTCCCCACCTCCTATCACATAGACGGGTCCGCGTCTCGTGGCATCCACTGGTTAATTACACATCAAATTCCCGTGTCCGGGTTCTTTTCGTCCCTCAGAGTGAGAAGCCGTACTCATGATTACGTAGGAATGCGTCTAGACAGGACCTTCCTTGGCAATTACACGTCTTTTACAAGATGAGAAACGAGACGTTCTGCCAGAAATAATCTGATCGGTGGCATAAAGTACGTAATCAGGCTAATCAGTGTATGGAAATCATGTAATTCTTCAGGATGTCGTGGGTGAGATTCTTCTGACGTAAAATATTCAGGAGAGGCACCTAGACTCTACGACTTACGCGAGGTTTCCCAAGTACTGTTCAACAGAGGCTTTGTTTCCTTGTATTATATACATTATTCTTAGTCATTGCTAGTAGATCATGTCTCTGTAAGTGTACAGCGTCATACATCACTCCTCTATCTGCACACACACTCACCTTGTTGTGGGATGCTGTGTCGTGCGTATACTAACATCCGCACAATGCAGTGGATCGCTTGTTGATGGCAAGCACTAAAGCTGGCAAAGGCGGTTCACGGCACGAATCCGTCCTTCGGATTAATGTCGAGGTCCGGTGTGCCGGCCAGTCTGGGGATGGTATTTAAGGCGGTTTTCCACCTGCCTCGGCAAATGCGGTATGATTCCTCTTATACCGCCTCAGTTATACTATGTCTGCGATTGCTGCGCAAACATTGTCTACACGTACGCGAACAATATAAGTACTGTTGGTATGAGACGTTCCTGGGGAGGGGGGTTCACTGGGGGCCAAGCCTTACAATAACTCTGGGTTTGTGGGTTTGGTGTGGGCAGCGATGGGGTGGGTTGACTGCTGTGGCCTGTTGTGGGGCTGTGAACCACTGACGGCTACGACGGGACGAATCCTCTCCTTCGTTTCTAGGTTCCTGATTTATTGCACAATGCACAAAGCTGGCAAAGTGTGCTGCCACTATGTAATTTGGTCCATACCAATAGCTAAAGTTGAGAAAAAGCAACACTTTTTTTTTATTACTATAATGAAATTGTTATAGCTCCTTTTTTTAATCGTAGAATTGATGGAAACAAGTCAGTTGTGTCGCAATAATTTTGATAAGATGGTACGGCAAGCAGACTTGCCATGGTACAAGCAGAAATATATTCTCGAACTCCACTTGTACTTATGCAACTTATCCTTTGTTTATATTGATTTTAAAGTGAAAAACATTTCACAATTAATCAACATAATAAACTTTGATGACCTTCACAATACTGGGCTGTAGTGCAGAATTTGGGTGGTGTGGAATTCAGGCTGGAGATCTTGCAGAAGCGGGCTCAGTTTTACAAAGAAAATACGAAACAAAAAATATTCTCCTTGACAGCAGAACAATTGTGGAAGCGTAGATCGATACCACCGCCACCTGCACCTCACAGTTGGCAATGGAAACAGAAGTTCCGATGGAGGCGGATAGTTGTCGCAAGGGGACCAGCGGATCCAATGAAGCACGCCAGCTGCGCCACTCCATCGGCACCTCTGACTACGAGTGCCCTCAGCTGCCTCGATATAGAACAGCAGTCTTCGAGAGACCTCAGTCTCAGTCAGCCTTCGACAGTTCGCTCGTGCATTAATAATGGGAGATTCTCACAGCATGACACTTTAGTTTTCTTTTTGTAATAGTTGGACTTTACAGCTATTTATTCCTTTGTATAGTTTCTTCGCAATGTTTGGTGAACATTAAAAGTTAAATAATACTTACTTTTATTGTATGTGTCTGCTATTCATTTCTGCTCCTTTCCAGCTTCTCTACCACGACAGCTGCTGCACCAGTCTGTAGTCCACCTCTCCTTACTGCCGTACACAACAGAAATAATAAAAAAACAGAAATTAATTTACAGTTCAATACAATTCTTAAAGGCATGGCTGTTGAATACAATAACAACATAAAATACCTTGAGCACAATAAAACCAAAATTCAAAAGACTTCATCCCAGCAGACAGAAAAAATGACAAAAAAACTGGCTTCTGCAATTACCCACAGGACTACAAAATATGATACAGATTCTGACTTAATAAGGCTACTTACATTAGCACACAACAAAATATAGGTCTATGACTAGTGCTGTCACCAAATAGTGAATAAAGCAAAGCTTCAATCAACCTTCTGCAGGACTAGCCACCTCCAAATTCACTTTTCCGTACAGAACGACTCTGAAAACAGATCAGTCTCACAGGATAAAATAATAGGATGATTTTTCGTAAAATGGCATAAACAAAATCAATCACGCTCGCATTGCAATAATAAGATCATCTTTTGTTCATAGTTATATACAAAATCAAGAAAATTCACTGCGTATAAATAATAAAAACAATATGACACCTGCTGTAAAAGAAAGCACCTGGCCACCCAGTGTGACACCGAACCGCAACCATAACATGCCACACAGCATCCATGGGCCTTCCGTGTGTAATATTACCGAACATCTGATACAATAAGTGCACAACATGGACACTCCACTGTACACTATACTCCATCACTCGAGGGACCAAAATACTTCTGTCGGTCTGTAACACGTCCAGTTTGTGCTCCTCTTGTAATATGGAATCCACTATCTGTGTCTTCACAGAAATCGTCACCCTCTCGCCCAGAGAATGACAACAATTGTCCCACCGGGGTGCTTGTGTCCACAAGGAAGCGGCGCCCCACGATGACCATCACGAAAGTCCCGTAAACAACTCCTCGGCGTATCAATTTGGGGAACGATTCCTGTTCGTGATTCTCCACAAATTCACCGCGTTCAGCTGCTCTCCGGGCAACCATTAAATTATGTACGACATCCACAGCATCTAGACTAGACCTTGCTGTGAGCCAGACAACTCCGAGCGTCCATTCCTTGCCACCACCAGAATGAAGTCCACCAAGCTCCGCTTTTCGCAGCCCAAGGCCCGATTACTCCGTCTGGTTCAACTTCTGGTTAACCCAAGACTCCAGCTAGATTGCTGGTCTGACCCTGCTCCCATCTAGGGCTGATTCAACCAGACTCATAGTGGCGGCGGAGCTCCACAATTGTTGCCGACCGGTCTTCATGTCCAAGTGCTAGCGCGAGAGCAGCGCTACCGCAATTGGCAAGACAAGGTAAGGAACAAAATGTGCCACAAAATACACTCTAAAAAATAAAAAATTAGAAATAAATAAGATAACTCGCACTACGAAGGAATTATCCGAATGGGACGGAAATCAGTAGTCATATACATGTGCACACTAAATATTACCATTTCAGAAAAATTGGATGACTTATTCAAGAGACAGAGCTTCACAGACAGAGTAAATCAATAAAGCATTGGTCCACCTCTAGCCCTTATGCAGGCATTGTTCGGCTTGGAATTGACTGACACAATTGTTGGGTGCATTTCTGAGGGATATCGTGCCAAATTCACATCGTGAAAATTCTCAGATTGTCGGAGGGTCCCACCCATAAGGCACCAAACGTTCTGAATTGTACAGGGATCGGACTATCATATTGAGCAAGATAGGGTTTCTGAAGCACGGAGACAAGCAGTAGACACTTGCACCGTGTGCTGGCAGGCACTATCTTGATGAAAGCAAAGCCGAGGATGGCTTATCATAAAGGACAACAAAACGGGGTGTAGATTGTGGTCGATGTTCAGCTGTGATGTAAGGTTGACGCTGACGGCAACCGAAAGGGTCCTGCTATGAAAATGAACGTCACCCCAGGTCATAACTCCAGGTTGTCTGGCCATACGGCGGGTGACAGACTGGTTGGTAGCCCACCACCGTGCGCGGTGTCTTCCCTGGTCATCGGGACAGTTCTAAGCGGGACTCTTGACTGAAGACAACTCTTTTCCAGTCAATAAGATTCGAGGCCGAAGACATGTCTGAAGACGTCCTGGACAGTTGTGGGGTACCAACGTGACTGTAGCCCGCCACGTGGTTTCACAACTAGCAGTCAATGGTACCACTACTTTTCCTACCAGAACCCCTCCGTTTGTCATCAGTGACACACTATGAGTACAGCGGTACGTCGGCAATATTCTGTAGCCCGTTCTGTTGCCCTCCACAGAAAGCCGTTTTGGACCTACATTTCAGCAAGACAATGCCAGCCCGCTCACGTCGAGAGTTTCTACTGCTTGTCTTCCCTGATTGGCAAACCCTACGTTGGCCAACAAGAGCTCCAGATCTCGCTCGAGTTCAGAACGTGTATAGCATTATTAGCAGGGCCCTTGCACGAGCCCAGGATTTTGACGATCTAAAGCACCAATTGGACAGAATTTGGCACGATATACCTCAAGAGGACACGCAATAACTCTCTTGTTCAATGTCAAGCCGAATACTTGCTTCAAAAAGAGCGGAGGTGGGCCAGTACGTTAATGAGTTGCTCAATTTCTGAACATCTTTCTCTTGAATTGATAATCCTATATTTCTGACACTGTAATCATTTGTTTGTTTGCACACGTACATCATACCTACCGATTTCCATCCCATTGGGATAAGTCTTTCATGGTTCAACAGTTTTGGCTTAGTGTACACATTCACATCACAGTGCATGAGCAGCACCAGAGCATATCTAACGCAGGGAACAAGATGTGCCGTGAAATACTAACTCACGGCACAAGGCTTTAAATAAAAGTCAGCAAAATTGGTGAAGAGGCATTTAACGGTCTTACGTCATACCCGTGGTGTTTCGCAAGTTTATACCGTTCAATTATAGCTTCCTCGTGTCCAGATCCACTTGATGTCTAACTGTTTACGAGTATTACAACAGCCACCGAGGTAGACGTACTTGATCTACTATAAACTGGAACTTTACGGATATTGATCATTACGACGTGGAGATGCTCGATAAGAGTTGCCGGCATTTGTTTAGTGTTTAACATAATTTGTGCGATTACTGGCGTATTGCATCAAGATGTTAAAACCTAAAATTTGTATTTACACTGGACCACGAGTGACATGTTTGGTACTGAAAGCTAGATGGGCAGTCACTTATCGGGTCTGTTAGGAAACTTTGTTTTATGAATTCTCCACGCGTTATAGAGTAGCGAAGTGTTGGCTCTTATGTTGCAACTTCCATGATTTTCAAAATATATCTACAGCGAGGGGCTAAAACATGAAGATTAACGAGACCTATGGTATTCTAGTGGACATTAAATCTATAATGCTAGTTCCAGCAAGTATTAGTTTGTGAACATGGAGATCTTAACTACACTCTTTCGGCTTCAACGGGGTCTATAGAACAACACAAAGTTTCTTCAAAAAAAACGGAGCTTGTAACGCGAAGCTCACATCAGGCGATACAGCACATGCTAATTCCAGAATAGATAATAATGGTCACATCCTGATGATGAGGTTACAATACTTATTCCTGTTTTTGACTCTGCTGCCAATGAATCCTATGCACTCCGTTTCCTTTGGTGGTGCAAAATTTCTCTAATTCCGCTCCAAGCATACTTGCAGTCCATTCCTACTTGCATGGCGAGGAGACCCTACCGAGTAGCCTCGGCCATCGGGTAGCGTCAATCCGCTTTATTCACTCAAAATGAGTGTAGAGTCCAACGACCGCTATCGAGTATCTGCCATGTACGCAGCGCTCACCCTCATGAAGCCAAGACAGCAACTCATCTCACTCCGCCACACATTATCGCCAATTCCTTGGCGTCGACAGCCGCAAGAAGACGTGGATGAGGTGAAACCGCCACACTAGCTCATCAGAGAGTGGATGGCATAATACAGATTCAGTCATTCTGCCATGACAACATAATCCTTAGAGCCCTGATACCAACGACCTTTTACTGTATTTTTGTATCCTCTTCCTAGATTTCTGAAATTACTACACCAGTTCATACGTTAGTTATTCACATGTGCTGCCGTAAACCAGTTATAGTAGTGTACTTTTAGGTGACACAAGTCATGTGATAGCGATATGCACATACACAGATAGTGGTAGTAATGTGTGCAAAAGGTGCAACAGGGCAGTGGATTAACGGAGCTGTCATTTATACTCAAGGTGATGTGAAAACGTTTGCAAGGTGACTGTGGCATTGCGACAGGAGTTAAGAGACTTTGAACGCGGAATGGTAGGTGGTGACAGACGCATGGACTTTCCAGTTTAGAAATCGTTAGGGTATTCAACATTCCACGCTGCAGAGTGTAAAGTGCACGGCGAGAAAACGAAATTTCATGCACTATCTCTCACCACGGACAACGCAGTGTCCGACAGCCTTCACTTAACGACTGACAACAACGCGTTCCCTTAAATTCGTCAGTCCTAACAGACAAGCAAAACTGCGTGCAATAACCGCAGAAATCAATGTGGGATATACCACTGATGTATCCGTCAGAACGGTGCGGCGAAATTTGGTGTTAATGGGCTATTGCAGCAGACGAGAGACGAGATTGCCTTTGCTAACAGCACGACATCGCCTTCAGCTGTTCTCCAGGTCTGGTGACCATATCGGTTGGAGATTAGACGACTGGAAAACTATGGTCGGGTGAAATGAGTCCCGATTCCTGTTGCTAAGAGCTGTTGATACGGTGAGAGTGTTCCGCAGACCTCAGCAAGCCATCGACTCAGGTTTATAACAAGGCATTGTGCAACGTGGTGGTGGCTCCATAACGGTGTGGGCAGTGGTTGCATGGAATTGCCCGGCTCCTCTGGTCCTAATGAACCAGCAGAGATCATTTGAAACTATTAATGAACCACATGTTCCCAAAATACGATGGATTTTTATGGATAACAATGGACCAATTCACCGGGCCACAATTGCTTGTGTCTGGTCTGAAGAACACTATGTAGAATCCGAGCAAATGATTGGGCTCCTCACATCACCCGACATGAATTCCATGGACCATTCATGGGTTATAATCTGGAGGGTGGTTCGTTAACGGAATCCTGCACTGACAACACTTTGGTTCAATTGGCTATGAGCACCATGGGACTTAATATCGGAGGTCATCAGTCCCCTAGAACTTAGAACTACTTAAACCTAACTTGCCTAAGTACATCACACACATCAATGCCCGAGGTAGCATTCGAACCTGCGACCGTAGCAGTCACGCGGTTGCGGACAGAAGCGCCTAGAACCGCTCGGCCACCACCGCCGGTGACAGCTTTTTCGAAATTAATTATGGACTGCTATAGAGAATATTTCTGCGGGGGACTTCCAACGACTTGCTGAGTACATGTCACGCCATGTTGCTACACTACGCCGTAAGAATGGAAGTCCGACACGGTATTAGGGGGTATTCCATGACTTTTGTCATCTCAGTGCATATCAGCAAAGAGATGGCGTTCGGTTTCATTGACGAGGATCAAGCCTCACGTCCGGCCAAAATGAAATTAATGCTATATTCTCCGTGTCTCAGCACAACTTCAGTTTACCTCTTGTCTAGCACCCAGTGCAGGCTCTAATACGCCAGTAGCATGCATGTTACACTACACTGCTCAAAAAAAAATACGGTAAAACTTGAAATTACAAAATGTTCTCATTAGCGATAAGGGAAGTGCGCCCACCTACAGGCTTAACCCCAGATGCTGATGACGATGGCGGTTCATACAATTTTTCCTGCCATTGTGTAAGCTGAGGCACCATTTTTCTTTTCATGGTTATTTTCACTCATTTTTTCATTAATACTTTGTATGGTAGCTGAAATATGTAAATTTGAATATATGTATGTCACGTACATCTATATTTTTGTAGTGTGAGTTGATCTGTTACATTTTTTAGGTGTTATCTAAACCAACCCATGAGTGAGAAAAATGTAATGAACGCTATGTATAGTTCTATGAAGGAGTGTTTAAGAAGCGATATCACCAAACAGTAACTTTTTTAATGTAGGTTGATTCTTACAAAGAAGAAGACAGCAACCATCCACTATTAATACTGCTAGTTATTTAGGTAAATAGCGCCGTAACTGGTTTCGAAGTGGCAAGTTCATCATCAGACGGCTGTACATATGATTTGCAAGATACACTTTACATAATCGTCATTTTTCGATTTTTATTCTTCCACTGTAGTGAAATATTCTAGGTTTGCGTTCTTCTTCTTTGTAAGAATCAACCTATATTGATTGTACACAGCCACGGTAACTATTTTCCTTCTTAGAAACCGAATGTTTGTTGTCGGTGAAACCAAGCTTATGCAATTCTAAAGAACTTATAATCTATGATGTTATATATATGACCTATTTGTCACACTTAGCGGCACTTAATTATTTCAGAATCTATTATCTTACTCATTTCCTTTGTCATGAATATAATTTTCATTGTATTTTAACGAACGCCAGTGGTCGACGACGAGAAGTTCAAAGTCGATTGTTCGGTGATGAAACAACCGAACACTATTCGTCTTCTGTCGTTAATTCTTCTTTAAGAGACGACAGAAAGCCCCCCTCAGATCAATTCGCTGATCGTTTTCTGTAGCTTATGTATTTTCCGAGTGAGAACCGTTCTCAACTGATCGGTCAGTCATCACCCAACACTTACGTCACCCAACATACTCACCGGCCTGATACGATCGCAGTTTTATTTTTCTGACTACAGCTCATTTAAAAGTCAATAATTTCTCTTTTGCGGAATTATCAACTAACTTGCACTCCACGGTGCTTCCATGAAAAGAATTTTTCCCATTGTCATGGGAATGTGCATCCTTGTCGCGATAATTAACTTACATGAAGTCTTACATCATTCACAATATTTTTGTCACATACTGAGAAACTTTTCATTGAGATTTTCCACTGTCCAAGCAAGGTCAGTTTGAGGGTGCTGTGTGCCAAGTCTTATGAGTTGGCAGTTGAAGGAAAGGATAAAGAAAAGTAGCTTCTTTGAGATTTTTTGGACACTGAATTTATCCAAATGAGGATCTGGACGACAAAAGCACTGACCTTTTATGAAAAATGGATATAAAGATGGAGTAAAGAACTAGTAATTCCAGGTGAAGTTGCTTTTCTGCATGAGATTTATGAGCATAGGGGCGCTTAGGCGTCACAGGCGTAAGAGGAAGGGAAGAAAGTAGTTGTATATAGAATTAGGGTTTGGAGTGATTAATTACTAAACAATATACTTATGAGGAGACAGAATATCTAAATGATTAATGTGTCTTTTCTGTATACTAACTGATGACGTCTCCACAATTACACATTGATCAAACAGGACTGAAAAATGAAGATTTTGAGTAGACTGAAAATATCTGCATGAGCTCCACCTTCCTTTATGTATGCCTCCGAAATAATTTGCACTTTCCAGAAACTCTTTCTGATACCAGCCAAGTTACTGCCTGACAGCGTCCATAATTATGTTGGTGTGTATCTGCATAAAATGAAGAAAGGCACCAACCCATTTTCGCAGAATAAGAGCAGTCAGACATTACAGTATCAGTCGCCATCTACTTAAGTCGTTAGGTAAGAGACTTCTCTACATACACACCTTTGGGCATCTGAAAACGTTTTCAGCAATGTGAGCAAATCAAAAGAATGTCATATGTACATGGTAGGAAACAATAGACAGTTTTAAGGCGTCTTTCTCCTATGTTACGGAAACATAATGTGTAATATAAATATGGTAGATTGCTACTCACCGTATAGAGAAATCTCAGTTACAGAGAGGCACAACGTAAAGATTACGATAAATTTGAGCTTTCGACGAAAAGGCCTTCTTCTGAAGTAGAAAACACACAGTTACACATTCACACAAGCATAACTCATGCGTACGTGACCCCCGCCTCTGGCCGCCTACAGTCCGGCTACAGCAGCCAGAGACAGTCGTCATCTGTGTGTGAGCTGTGCACGTATCTGTGTGTGTGTGTGTGTGTGTGTGTGTGTTTGCGTATGTGTGTACTTTCTACTTCAGAAGTAGTTCTTTTAGTCCAGAGTCCAATGTATGGCAATCCTTTCGCTGTGCCTGTCTGTGACCCAGCTTTCCTTTACATGGCGAGTAGCAATCTATTCTTTTCATAATATTGTTGTTATTCCACCGGGACTTTTCATTGCTGGCAACATAATCACTTCCAAGAAAAATTACAGGCCAAGTCAAGTAAATAGTTGATACCATGTTTTGGTTGTTGTGAAGCACAGATGTTTAAAAACTACCAATCGGAGTTAATAATTGTCACTCTACGTTGTTGCTACCAGTACTACGAAACATGAAATATTTTGGACCAGTAACAAAGTAATTAACAGCACGGATTATTACCATTTTAGTTAGCAGGAACTACCACATCTAGGAACGTTTACAGGTTTGTGTTGTGAATTTGTATGAATTTAATACGTGCGTTGTGAATTTAATTTTGCCGCTGGCGTAAAGATGAGTGGCGGCTAACCTTAGTAACAAATTAAAATAAAGTAAAAGAGGGCAGCAGTGAGAAGTGTGTTTTACTAGAGCATCGAACTAAATTATTTAAGATTCTCTACATTATTAGGCATGAAATTCCGCTGGAGGTACGTGTGATGTATCTTAAGATCTTCCCATTATAACCAGGAGGGCTAGGGGCAGGAAACAGACTGTTGCGAATTACTATACTTCTCCTTTGGTTTGCAGTCATATCCACAACTGTGTGGCTGTGTAGTATATGGATGATTATAGACATGTAAGCCACAGACTTTTCGGGTGATTAGTGGCCTTAGCGACCGTAAGACTACTCAATACAACTTTTCCAACACTTCAAATGCGCATTTAGCTCACATTCGAATTTCAGCCTTCCCATGTCATCTACAATATGTTTCCATCTAGTTCATTGTATTAGTTTGATCAGTTTCATTAACTGAAATACATCCTATTTGCTCAAATAGACCTGGGCACCAACTTTCACAACAATTACAGTGAAATATGCTTCCTGAAATCTACACATATTGGTAGTTCAGTGACAGCTCCGTTTTAGTGTCCGGGTTAACGATGATAGGAGTGATAATTTTGGTGATTTGATCATATTGCGACAATTCTAAGTGAGCTGTTGATGGATCCAACAAAGAATTTAGGATTTACACACTTATTTCGATAAATAAGAAGTCTGCCTCTGTCTAACTTAAGTGATAAGTATCTTTACAATGAACATCTTTAGCAGACCACAACGAGGGTGTTTGATAGTGCTTCGATTTCATATCTATGTGTCACCCCCGAAATATGTGCACTGCTAGCTGCTTTCTTGTGAGTTATATGCACATATAAAGTAAGAATATTTTTATGTCACGGTAAGTTGAATATTTTAAGGATCCTCTTCAACATACTGTCTAAGCCTCACAAGATCCATGTAGTTCTATGTTTCTGGTGTTGTCGCGTGCGCATCTTCCCACGACAGCGCAGTTCTTTAAGTAGATTCCTTGTGTGTCATACAGGAGCCTAATTTCTTTTCCAGAATTTCCGGTAACGGGAGTTTGGAATTAATCGGAGACCGCACGTGACAGTCATCATCTGAGGCGTGCCAAAATATGTGTCAGCGGTAGAATGAGAGCAAATATTTTGCGTTAGACTGCCATGGAAATGCTTAATAAGTTTTCGAACAGGTCGAAATCACATTAAATTCTTATATCGAGGGAAACGCCTGAGGTTGGTTTAAAGGAATGTCTCATAATAGGGTACTAAGAGCAAAAAAATCTTTAGTACGAGTAACGAACGCGAGGAACTTAATGATCACGAATAAAACAGAGATGGAGCTACATATATGAAATGAGAGAATTGAAACAATCGCCTTGAAATTGTTGTTGTTGTTGTGGTCTTCAGTCCTGAGACTGGTTTGATGCAGCTCTCCATGCTACTCTATCCTGTGCAAGCTTCTTCATCTCCCAGTACCTACTGCAACCTACATCCTTCTGAATCTGCTTAGTGTATTCATCTCTTGGTCTACCTCTACGATTTTTACCCTCCACGCTGCCCTCCAATGCTAAATTTCTGATCCCTTGATGACTCAAAACATGTCCTACCAACCGATCCCTTCTTCTAGTCAAGTTGTGCCACAAACTTCTCTTCTCCCCAATCCTATTCAATACCTCCTCATTAGTTACGTGATCTATCCACCTTATCTTCAGCATTCTTCTGTAGCACCACATTTCGAAAGCTTCTATTCTCTTCTTGTCCAAACTGGTTATCGTCCATGTTTCACTTCCATACATGGCTACACTCCATACAAATACTTTCAGAAACGACTTCCTGACACTTAAATCTATACTCGATGTTAACAAATTTCTCTTCTTCAGAAACGATTTCCTTGCCATTGCCAGTCTACATTTTATATCCTCTCTACTTCGACCATCACCAGTTATTTTACTCCCTAAATAGCAAAACTCCTTTACTACTTTAAGTGTCTCATTTCCTAATCTAATCCCCTCAGCATCACCCGATTTAATTTGACTACATTCCATTATCCTCGTTTTGCTTTTGTTGATGTTCATCTTATATCCTCCTTTCAAGACACTGTCCATTCCGTTCAACTGCTCTTCCAAGTCCTTTGCTGTCTCTGACAGAATTACAATGTCATCGGCGAACCTCAAAGTTTTTACTTCTTCTCCATGAATTTTAATACCTACTCCGAATTTTTCTTTTGTTTCCTTTACTGCTTGCTCAATATACAGATTGAATAACATCGGGGAGAGGCTACAACCCTGCCTTACTCCTTTCCCAACCACTGCTTCCCTTTCATGCCCCTCGACTCTTATAACTGCGATCTGGTTTCTGTACAAATTGTAAATAGCCTTTCGCTCCCTGTATTTAACCCCTGCCACCTTCAAAATTAGAAAGAGAATATTCCAGTTAACGTTGTCAAAAGCTTTCTCTAAGTCTACAAATGCTAGAAACGTAGGTTTGCCTTTCCTTAATCTTTCTTCTAAGATAAGTCGTAAGGTTAGTATTGCCTCACGTGTTCCAACATTTCTACGGAATCCAAACTGATCTTCTCCGAGGTCCGCTTCTACCAGTTTTTCCATTCGTCTGTAAAGAATTCGCGTTAGTATTTTGCAGTTGTGACTTATTAAACTGATAGTTCGGTAATTTTCACATCTGTCAACACCTGCTTTCTTTGGGATTGGAATTATTATATTCTTCTTGAAGTCTGTGGGTATTTCGCCTGTCTCATACATCTTGCTCACCATATGGTAGAGTTTTGTCATGACTGGCTCTCCCAAGGCCATCAGTAGTTCTAATGGAATGTTGTCTACTCCCGGGACCTTGTTTCGACTCAGGTCTTTCTGTGCTCTGTCAAACTCTTCACGCAGTATCTTATCTCCCATTTCATCTTCATCTACATCCTCTTCCATTTCCATAGTATTGTCCTCAAGTACATCGCCCTTGTATAAACCCTCTATATACTCCTTCCACCTTTCTGCCTTCCCTTCTTTGCTTAGAACTGGGTTGTCATCTGAGCTCTTAATATTCATACAAGTGGTTCTCTTCTCTCCAAAGGTCTCTTTAATTTTCCTGTAGGCAGTATCTATCTTACCCCTAGTGAGACAAGCCTCTACATTCTTACATTTGTCCTCTAGCCATCCCTGCTTAGCCATTTTGCACTTTCTGTCGATCTCATTTTTGAGACGTTTGTATTCCCGTTTGCCTGCTTCATTTACAGCATTTTTATATTTTCTCCTTTCATCAATTAAATTCAATATATCTTCTGTTACCCAAGGATTTCTATTAGCCCTCGTCTTTTTACCTACTTGATCCTCTGCTATTATTGTTACAAATTAATATAGGAGAAGAATGAAGCAGACGCGAGCGTGCACAGGTAGAAACGGTACCGATGAAAAGAAGATTGTCTGCAGTACAAACCAAATCGTGATACTTTCATTTAAAGAAATAAGCCACTTAGTTCTGTGGCAATGTGGCTATGGAGGTAGATTTCTTATTAAGAGAAAGTGAAATTTTTATCAAGAACGGCCAGTAGTAAAATACGGCGTGAGGCAGCTAAGGCATGCCACCCATAATATACAGGGTGAGTCACCTAACGTTACCGCTGGATGTATTTCGTAAACCACATCAAATACTGACGAACCGATTCCACAGACCGAACGTGAGGAGAGGGGCTAGTGTAATTGGTTAATTCAAACCATAAAAAATGAATTAACCAATTACACTAGCCCCTCTCCTCACGTTCGGTCTGTGGAATCGATTCGTCAGTATTTGATGTGGTTTACGAAATATATCCAGCGGTAATGTTAGGTGACTCACCCTGTATACAGAATGAATAAATATGTCGTGGTGTGGTTTCCATCAAGATAAAGAGGATAATATGGAGAATATCCTTATGTTCATAACTAATTTTTATCTTTCATAGTCACCGAATTACGACACCAACTTGGTCTGTTTCTAATGGAACTACATATTCTTTTCTTTTACCTGCTCTCTTGAAGCCCTTCAGCCTTTGTTCCACTTCTGTAGCACTCAAACACCTTGCTCGTAGGGCTGCTGCAATATTCACAATGTATACAGCAGTCGGAAGAGGGAATACCATTTCTGGTGAATTTCACAGAACTATACAGCAGCAGTTCTGTTGTATGCTGAAGAGTATGCTGAATATGCCTATCACTTCTCTGGTGACCATACTCAGTAAAAGTCTGAAGATGGCATTGTAAGCCGAAAATCCCTTAACACAACAACAGCAATACTGTAGAACAAAAGCAAACCAGTGCTTTTCAATTATTATAAGCTTGTGCTACCAAGAACCGACGGAAGATTCTGTTAACACTCACGATATGCCTTTGAAAACATTATAAAAGTAGTTCTAGAAACTGGAATTGTAGAGAATGACATACGCCAAGGAAATAGAAGAGAAACTGATGAAAGGTTTTAACTACAATTTCACTAGCAGTAACAGACATTGCAAATGTCAGTTAGAGGCATCTCCTAAAAACGAGTGGGATCAACCCAATGAGTGTTTTGCGAATCCTACATTCCATTGCATTTCATCCTCCTCACATTTCCCTGAATGTAACTTCCGGAAGGCGTTCGATACAGTTCCGCACTGTCGCCTGATAAACAAAGTAAGAGCCTACGGAATATCAGACCAGCTGTGTGGCTGGATTGAAGAGTTTTTAGCAAACAGAACACAGCATGTTGTTATCAATGGAGAGACGTCTACAGACGTTAAAGTAACCTCTGGCGTGCCACAGGGGAGTGTTATGGGACCATTGCTTTTCACAATATATATAAATGACCTAGTAGATAGTGTCGGAAGTTCCATGCGGCTTTTCGCGGATGATGCTGTAGTATACAGAGAAGTTGTAGCATTAGAAAATTGTAGCGAAATGCAAGAAGATCTGCAGCGGATAGGCACTTGGTGCAGGGAGTGGCAACTGTCCCTTAACATAGACAAATGTAATGTATTGCGAATACATAGAAAGAAGGATCCTTTATTGTATGATTATATGATAGCGGAACAAACACTGGTAGCAGTTACTTCTGTAAAATAACTGGGAGTATGCGTGCGGAACGATTTGAAGTGGAATGATCATATAAAATTAATTGTTGGTAAGGCGGGTACCAGGTTGAGATTCATTGGGAGAGTGCTTAGAAAATGTAGTCCATCAACAAAGGAGGTGGCTTACAAAACACTCGTTCGACCTATACTTGAGTATTGCTCATCAGTGTGGGATCCGTACCAGATCGGGTTGACGGAGGAGGTAGAGAAGATCCAAAGAAGAGCGGCGCGTTTCGTCACAGGGTTATTTGGTAACCGTGATAGCGTTACGGAGATGTTTAATAAACTCAAGTGGCAGACTCTGCGAGAGAGGCGCTCTGCATCGCGGTGTAGCTTGCTCGCCAGGTTTCGAGAGGGTGCGTTTCTGGATGAGGTATCGAATATATTGCTTCCCCCTACTTATATCTCCCGAGGAGATCACGAATGTAAAATTAGAGAGATTAGAGCGCGCACGGAGGCTTTCAGACAGTCGTTCTTCCCGCGAACCATACGCGACTGGAACAGGAAAGGGAGGTAATGACAGTGGCACGTGAAGTGCCCTCCGCCACACACCGTTGGGTGGCTTGCGGAGTGTAAATGTAGAAATGTAGAAATCTACAGCTTCATGGCAGTGATGTCCAAAACTGGTTACAGTTCCCCGAATGTGCAAAGTAATCTGGCACCTCCATGGAAAAATTTGTTCATGGACGAAGAATCGCTTATAATCCATAGGCAAGTCAATTTCCGAAATATGCATTAATCGTCAGTTGAAACTCCATGTTGACTCAAAGAAGTGGGTAATAACAATGGTCTTTCGCCGTCATAGGTTGGTATGTGATTTTCAAGACCCACATTATTGGTCCATGTTATAGTGATGGGAATTTAAATACTGTCAAGTAGGTCGGGTTCTTAAGGTAGGCTGTTGCCGCAGGTATTGGAACATATGCTGGGGGACGTAAGGCAATCAATGTGGTACCAACAAGACGGATGATGCTCGTAATCCGCGCATGTAACGAGAAAACCTCTTAGAGAACATTTGGAAACGGTCGTTCAGGAAACGCATAATGGTCTGCACATTCTCGAAAGTTAATATATCTATACTTTCATCTTTGAGGAAAGTTAGGACAAGAGGTCTATTAGGAAACACCGACGTCTAGCGAAAGTCATGAAATGCATTATAAGAGGTGCCACGTCTGCCCTTCGCTCCAGATGACATTCAACTGCATTATTGTTTGCCAATAATCACTTTACAGCGTGTAGCAATATTGTAGGTGACCATTTTGAGCACTTTCGTAGAGAGCTGTGGCAATAAATAAACGAACCGTTGCTGAGTTACGTGCTTGCTTGCATTAGGTGTAAGGGGGCAGTCGTTTGCGGTTATGTAATATTGATGCTATTTCATAAAGTCCTATGCAAGTTATGCCGTTCGGATTCTCCTAGAAGCCTCTTACAAATGCCACAGAAGAAGGAATATATTTCCAAGAGGAAAAAACGCTGTCGGTGTCTTAATTCGGCAACTATAAACCACAAAAGTAATTTGCGATCGTCAGAAAATTCTTCATGTTGTCCACTACAGCTTGACGAAAACTGTACGTCGATGTATTTATGCGTTCTGAATGTATCTGGGGTGACCTGGCTTAACTGCGCCACCCTGTATTTTTATTCTGTCAATGTTTGCCATAATCTTATACAAGGAACTTATTCGCAACCTTGAATAACAATCTGGAGATGCTTCCAGGTTGCCACAGTGACACGCTATTAGAAATTATCCTTCCTGGCAGATTTTCCTGTCGAGAACAGAACCAAATTGACCTGTAGTAACAAAGTCTCCGGTTACTACGTGCAAGTTTACAATACCTGTCTGTCAAACTACTTAACTGTCGGTAAGTTACCTCTTTCATAATCACATTTCTATTTACTGTTCTCTCTGTTATCACCTCTTACTCACTTCAATGGTGGCTTCTACAACCTAATTTACAGCTGTCCGATACGAGATATGCATGTTTAGTTTAACAACACGCCACGTCATCATGTCGTGTTTTCACTGTAACACGAAACAGCATTTATGACGAGGGCGGTAAGTTTTTGTTACACAGCGAGCGCCCATTAAACGGCAGCACGTCAAAACGCGACCGTGACGAGAAAGGTCAGTGCCAACTTTCATTAGTGGAAATTTCACTCAATTAATCGGGCTTATACTCTATATCTGATAGCTGAGGCTACTTACCGTGGGAATTGGTAAGAGGTCACAGCTGATAATATTTTTCCGTGTGTGGAATACCTGTAAATGAACCACTATGCGAGATTCTCATATTACTAGAAAACTAATGAAAAATAATACATTGGTATCAGCATCAACTGGGCGCAGCAGTGAGAGCGGAACAGTATTACACCTACAGGAGAAAGGTTGCATTTCGCTTACGCACCTGTGAGCGAAATTCCTGCGGCAACGGCTTCTCATAATTACTGGCGCGGTGCCCTGGCAGCTTAGCGTGCGAAACGGTTCGTTAAAAAGAATTCATTAAAGGCGGTAAAAAAGTAATTATCGCACCGGGGAAAAACTCCCCATTTTCCCTGATGAGCAGAGTATTTTTTTCGGTCTTCCTTTTCTCTTCGTGAGGAGAACGCAGACAAATACGCACGCTGTTTGGCTTCAGAACTGGAAAAGCTCCAAACAATATGATTAGGTGGAAAAAAGGAAAACTGAGATACAAATTTAATTAGAATTCTAAGATAGGCTCGTCCAACTGTTGACATTCCAATGCAGTCACTGATCAAATTGTTTATTCCTAAGTAATAAAGTACAGGGTTTTCCACACTAAACTGGTGCGCCTCACACCCGAGATTCAAGTAACAATAAACTAACTTAAAAAGAATAGATACCAGAAACGTAAAAAAAAAAAACATGTACTTACCTGTTTGTAAGAGATGCTGGAAGTGACGGTCGTGTACGTTTAGGGACAGTGCGGCTAATTCTCAAGCAGGTCGACTAGAAATGATTAACCTGTACGTGAGGCGTACCGCTTTTATGTGGGACACCCTGTATTTTGCCTGTGCATCGACATGTATTTTTGTGAACTCGAAATTTTTTATGCAATTTAATGCATTACTCATTCATCCAATGTTGGATTATTAAGATACAGCTCTCATTCTCACCACACGTGGACCGGCCAGTATGAACGTAATACCTAAAATCTTTAGTACAAATGTCTCTGACAGTTATTTTTGTCGTTATCGAATTACTATAAAGGGACAAGTCGGTCAGTCATATTTCAACATTACAACACCAAGTTGTTTATTTGGGCATTCAACGGACATTAGTGTAGTATAAATGCCTGCACATTAATTCCAGATTTACTGAACAGTTCTCGGAGGCTCCTCTCAGTTAATTTTGTAATCAAGCAAGATCGACCACTGAGTTCAGCTCATTATTGATCACCCTGCTACGCAATTTCATTAGAACCTTTGGATAACAGAACGACGAAGTGAAAGCTCTTTGACACAATACTTGGGATGTGTTTGAACTTCCTTAGTTCTCCCCATTGATTCTGTCGGACATAACAATGTTTACTGCACAACACAAGTTATCCAACAAGTATACACCCTGATACCATACCATCTCGTGTAGCAAGTTTGCGGGCAGAACACAGACTGCTAATCAGGAATGTCAACTTTACTTCGCAACTCCCCCCCCCCCCCCCCCCCAGCAGCACTTTTCAATAGTTCGTGCTTTTAGAACAGCCTCCCAAGAATTTTTGAGCGCATCAGTGGCTGCTATCCGGACCAGCCAAATTTGAAGAAATGGGTTTAGACGTTGGTAGTTTTTGTGGACCTTGCAACTCATTATTTCCTCATGGGAATGCGCCACGCGACAGCTCCCAATACTGACAAGTTAAGTACGGCAACATGGCTGGCGAACTATCGGTCTCATATTCGCTTCTGTTATGTACAGCTCTCACCTCGCCTATCTACCAATAGTTTCTATCACACTATCCCAGAGTCATGATTAGTGGCTTAATCAGTTCGTAATCTATCTTCTAGCCGTTCACCTGTCTGTCTCTTGTTGTCTTCGTGAACGTCTCGTCTAAGACGTTTGTCGTTTGTTACTTCCGTAGACTTCCAGGTCCGCTCGGTCGTCCCCGACCCGAGTCTTAAATTGGTTCTGCCCATTCCGTCCCCGGCTGCACCGCATGATGAATGCTTTACGTTATGATTATCTATAACTTTTATTGGACACTGTCTGTGCTAATAATAAATCTGTAAAGCTGTCGCGTCTGCCTAATGGTCATTTAGCATGCTAATCTCCAAAACTACTACACAAATGATCATAGAGTTTCGCAGGCATCGTACGGGGTTTATTCTATAAAAATATAATCTCGGAAAAAATACATCCATACATATTTTAAAAATGTATGAATGTGTGTATGTTTCACATCTCGTCCGAAGCAAACCGACCGATTTAACCGAAACTTGGAACAAATGCCGCTTACTGTCTGGAAGGAACCACCTACCAATGAAAGGGGTGTGGGCTGGGGAGAAAAAGAAATGTATAATACCACCCGCGATTGCACATACGAGGGTTGCCCAGTAAATAATGCCCCATATTTTTTTTCTCCAGAAGTATTTATTCCACAACAATCAAATTTACATATGTGAAAGACTGATGTCTTGTCTACTTGCTTTATTTTTCCACATAATCTCCTTCAAGTTCGACGGCCTTTTTCCAGCGAGACACAAGAGCGTGTATTCCCTGCCGGTAAAAATCTTTACTCTGCCTACGGAGCCAGGTTGTCACTTCGTGAATCACTTCTTCGTCATCGGCAAAACGTCTTCCACGAATGAAATTCTTCATTGGCCCAAACAAGTGAAAGTCTGAAGGAGCCAAATCGGGGCTGTAGGGTGGATGGGGTAACACTATCCAACCCAGTTTCGCGATGTGTTCACAAGTCCTCAAACTTGTGTGAGGACGAGCGTTATCATGCTGAATCAAAACAGCCTGTGGGTTAACATGACGCCCAAGGCGCCGGAAGCGCTGCTTAAGTTTGTCTGATGTTTTGACATAAGCCTCTGAATTAATGGTACTGCCTTTTGGCATCACATCAATGAGAATTACGCCCTCGCAATCCCAAAACACAGTCATCATGACTTTTCCGGCTGAAGGACCTGTTTTGAATTTTTTCTTCTGTGGAGAATAAGCATGACGCCATTCCATCGATTGTCTTTTTGTTTCGGGCTCAAAATGATGCACCCAAGTTTCATCACCTGTCACAATCCGTGACAAAAAGGCCTCCCCGTCAACGTGAAAGCGTCGCAACAAATCGAAAGAAATGTCTTTTCTTTGGGATTTGTGATCGACAGTAAGACACCGAGGAACCCATCTTGCACACACTTTTCAGTATCCAAGCTGATTGATAATCACATCCACACTTCCTTTGCTTACTGACAACTCCAGTGCAAATTGTCGAGTCGTAATGCGTCGATCCCGTCGAATGAGAACATCAGCCCGCTGCAACATGTCAGGCGTGACAGCCATGGGAGGCCTTCCCGACCGCGGCAAATCTCGGAGCTCCGCAGCACCGCCCACTGATGCTTTCACCCTCTGTGCCCAGCGACCAACAGTACTCCTATCGACCGCAGATGTTCCGTAGACGTTGCACAAGCGTTTATGGATATTGCCCACGGTTTCTTCCTCTGCTACGAGAAATTCAATCACTGCACGTTGTTTCTGACGGATGTCACTTGCAGACGCCATTTTAGAACATTCCTACACCACCGCTCTCTGTCGGAGGAAATTGAAACTTTGCGTACACACGCGGGAAACTTCAAATAACTCGCACCTAAAGTTTCACATTTCTAATATTTTTTATTTCGGAGAAAAAAAATGGGGCATTATTTACTGGGCAACCCTCGTATTTTATTCATCCACTGTTTGAGAACGAGAACACTGTGTAACTTGCAAAAAGCTTTATACAAAATGTCAAACCTTTAGAAAAAATGTTCTTTCTGACACCTCCCACAAAATAGTGAAAGAAATAAAGTTTATCGCTTACCACATTTCCGCGTTTAAGTTCTTACTTCTTTACTACCAACAATATTCGCGGCGCATTTTGTAGACAGTATCCACATACACCACTGACTGTACCTGAAAAATCATATCTTTGTACTATACATAGTTGAGGATGTATGACGTCATAAATTCATTCGCCCAAGTAAATGACTGAGCGGTTCCTATCGAGGTTTCGGAATGTTTTCCATGAGATGATAAAATTTTCTCGAACTGACAGCCGTGTCAATTCGTTAAACAGCCTCGAGCCTTTGGCTAAGTGCTCGCCGGTCATCTTCCATCGGTGACGGTCGTGTGGTTTCTCCTGAGCCCGCTTCAACCTTTCTATAACCGGGTTCTAATCTGTGAGTAGCTGTATGCCACTGTCTTCCTTCATTGCGTTTTCACATATTTTCTCTCCAATAGCGTCTTTTATAAAGGTATCTTAGAACCATTTGCAATTAATGACAGACTTCGTACGCAAATCCGCATTCTTTTTCCAGAGATGGTCGCCCGTCACAGATTTTTCAGTTTATAGTAGGAGGAAATATCTCTCGTGGTCTGTACAGTATGTCTAACGTAAACACACCCACCCCGTGTCTTACATATTACTGACGTTCTGAGACCTATTGCTTCAGTCACAGGCCTCATGAGCTGTCAGTATTTTTTCTAGATGCCTGAAGACTCAGTCGGCTATAAGCCTCTTATGAGCCGGCTAATCTTACCTGTTACTATGCCACAGAAAGGGCAAAACAGTAGCTTCTTTGTGTGCTCAAAGTGAGCCTTCTGCTAAAGCGTTTTCTGAGAAATAGATTGTTAAATCTGTCCGTACTTGTTTCCAGTTTCCTCAAATTGTTACCTGTAAACGGCTTAGTTCATTGGGCACGTTTTCAACGTCTGAACGGCTCCCGCACGATCCAAGAAAGTCGTAAGATGAGTACGTTTCCGTGACGGGGAAACACGCTCAATGTCATAGACTTATTTGAAATTCTCTACAAGCTAAGTTTATATATAATTAGGGTGTATAGCCAACATTAATAGCATATAATTGATATTAGTCTTGTCACATACTAGCGAAAGTATGAAATTCTCGACTCCTCTTTGTCGAAGTAACATAAATTAACTAATTAGTACGCCACGTGAAATAGGGATTTCAACTATTTCCAGCCAATGTTCGTCGTCATAAGGTGGGATGACCTCACAGATGTAATGAAAATAGCTAGTATTGTGTATCATGGCTAAGGAGCTGTCATTATGCTGAACGTGAGATGAATTCCAGAATAAATTTGGTATGTATGTTTGTGTTGTAATAAAAGAGGGCACATTCTGATACAATCATCACAAAAGAAAATGCTCTATATTATTGAAGTTGATGTCAAAGAAGTTTCTAACGAACTGCAATCCGCAGCGCTTATGACACAACGTCATTGCATGCGGCGACAGAGAAGGAAAAATTTATTCCTACCAATACATTTACTTTCTGAAAACCAAAAACGTTTTGCCTTTCTTTCTGCCTTCATTGCTCAATCAAGAAGATACTGTCAGAGGAATTAATGTCTTATAACAAGTCTGTCATATGGATGTTCACCATCTGTAACGATATTCACCGACTCGTAGAATCAACCAGCTCTGTATGAATAATAGTTAAAGGACCTATTGAAACAATGTAGGTAAGTGCTCGTATTTCAATAACAACAACATGAAAAGAAAACGAAAAACTGGCGTGGGTGTAACAATCCCGCTGTCAAATGCAAAACACATGTAGCTCGTTTTGTGTTTGTTACGTGCTTACCTTTTACTGAATACGCGAAAGCGGAATTTAAATTGCTTCTTTATTTTTATTCGCCTCGTGCGTACACTTAATTAAAACAAGATTAATGTAGACGTGTCGTAACGGAGAGAATCGCTTCAGGTCCAAACACGAATACATTCTGCTTTCGTCCACTGTTTCATTAAATTTTCCATCACTGCGTCAAATGATAACAATGTGAAACATTCGCGTTCGCTGATGGAAAAAAATTCAATTAGGTTATCGTTTATCGTTTTAAAGTTTTTCGTGTTAGGTAAGTGTTTACGTCAGGGAACAAATGGGCATCGAGACAGAAAACAGTATCCTGCAGGCTTATAATTATTTTTGGAATAACAGAATCCGTTACAACGATCACGACAGTACAGCTTTTAAGTATTCTTGATAGATTTGAGTATTTAGGATAATTAACTGGTAGTCAGAATGAAAACTCATTTAGTGCCATTATTCACAAGCTTCGTCATTACATTCAGCTAAGAAGAATGTAAAATTTCTAACACGTTTTTGTTCTAAACCATGGCCTCAAAAACGCAGAACGGCTAAGAAAATAAAGTTTGGAAAGGTTTGTCGATAAATTGGCTAATTACGACATGTTAAGGGGCCATCACGTAACACATTTAGGTCTTCTGCTCATTGAAGTATAAAACTAGTACGACACTTCGAAAACTTCGCATAATTTGAGTTTTAGTATCTACATTCAGCAGCTAAACAGAGAGCGGATCACCTGTAAACCTTCCACTTTTTTTTGTTTTTTTTTTTATCTGAACGCAGTTACAAGCCGAACCCAAATTAATGTTTGTAATTATGTTGACCAAGTAATTATTTTTACTAGTTTTATTTCCTGAATTAATGTTTTCTAAATCTGACTGAGACAAACGACTAGTCTATAACCAAATAGTGTGACAATTTTAGAAATACAGGATATCTTCAGGGCAAAAAAGTTATTGCAATAATAATTTTGCTTTAAAGTTCCTTCTAAAGACACAGACTGGTTAATTTACGTCTTCAGTGCTCTTGCTGAACTGTACATCTAACTCTTTATGATATTTGGTGATCACTTGTTAGTGACCATAGGGGAAACAACCGAACTCTGACTCTGGCAACGTAGTGAAAGAGATAAATGAATAAGCGAATTTATAGAAAAAAAGCATGGGAACAGATTGTATGTTTTGTAATTCAGGGTATTAAATACCTTACACTCTGGATGTCCACAACGGAAAACCTAAGTCCAACAGTAAAATTCGTTTAAAAATTTTACGTACAATTCTGGTAACAAGGAAGCACTTTAAGGCAGCTAAATAAAATCTCGTTGGAATGATCTGCCAAAAGGGTATAGTTTCTTAATGAATAGTTAAAGAATATATTTTTAACTGTGCCTTGGATGTTTCTGGAACGTTCCCTATGTCAGCCGTTAACAGGAAAGTAACTTGAATATTTATTTTAAATTTTTATGGTACTTACCATAATACAATGTAGTAGCAACTAGGTGATAACCAAGTTCAGTTGACAAGTACCGTAAGTATCCTTGGGGATACGGTAACAAATAGGTATATTGGTGTGAGAGGTGGAATGAAAACTGAAGGAAAGAAATTGTTCGCGCTGTGTGAATATATTCTTCCATCCTTCGTAGAAAGCAAGCCAAGGAGCTAGTATAGGACGATTCGACAAGATTAGCTAAGAGTAACACTGATTATTGCTGTTGGAACATTCGCAATCAGACGTCAGTATCTCGCGGGATGAGCGAAAGCTCAGGAATTTGACAGAAACATGATTGCAGACCCTTATGTATTGATGATTAAAAACCTTTGAAAAGCCAGGATCACACAAAACATTTTTTATTCAGCACAACCGGATTGTAGAGTCTTAGCTGTCATCTTCAGGTCTTAAACTTATTTGTAGTGAAACACGTTCATTTTACGTTGAACCTCACGCACAAGTTGTCAAGTGGATTAAACTCAGCGCATTATAGACGATTGTAATCACTGAAATACTTCAAAACACACAGCATCTTGTGCAAAAGCGTATATCCATACAGACATTGATCACAGATGCTTGTTACATGATGTAAATACGGTACACAACAGCACACGTGTTTACATATGCTGGATTTGAGTGCAAATTCACTTTAAAATAAAGACAGAAATCATAATATACACTCATGCTCATAAATTAAGGATAATTTCAGAATGTGGTGCCACACAACGTGGCACTACACAAAACTGGTTCTAATAGCACAGGCACATAGGGAACACACTCGACACAGATCTGTAAGTCCACGGTATTGTGATAAGTTGAGAAAACCGTCCCGAAACACATGTGCTTCAAAACGGAACTGTTTCCCGCTCATGTAGCCCGACATCAATATGGGATATGACACCATGCACTAGCACACAGGCCGCACAACGGGTTGGCATACTCTGGATCAGTTGGTCGAGCAGCTGCTGGGGTATAGCCTCCCATTCTTGCACCATTGCCTGTTGGAGCTCCTGAAGTGTCGTAGGGGTTTGAAGACGTGCAGCGATACGTCGACCGAGAGCAGCCCAGACTTGCTCCATGTGGTTTAGGTCTGGAGAACACTCAGGCCACTCCATTCACCTGATATCATCTGTTTCAAGGTACGCCTCCACGATCGCAACTTGGTGGGACCGTGCGTTATCATCAATTAGGAGGGAGGTGGGACCCACTGCACCCCTGAAAAGGTAGACGTACTGGCGCAAAATGACGTCCGATACACCTGACCTGTTACAGCTCTTCTGTCAAAGACATGCAGGAGTGAACGTGCACCAATCATAATCGCACCCCACACCATCAAACCACGACCTCCATACAGGTCCCTTTCAAGGAAATTAAGGGGATGGTATCGGGTTCCTGGTTCACGCCAGATGAAAACCCGGCGAGAATCACTCGTCCGTGAACATAACCTGGGACCACTGTTCTAATGACCATGTACTGTGTTCTTGACACCAGGCTTTACTGGCTCTCCTATGACCAGGCGTCAGTGGAATGCAATGCGAGTAAACCATATCAGTTCAGACGTCTGTAGACTTCGTATGTGGAGACAACTGTTCCAGTGGCTGCGGTAAGGCCCCGAGCGAGACTACCTGCAGTACTCCGTGACCCTCTGTGGGCACTGATGGTGAGAGATCAGACTTCTTGTGGTGTTATACACTGTGGACGTCCCGTACTGTAGCGCTTGGACGCGTTTCCTGTCTGCTGGAATCGTTGCCATAATCTTGAGATCACACTTCATGACACACGGGGAGCCCGTGCTACTACCTGCTGTGTTTGACCAGCCTCCAGTCGTCCTAGTATTCTGCCGCTCGTAACGCCATCAATATGTGTTATTTGAGCCATTTTCAACTCACAGTCACCATTAACACGTCTGTAAACGTCTGCACAATTACTCACTGCACCGTACTCAGACATATACCATCACACCCCTGCGTATGTGAACTGCTGCCAGCGTCAGAGTGCGACGACCGCAGGTCAAATGCACCACGTGGCCATGGTAGGTGATTTAAACCAGCAAGCCCGCTCCCCCCCCCCCCCCCCCCAAAGCGTTGTTTCATCATGTATCAGCATTATCCTTAATTTACGTGCATGGGTGTAAAAAATGGTGGAGCTGTTCCACCCAATCAAGAGTCTAATGCACCCATTGTTATTCAGTGTTAAAATCAGAAGTATTTACCACAAGTAAAAGTTTTTCATCCTTTTGCAGCTACACACACTTTTCCAAACCATGTAGCGCATTGCTAGCACTTTATACAGAGGATATGCGTGTAATGCTTGTTACTGCTTGGTTCATTTCTTTCTCGAACCGTGAAGCAATTCCCTTTTTACCTTTTGTATGTACGGACCATCTGAAAAGAAACCAAAAGAACGTGTTCTCTAGAATTTCGCATTAAAACATCAATTAACTAATAACTTGACTGAGTAGGAAAAGCCCCATGTGCAGACATTTCGAAGGACGCGGCAAATCAGACCATTGTGGAAAAGCGAGCAAAACACACACACACACACACACACACACATTGCGTAACCTGTTTTTTATACAAGTAACAATAATACTATAAAATTTCACATTATTGTGCGTGGTGCACCTTCACTTCTTAGGTCATATTCTTTAACTATGGTAATAATCCATCACAATTCGGTTACCTCTAGAGCTTGTTCGTCTCTCCTGTCAATAACGTAACAGGAAACCCCCTTCTACAAGCATATGCGCGAACAGAGCTACTGGCACACACTAAAGGCAAAACGACCATGATTCTGTAGGTAACTAATGCACTGTTGCAACATTTCTTATTTGATACGGATTAGCCCTGTGAGCGGAATAGCCCCGCTGTAGCCCTAACTGTATAATTGTAGAGGATGCTGACCGCTCATAGGCATTAATTGGAGTAACCGGAATTTAGGCACGCTCTGCTCATAAACGTTACGCTTTCTTCGACAGCCGGTGGGCCGCCAGTGGTTTTCTTATGGCTGTGATGTAAATGTCGGACATAATGGGAGCATTACACCCGGTAATTGCGAGCTATTTAGAGAATTTTTATACTGAAGTGCCAAAAAAACTGATATAGGTATGCGGGTTCAAATATAGAGTTATGTAAACAAGCAGAATA
The DNA here is from genome assembly GCF_023898315.1 of Schistocerca nitens. NCBI lineage: Eukaryota > Metazoa > Arthropoda > Insecta > Orthoptera > Acrididae > Schistocerca > Schistocerca nitens. Next base: position 237,471,708 of record NC_064622.1, on the reverse strand, counting down.
CGGCGCTGCAGTCACAACGCCTATATAAGACAAGTGCCTTACTGTTGTTAGATCGGTTATTGCTACTACAATGACAGTTTATCAAGATTTAGGCGAGTATAGGCGTTGTGTTATAGTCGGCGCACGGGCGATGGGACACAGCATGTCCGAGGTAGCGATGAAGTGGGGATTTTCCCGTAGGACCATTTCACGAGTGTACTGTGAATATCAGGAGTCTGCTAGAACATCATATCTCCAACATCGCTGCGGCCAGAGAAAGATCGAGAGTGAGACCAACGACGACTGAAGAGAATCGTTCAGTGTGGCAGAAGAGCAACACTTTCGCAAATTGCTGCAGATTTCACTGCAAGCCATCAAAAAGGGTGAGAGTGCGAACCATTCAACTAAACATCATTGCTACAGGCTTTCGGAGCCGAACGCCCACTCGTGTACCATTGATGACTGCATGGCATAAAGCTGTACGCCTCGCCTGGGCCCATCAACACGACATTGGACTGTTGATGACTGTAAACGTGATGCCTGGTCGGACGACTCTTGGTTCAAATTGTATCGAGCGGATGGACTTGTACGGGTATGGAGACGACAGGATGAATACATGGACACTGCACACCTGAAGGGGACTTTCAAGATGATGGAGGCTCTGTAATGGTGTGACTTGATGAATCCATGGACACTGCATACCTGCAGGGGACTGTTCAAGCTGATGGAGGCTCTGTAATGGTGTGGTGCGTTTGTAGTGGGAGTGGTATGGGACTTCTGATATGTCTAGATACGACTCTGACAGGTGACACGTACGTAAGCATCCTGTCTAATCACCTGCATCCGTTCATGTCCATTGTGCAAACCGACTGACTTGGACAATTGCAGCAGAAAAATGCGACTCCCCACACGTCCAGAATAGCTACAGAGTGGCTCCAGGAGCACTCTTCTGAGTTTAAACACATCTGCTGGCCACGAAACTCCCCAGACACGAACGTTATTGAGCATATCTGCGATGCCTTGCAAAGTGCTGTTCAGACAAGATTTCCATCCCCTCGTACTGTTACGGTTTCATGGACAGTCCTGCAGGATTCATGGCGTCATTTCCCTCCAGCAATACTTCAGACATTAGTCGAGTCCATACCAAGTCGTGTTGCAACACCTGTGCGTGTTTGCGGGGGCCCTACACGATAATAGGCAGATGTACCAGTTTCTTTGGCTTTTCAGTGTATTTCATTTGTTGCGAGTTGTCATGGGTGGTACTGCTGGTAAACGACGAATTCTACACAAGCAAGTGAAAGGCATAAATGGCAGGAAACACGCTTAAAGCAAAAAAAGTGTATGTGCGTATCGCAAATGTCGCTTGGAAGCGGCAACGTCCGCCTCGACATGCGCGCTCCGCCATCGTTGGTGGATCGGATAGTGCAGTGGAGCTGGCTGTACGGAGCGTGCCAGTCGCACCTTGTGAGGGCCAGTAGCGGCGGCCAGAGACCCCTTCGCTATCAGCGGCAGCGGCGCCTTCTTCCGGCCGATGAGTCGGTTCATTAAGCCTGCGGGTGGCGCTAAGAGCCGGCGAGGCGCACAATGGCGCCAGATTAATGTCCCCGCGGGAGCCGACAAGCATTGCCGCCTCCGCGACACGCCCCTCCGCCTGGCGCCGGGCTGCCAGCTGGAAAACACCGCAAGCCAATAGTGGTAGGCGAGCGGCGGCTCACCCGGAGAGCATCCAGCGCGCTCGTAAGGGAGCTTCATCTCAGATGTGGTGACCAAAGTCGTATTAAGCACTCTTAATCCCATATTCAATACAATTTAAAACTACAGTGACTGTCTAACGATTCAGAGACGAAAAAAATTCCTCTTGTAACGAATTAATATACACTAGTGGCCATTAAAATTGCTACACCATGAAGAAATGCAGATGATAGACGGGTATTCATTGGACAAATATATTATACCTGAACTGACATGTGATAACATTTTCACGCAATTTGGGTGCATAGCTCCTGAGAAATCAGTACCCAGAACAACTACATTTGGCCGCAATAACGGCCTCGATCCTCCTGGGCATTGAGTCAAACAGAGCTAGGATGGCGTGTACAGGTACAGCTGCCAATGTAGGTTCAACACGATACGACAGTTCATCAAGGGTAGTGACTGGCGTATTGCGACGACAACTTGCTCGGGCACCGTTGACCAGACGTTTTCAATTGGTGAGAGATCTGGAGAATGTGCTGGCCAGGGCAGCAGTCGAACATTTTCTGTATCCAGAAAATCCCGTAAAGGACCTGCAACCTGCGGTCGTGCATTATCCTCCTGGAATGTAAGGTTTCGCAAGGATCGAATGAAGGGTAGAGCCGCAGGTCGTAACGCATCTGAAATGTAACGTCCACTGTTCAAAGTGCGGTCAATGCGAACAAGAGGGGACCTAGACGTGTAACCAATGGCACCCCATACCATCACGCTGAATGATACTCCAGTATGGCGATGACGAATACACACTTCCAATGTGCGTTCACCGCGATGTCGCCGAACACGGATGCGACCATAATGATGCTGTAAACAGAACTTGGATGCATCCGACAAAATGACGTTTTGCCATTCGTGCACCCAGGTTCGTCGTTGAGTACACTACCACAGGCGCTCCTGTCTGTGATGCAGCGTCAAGGGTAACCGCAGGCATGGTCTCCGAGATGATAGTCCGTGCTGCTGCAAACGTCGTCGAACTGTTAGTGCAGATGGTTGTTGTCTTGCAAACGTCCCCATCTGTTGACTCAGGGATCGAGACGTGGCTGCACGATCCGTTACAGCCATGCGGATAAGATGCCTGTCATCTGGACTGCTAGTGATACGAGGCCGTTGGAAGCCAGCACGGCGTTCCGTATTACCCTCCTGAACCCACCGATTCCATATTCTGCTATCAGTCATTGGATCTCGACCAACGCGAGCAGCAAGGTCGCGATACGATAAACCGCATTCGCCATAGGTTACAATCCGACGTTTATCAAAGTTTATCCTTACACGAGGGATCACAACAACGTTTCACCAGGCAACGCCGGTCAACTGCTGTTTGTGTATCAGAAATCGGTTGGAAACCTCCCTCATGTCAGAACGTTGTAGGTGTCGTCACCGGCTTCAGCCCTGCGTGAATCCTCTGAAAAGCTAATCATTTGCATATCAGAGCATCTTCTTCCAGTCGGTTAAATTTCGCGACTGTAGCAAGTCATCTTCGTGGTGTAGGACTTTTAATATCCAGTAGTGTAAAAGACTTTCAGACACTGGACTGGAGCTTCACGTGTGGCTTACAGTCATATCACACTCTTACATTATAGACACTAAGGAAAAAATAAAAGCAAAAGAAAACACGATACCAAGGAGTTGCTCGACTTAAACTGCAGTTGGCAGTTGTGTTTCTGCACCTGAACGTGATGTCTACTCAGATTTCGCGACAGTCACACAGGAATAGCGATAGTAGCGTCGCTAAGTGGATGCAAATCAGAGTTCATTAGAAATAAACTGACCGGCGTGAGCTTGTGTTACCTTTGAGATTAGACGTGATGAGCTCATGTGAGGCAAGAATGCATGTAAGGTGACAAATACCGTAATCAACACCTCAGTGTGTTCGTATGATAGGGCTACAGGAAGCTGGATGTTCCTTCTACGATACTGCAGGAAGACGTGGAAGGAATGTAGCCACTGTAAATGACTGCTGGTAGCGGTGGTTACTGGAATGTACCGTCGCCACAAGACAGGGCTTCAGACGGCCACGTGCCACTACCGAGAGGGAAGATCGTCGTGTTCGGCGCATTGCTCTGGCGCATCGCACTGCATCTGTATCAGCAATTTGAGCAGCAGTCGGCACCAGAGTGATACGACGAACTGTTACAAATCGGTTACTGGCTCCGAGCCAGAGGCCCTACAGCGTACATTCCACTGACCTCAAGCCACCGCCTTTAGCGACTTCAGTGCTGTCAGGAGAGACCTCTTTGGAGGCCACAGTGAAAGTCTGTTGCGTTTTCTGAAGAAATCTGGATCTGCCTCAGTGCCAGTGATGACCTATGTTGGTTAGAAAGAAGCCAATTGAGTGCCTGCTGCCAACCAGTCTGTGTGATAGAAGCGCTGGGCCTACACCTGGAATTATGATTTATTTCGCGATTTCGTACGGCAATAGAAGAAGGTCTTCGTGGTTATGTCATACATCCTGGATGAAAATTTGTGCGTCACTTTGGTGGTCGACCTGTTGTGTTCATGAACAGCATCCTCTGGAATGCTGTTGCATTACAGAGGATATTTTCCAACAGAATAACGCTCGCCCAGCTGCTGTGACCCAACATGCTCTACGGTGTGTGGATAGCTCGATCACCAGATCTGCCTCCAGTCGAGCACATTTTGGTATCATCGGATGACAAGTCCAGTGTCATCCGCAAAAAGCATTAACCGTCATGTATTGACCGACCGAGTGCAAAAAGCATGGAACGCTATCTCACAAATTGACAACACAATGCATGCACGTTTGCATGCTGGTATTCAACATTCGATGGCACCACCGGTTATTAATGTACCACCAATGGTGTATCGCACACTTAAATTGTGATCTAGCAAATCTTGCAATGCTAGTCACTGTTAATCACTTACATATGTTACTTAGACAAAAGTATCATCTAAATTTCGTTACGCGCCATTAATTATTTTTGGGTGTTCCGATTCTTTTCCCTCATAATATGTCCGACTATACATTCTCTTGGTGCGGATGCACACCGAGCCCAAATTCTTGCAGGAACCAGAAATGACGAGTGAGGTGTTCAATGGGTAGATGATGGTGCGTTAGTAGTGTGTGACAGGCTGAGAATTTGGGTCGGATTAGAAGTTTGCTCGATGGCGGAAACGGATGAGGCGACCATTCGCGTTAAGTGGAAGATCCGGATTGGAGTCCCGGTCCGAGACAAATTTCCACCTTTTATCCTCGATTCATTTCGTCGCCGAAATGTAGTTATGGTCACTGAAAGTCTTTGAACGTTACATTATTAGTTTGAGCATGTCTGTGGCATTTATGAACTACTACAATATCTTAACATTAATTGAAAGCATTCTTGAACTATATTTAATGAAATTTCTCCTTTCCTTTTTTGCTTTTTGAACTTTTGTCCCTCGTGGGCAAAGGGTTATGAACGGATTTGACATTATTACTTTAATGGGTGGCCGAATGCCCTTTCATATCGTCCCTTCGTTACCCCCGGAATATACGCACTCCAACCGTCTGCGTGTACCGCTATTCATTGAAAGTGAGCGAAAGTTTTCCTGATTTTTTGTGAATCGTGTAACTGAGGCAGGACTTGGGTATCAGCAGCCGTCTTTGATTCTCCGGGCAGATTCCAAACCAGGGGGGGGGAGAGGGGGGGGGTGTCATTACCCGTCCTCGATGCGGTGGTTTAGCATACCAAGCTATACTGGCGGGTAACGCAATTTCATGACGCAACTCAAAAAAGACTTACTAACAAATATCTATACTGTGTTTTTCAGAAGTGAATATCACTCATGGAAAGCTCAGGCCAAAAGTAGCTAAGAAGCTCCAATATACATGTGTCCGCAAATCAAACGTGGCCAAGGTATCGCATTAACTCGAACTGCGAACCAGCTGTAAACACCCTTGGGCATCACGATATTTCTTTTCGTATCTCAAGGTTTGGGATCGACTATCTGCTTGTTTACGTATGAGCAACTACTTCCCTTCTTCCCTCCGTGCGCTGTGCCGTACCGGTCTCACAATCAGTTTCGAAAGTGAAGGCACCATGAATAGATGTCACATAAATGAAGAATACCCTGTCGTGCACTTCATGCATTGCAAAGGGAATGGCAGTGCCCTTGAGGCTGCACGATTGTATGAAGTAGATTTTCCTCTCCGCAGGGCCGGCCGCTGTGACCGAGCGGTCCTAGGTGCTTCAGTCCTGAACCGCGCTGCTGCTGCGGTCGCAGGTTCGCATCCTGCCTTGAGCATGAATATGTGTGACGTCCGTAGGTTAGTTGGGTTTAAGTGGTTCTAAGTCTAGGGGACTGATCACCTCAGATGTTAAGTCCCATAGTGCTTGCAGTCTCTCCGCAGGCAACCATCCAGGCGTACATATTTAGCCGATTACATCAGAGCCTGGCAGAAACTCGCATTTTCACACACCACGTACGGGAAGGTCGACCAAGATCCATTACACTCGATGTTGAGGGAAAGGTGTTATTCTTAGTACACGAATGTCCGATTACTTCAACAAGAAGGATTGCTACCCAAGAGCGTCATGTGCTGAGAAATAGTGGTGTGTGCGCGGATTTTACTTCGCGCAAGTGCTCTATCCATTATCTCCAGCGCGTGCAAGGCTTCAACAATACAGACTTCCCTCTAGAGAGAATTTCTGCCAATGGGTGCAGATCGAAAGCTTACATATACTTCTTGAAACTCTTCTGGCAGACTCTTACTGTCCGGCTAAGGTAATACTAAGTGAAGCTCTTATAACAAACTTCATATTTGAAGAAACCAGATTCCTGAATTGAGTCTGCATTCATTGTCAACATTTAGAATAATACTGAATCAGGTAACCACCTTTCCTTTAAAAATTTTACATCCACTTGCTGTTTGTTCACTGCTTCTGCGTAGTTTTTATTGCATGTATTGAGATATTTGACTGACCGAAGAAGCTGGATTTCGGCACTGTAGAGGGTACGGAACCCAAATAACTCTACATAGTCGATAAGTTTTACCTTCCACAGACGACAATGGATGGTTAAGTTTTATCTCTAACAAGGATTATCTCGGATGATCATGTGAACTTCTACCGCGCTTCTGTTCATAGAAGTTAAATCTCGCACAGACGTCCGTCTCGTCCGTAAATCTGCGCCCTTCAGCGGAATCTAATGTACCTGTGCAGAAATACGGTGTAGCTCTCGCTGAAACGTAAGGAACGGAAAAGTTTCGTTAACCACGATCATACCATCCAGAAGACTAACCACCAGATAACTGAGACTCCTCAAACCATGTAGCAAAACGCTCTGGCTAGTTTGTACGATACGAAGCCGATACGCCAGAGGGGAATACGGCGCAAGACGTGGCTGACACAGTTTTAAACATGGCTACTTCTCAGCAACCGTATACAGTTTTCAAACATAGGAATTATACACCCAACTGGCTGCAAATAACCGTCTGATGCACTGACCTAGGTTTCGGCACCTACTGAGGGTGTCTTCATCAGAATGAAATTTTGAGAAACTGTAAAATTACATTACGCGAGAGCTACGGTCAGAATTTAGAGCAGCTATGCTCATGTAAAAATTAAAATAAAATACATTTCAGCCTTGCCACGAATGCCTAGCTAGGAACAACATCAGACTGATGTTGCTCCTAGCTAGGCATACGTGAAAAGATTGGAACGTGTTTTATTTTATTTCTGAGTTGAGCATAGCTGCTCTAAGTTCTGGCCATTGCTTTCTCGCAATGTAATTATGCGCTTTCTCAAAATTTCATTCTGATGAAAACATCCTTAGTAGGTGTCTAAGCCTAGGTCAGTGTACCAGACAGATATTTGCAACCGGTTGGCTGTATAATTACTATGTTTGGACATGGCTGACACATATTCCGTGCATTTGAAATGTGGAGAGGTGAATAGTCTCAAGAATACCCACATGGTAGTACCTATATTCTACCAAGTTCCATCTGGACCTAACGTTACAGGTTAAGCTGTAGTGCTTGTTCTCTGCATAAGTGGAGCTGATTAGAGTCTGCTGCATGTGACTATAATGCTGAAGCACAAACCGTAGTGATGATCTGCGTGAGTATTCGCAGCTTCGGTGCAATAGCTAGATCAATGTTCTCCTCGTTTCATTTCTTTTTTTGACTGCATAGTCAGGGTGCTTTGTTTGATACGGCTAACTCATCCACTTCTGAGCCCGTTTCTTTCCGGGCAAAGTGGGTGTGCGACACATAGTTCCCAGCTGGAATTTTGGGGAAAGTTATTTCCAACGCTTGCATTTGCCTTACACTCGTAGCATTTTGAGTGGTGGCGAATACTTTAACCGGACACACAGTGTCGTCATGGGAAGATCATTATCCAAGTTATTCTGGATTACTTTGAGGACATCACCTTGGACACAGCTCCTGCTAAGCCTAGTTATTATTTCGTTATCTCTACGACATATTAGTTGTCTGGCCTCATGGACGTTAAAAGCTGGGAGAGTTCTTGAACCACATTGGAAACAATGGTGGACAACGGTGGAGTTGGAAGATGTCTTTCGGTTCCTTAATGTCTTCGTCCGCCGAAGTGTTTACCGGAAACCACGCCCATGCACACTGGTATCTGCCGCTATCAGCGGCGTCCGAAGATGGAAGAACAACGCTTAGCAGATACAAGATCGGTAGTGTAATTACAATCGGGCTCTGTTCGATGGAGCACTGAATTAGTTGAAAAAAAAAAAACAGACGATTTCATATGGCGTAAAGTTCACTTGTAGAAGTTGGGTAAGTAATTCATGAAGAAAGTGTGGAGACATACCATCATAATCATGTTGTGCACATAAACGGCTTTTTTGAAAAAACACCTATTTTGACAGAGCTTCATTAAAATTTTATCAGATGGCAACACAACAACTATGAAACTGTGCAAACTAAGTTTTTCCTGATGTTTGATAGTTACCAAAAACTGTACAAAACAATTGATTTTCTGTTACACTTCCATGAAATTAATAAAAAGTCGTCCAATGATAACAACGACATGGAACTTTTGTGTTTTCGTAGTAGATACTTGGCACATTTCAGGGCTGCCATTGCTTTAGCAATAACAAGTTATATATGTTGATGAATATTAAAAGGCGATCCAGAAACCCATCTCAGCGTGCCACATGCCCATCTTTTGACAAAACCCAATGTACTAATCGCTGTTATCGCTATGCCTGGAGCAATTTCGTAGAACACGTAGCACTACCACTGTGTACGCAGTGTGGATGCCCACTTATCCTGAACTGCTTAAATAAATCTGAATGTTCCATTTTCCTTCTCTTCGTGGTCCCAAGTGCTAGTAGCCTGAGGTGTATATTTTGTGTACCACGTTGCATAAGCTTTGGATATTGTAATATGATAGTGTTGGGTTCATATTCTGGTTTGTGGGTATCTTCTTTCGTTTATCCACATTTAAAGATACCTGACATAAACACGATGTTGCAGTGCCTATGTTATTCCGAATTACGACGTAACTTTCCTTCGGACATGCATACACGTGCGAAGGGATAGGCACTGCGGGGACTACAGCCATTATTAAATACATGAAATGTATTCACAGTTCAATCATAGACTATCATCAGCTGTATAATGGAATGACAACTGTAAAAATTTGTTCTTATCGCTTGCGGTCGCCATTCATTTGGCTAACCGAGCACGTTTCGCGACCAGACCCAAACTTCGATACGTCGCCAACCACGTGCCTACAATCGGTACTCGTACTTCCAGTATGTATATTTCCGTCAGGAGAACATTTTACTTGAAAGTCGCTTGCCGGGTGTCGGAGGCTAAACACGATACTGCAGTGACTGTGTTAATCCGAATGACGATACAATGTTGCATGCTCGAGGGAACGTTGCACCGTAATTCGGAGTGTGGATGCCCTTATCCGCCACTGCCAATACATTTCATGCACCTGACATCGTCATTGGACGGAAAGGCTGTGTACGTCATCCTCTATTTCTTTAAATGTGCAAGACAGCAGTAATTTCCTCCCCACAACATCGTCCTCAGTGAACAAAACAAAACAGTTGATATCATACTATAAATCTTTTATATAGGGAAAGTTGATCAAGGCGTACCCCTTAAGGTAGAATTACAGCATTTGTTAGGATTAATTTAAATAATTCAGTTTGTTTTGCATACACAGAATCTTTATTTTTATTCTGTAAACCAGCTTCCACATAAATAAAAATATTATTTCTCAAAATGAGTTTTCAAGCTTTTTAAAATCTGTACGTTCGGTTGATTAAGGCGCCTTGTTTCTATTCCGTGCCTCCTATAGCCTAGGTCGTAATTAGGAGCCGGCCGCTATGACCGAGCATTTCGACGCGCTTCAGTCCAGAACCGCGCTGCTCCAGGGGTCGCAGGCTCGAATCCTGCCTCGGGCATGGATGTATGTGATGTCCTTAGATTAGTTAGGTTTAAGTAGTTCTAAGTCTAGGGGACTGACGACCTCAGGTGCTAAGTCCCATAGCGCTTAGATCCATGTGAACTATTTGAACGTACTTAGGATAAGTAATCAGCGAAGACATAGTAAATCCATGGAATAATGTAAGAAAATATCATAGAAACAAGTTACATATCACAAACATAACGTTAATTCCATAATTACACATAATGAAATTATACATAGGAGAAACAAAATACAAAATCTACACACTCACAATGGTGCACATCGACAGCGCAGAAAGATACGTATATAGGTTCTTTTCTGTGTTTACTTCGTAGATTCTTACTTACACTGCGTGTGAGTTTCGTATAGGAGGTGTAATTTCGAGTTTTAGTTACTGTAATCGTAAATTCAGGCAGGTTGTAGCGCATTCGTTAGGCTTTTGTTTTGTTTTGGTACGTCAGTGGCACTTGTCTGTCTAGTAGGCTCTCTGAGACCAATGTGGCCTGAGCTCCCGGTTGGTGCACATCGACAGCGCAGAAAGATACGTATATAGCTTATTTTCTGTGTTTATTTCGTAGGTTCTTACTTAAATTGCGTGTGAGTTTCGTATATGAGGTGTAATTTAAGTTTTAGTTACTGTAGTAATCGTAAATTCAGGCAGATTGTAGCGCAGTCGTTAGGCATTTGTACAGGTTAGTTCATACATTCTTTGCGTGTTTCCTTTGCGTTATCTAGGCACGGACTCGTGTTTCAGTAACTGCTGTTCAACATCGATTAGAATGGACAGGGACTGTGATTGCTGTGTTCGGATGAGGGCTGAGTTGGCATCCCTTGGCTAACAGCTGCAGGCGGCGCTGACTTCGGTCGCGCAGCTTGAGGCTGTTGCCAATGGGTACCGCTGTGGGGAGCCGGACTTGGGTACCACGGGGATGTCAACCTCGTCCCATCTGTCCCCAGATCGGTCTGCCGCTGCTGCCCTCAGTGCGGCTGAGCCCTCGCCTGTGTTTGATTGGGAGGTCGTTCCAAGGCCTGGCAGGCAGCGAAAGACGTCCCCAGAGGCTGGCCAGAAAGCCTCCCCGGTGCGTCTGGCAAACAGGTGTCAGGTACTGTCTGTGCCTGAGTCAGATGCAGCTGCCTGCCCTGTTTTATAAGATGATTCTCAGCCTTCAAGGTCTGAGCAATCGCATAGGGAGGGCTTATTCTTAGTTGGGAGCTCCAATGTTAGGCGCATAAAGGGGCCCCTTAGGGATATGGCGGCTAAGGAGGGGAAGAAATCCAGTGCGCACTCCGTGTGCATTCCGGGTGGAGTCATTACTGATGCGGAAAGGGTCCTTCCGGATGCCATGATGAGCACAGGGTGCAGCCAGCTGCAGGTGGTGGCACGAATCGGCACTAAAGACGTGTGTCGCTTTGGATGTGAGGAAATTCTCTCTGGATTCCAGCGGATATCTGATTTGGTGAAGGCTGCCGGTCTTGCTAACGAGATGGAGGCAGAGCTCACCATCTGCATCATCGTTGACAGAACCGACTGCGGACCTTTGGTGCAGAGCCGGGTGGAGGGTCTGAATCAGAGGCTCAGACGGTTTTGCGACCGTGTTGGCTGCAGATTCCTTGACTTGCGCCATAGGGTGGTGGGGTTTCGGGTTCCGCTGAGTAGGTCAGGAGTTCACTACACTCAGCTGGCGGCTACACGGGTAGCGGAGGCTGTGTGGCGTGGACTGGGCGGTTTTTTAGGTTAGAAGGCCTCGGGAAAGTACGGGGTGGGCTGCAATCTCAAAGGGTGCATGGCAAATACAGGACGTGCTAGGATCAAGGAACAGTCGGAATTGTAGTTGCAAATTGTTGTAGTTGTGCTGAGAAAGTCCCTGAGCATGAAGCGCTAATAGAAAGCACAGAAGCGGAAATCGTTATAGGTACAGAAAGCTGGCTAAAGCCTGAAATAATGTCTGCAGAAATTTTTACGAAGTCTAGGACGGTGATCAGGAAAGATAGATTAGGCAGAATTGGTGGTGGAGTATTTGTGTCTCTCAGTAGTGGTTTATCTTGTAGTGAAATCGAAGTAGATACTCCGTGCGAGGTTATACTTAACAGCCGAACAAAGTTAATAATTGACTCCTTCTACCGATCCCCAGACTCCGATGATATAGTTGCTGAACAGTTCAGAGAAAATTTGAGTCTCGTAACAGATAAATACCCCACTCATACGGTTATAGTTGGTGGGGACTTCAACCTTCCCTCCATATGTTGGCAAAAATACTTGTTCAAAACCGGTGGTAGGCAGAAAACATCTTCCGAGATTGTCCTCAATGCTTTCTCCGAAAATTATTTCGAGCAGTTTGTCCACGAAAGCGAATTGCAAATGGTTGCGAAAACACACTTGACCTCTTAGCCACAAACAATCCAGAGCTAATATAGAGCATCATGACTGATACAGGGATTAGTGATCACAAGGTCGTTGTAGCTAGGCTCAATACCGTTTCTCCCAAATCCACCAGAAACAAACGCAAAATAATTTTATTTAAAAAATTGGATAAAGTGTCACTAGAAGCCTTCTTAAGAGACAATCTCCATTCCTTCCGAACTCACTATGCAAATGTAGACGAGATGTGGCTCAAATTCAAAGATATAGTAGCAACAGCAATTGAGAGATTCATACCTCATAAATTGGTAAGAGATGGAACTGATCCCCCATGGTACACAAAACAGGTCCAAACGCTGCTGCAGAGGAAACGGAAAAAGTATGCGAAGTTCAGAAGAACGCAAAATCCAGAAGATTGGCTAAAATTTACGGACGGGCGAAATTTGGCACGGACTTCAATGCGAGATGCCTTTAATAGGTTCCACAACGAAACATTGTCTCGAAATTTGGTAGAAAATCAGAAGAAATTCTGGTCGTATGTAAAGTACACAAGCGGCAAGACGCAGTCAATACCATCGCTGCGCAGTGCCGATGGTACTGTTACCGACGACTGTGCCGCTAAAGCGGAGTTATTGAAATTCCTTAACCAGGGTAGACGAATGGAATATTCCAGAATTCGAAACACGAACAGCTGCTAGCATAAGTTTCTTATAAGTAGATATCTTAGGGGTTGCGAAGCCACTCAAATCGCTCGATACGGGCAAGTCTTCAGGTCCAGATTGTATACCGATTAGGTTATTTTCCGATTACGCTGATATAATAGCTCCCTACTTAGCAATCATAAACAACCGCTCGCTCACCAATAGATCTGTACCTACAGATTGGAAAATTGCGCAGGTCTCACCAGTGTTTAAGAAGGGTAGTAGGAGTAATCCATCGAACTACAGACCTATATCATTGACGTCGGTTTTCAGTAGGGTTTTGGAGCATATACTGTATTCAAACATTATGAATCACCTCGAAAGGAACGATCTATTGATACGTAGTCAGCATGGTTTCGGAAAACATCGTTCTTGTGCAACGCAGCTAGCTCTTTAATCGCACGAAGTAATGGCCGCTATCGACAGGGGATCTCAATTTGATTCCGTATTTCTAGATTCCCGGAAAGCTTTTGACAACGTTCCTCACAATCGACTTCTAATCAAGCTGCGGGCCTATGGGGTATCGTCTCAGTTGTTCGACTGGATTCGTGATTCCCTGTCAGGAAGGTCGCAGTTCGTAGTGATGGCAAATCATCGAGTAAAACCGAAGTGATATCAGGTGTTCCCCAGGGAAGCGTCCTGGGACCTCTGTTGTTCCTGATCTATATAAATGACCTGAGTGACAATCTGAGCAGTTCTCTTAGGTTGTTCGCAGATGATGCTGTAATTTACCGTCTAGTAAGGTCATCCGAAGACCAATATCAGTTGCAAAGCGATTTAGAAAAGATTGCTGTATGGTGTGGCAGGTGACAGTTGACGCTAAATAACGAAAAGTTTGAGGTGATCCACATGAGTTCCAAAAGAAATCCGTTGGAATTCGATTACTCGATAAATAGTACCATTCTCAAGTCTGTCAATTCAACTAAGTATCTGAGTGTTAAAATTACGAACAACTTCAGTTGGAAAGACCATATAGATAATATTGTGGGGAAGGCAAGCCAAAGGTTGCGTTTCATTGGCAGGACACTTAGAAGATGCAATAAGTCCACTAAAGAGACAGCTTACACTACACTCGTTCGTCCTCTGTTAGAATATTGCTGCGCGGTGTGGGATCCTTACCAGGTGGGATTGACGGAGGACATCGAAAGGGTGAAAAAAAAGGGCAGCTCGTTTTGTATTATCAAGTAATAGGGGAGGGAGTGTGGCAGATATGATACGTGAGTTGGGATGGAAGTCATTACAGCAAAGACGTTTTTCGTCGCGGCTAGAGCTGTTTACGAAATTTCAGTCACCAACTTTCTCTTCCGAATGCGAAAGTATTTTGTTGAGCTCAACCTACATAGGTAGGAAAGATCATCAAAATAAAATAAGAGAAATCAGAGCTCGAACAGAAAGGTTTCGGTGTTCTTTTTCCCCGCGCGCTGTTTACTGGAGAAACTGGACAATCCTATTGCTGACTGAAGCAACATTAACTTCACCAAAAATGGTATGCTTCGCAGGAAGAATAATTTAAATGTGCTTACGCCCATTACAGAGCCGTTTTTGATGAACATATGCTAGTTAAAATCTGTGATTTAGCAGACTATCGGAAGCGATTAAACTAGGACGGTTCATAAATGTAAAGAAGAAGGTGTGTGGTTAACTTCAATATTGCGCATGTAGTAAAATTTTCAAGCTCCTCAGTGCGAGAAACAGAGACATGGAAAAGCTAACATTCCTCTTGTGTGGGAAACAATGTGACAGCAAGAGGAATATTGAAAGAAATCGGCAAGGAAGCCCTGGAAATCATTTCGAAGAAATATGAAGATCCTTTCGCTATACTATTGAAATTGGAATTGAACAAAGTTAAAATGGGCGTTCTAATGCAAGATCTGCCTCGAATCTTAGAGCAGAATCCTGTAGACTACTATCACCTTTTGGATTTCGATATAAATCAATATTTTCTCCGGATTTTTAATAATATGGACATACGTGACTAAGTAATATCAAACCACGGCTTTCGAATGGAAGATGACTGCCAGGGAAACGGCAGTGTAACTGGGGACAACGATAAGATCCTAGGTTTATCTGAGTGATTGAGCTCCAACTGCGAAGATACATGACAAATTTGTATGTCAAAGCACAGTCCTAGGAGTGAACAAAATTAATGGCAGTCAACTTTTTATTTTATAAAGTGTCCGGAAATTCAGCTATTAGAACGTTCTACGCCTTTCTTCAGTAAAGAATATGGGGTTATCAGGTTGGAGGTTACAATATAGAGTTATATAACTGATTGCGTGTGTGACTCTGTGCAAGATTGTTTATGTGTATTATGCACCAACAAACAGTATTTACAATATGCTCCTCTCTGTTCTGTGCCAACTGCTTTCATGTGGCGTCAATTAACGAATATCTTACAGCATAGCTGATACGTGGTGTTTAACAACATTCAGCAATTTGTGTTCTGGGGTAATAAGGGCACTTAGCAATTGACTGACATACAAGCGGGTCTTCCAGACACACAGGGCTGAAGAAAGCTCATAAACTACGTTCTGTCAGCATACAGTTTTAACTATCTACCCGGAAACTATGTGGAAATTCTTAATATCAACCCCAATGCAGACGGTACGTTATACAGAAGTACTTAATTGAGCAAGGAGAAAAATATTTCTCTCCATCTAACACATTGCTCTTCATAATATCATCAAATATAGGAGTAGATACTGTCCAATTAGGACTACTTACTCCTAACAAATTTTAATGAAAAGAGTAAGCGTACCGCACAGACTTGAAACCATTCCCCATTAAAGAAGTTACACCTTTAACAACAGTTAATGCGCTATGCACGCGAAAAGGAAAGATTGTAAGTGGAAGGAATTGTGGTCAGAAAGCTAAAACTGTATTATATTGCTAAAACAACTACCATAAAGGAAGATTGTAAACTGCAATTGGGAAAAGAGGAAACTATTGTAGATTTGAAGGCAAGGCTTACATATGTCACACAGAGTTCATGCAGAAGCCTGGTTACGAATGTGGAATACAAGGTATTGGCGTTTACTGCAATCAGCAAAGAAAAGTGCTCAAATATTGCAGTCCTGCCCGAAAATGATGGATTGGTGCATATACATTAAAAAAACCTACAAAAAATCTCTTAATTAAATTCCACTTCCCCATGGATTTGCTTAAAAATTATGGTTACATTGTACCTAAATGCTGTGTACTGTATGTCGTGAATCAGCCAACAGAATAACTGTTTGCAGTACTTAAAAATAATAGAATAACAATGTGAAAAATGAAGCAAATCGGTCAAGAAGTTTTAAAGATTTTTACTAATAGATTTACCCCATTATAGAGTATATGTAGACTTGCGTACCCTCTGTTTAAATAAAAATTTATGTGTTTGTTGAAAATCGTGCATCTCCGAAAGTTCTTGACCAGGTGTTTTCAAATTTTGTGTCAATCGAATATTCCAATACAAGTGTACTGTTATGTACCTATTTTCTTTATATCTTTTATGTATTTATTTCAAAACTTTCGGAGATTTGCTATTAGGAACATCTACATCACAAGTACAAACGTAAATGTTTGTTTCTACAAATCCTCAGGTCCCCAGAACTTCTTCTGCTATTGCTGTGAAATCTTGCTACAGCATTCCAGTCTAATACTCAGTTGTTTTTGTATACCTATAGAAACGCCATTTGGTACATATATATATATATATATATATATATATATATATATATATATATGTAATAAGAGGTGAAACATTATAAAAATGTAAATGTGGCGTTGTTCAAAATTGTTAACCTCCGAAAGGTTTTTCCACAGCTTCTTCGAAATTTTAACTCAACGTGTTTTAGGTACCTAATTCTTAATATATGGGCGTTACATATAAAGGGAAAACGTTGTTATGAAAAGTTTCAAAATTTACCATAACAATTTACGTTAAATCTTACACGTTACTGTAATAACCGTTCAGACACATATAGACCACACACTTCTTAATATATAAATATTCAGTAGTGAAAAGTGGTCGCCAGATGGGAAAGTTATATTTCGGGTTTCTTGATTTATGATTAGAACAAAAATTTGCAATAACGGTAAACATGGCTGTAGGTCAGAGAGAGGGGAAAAGAGGAACTGGACAGAGGGATGGGAGGAAATAGACACAGGAAACTGGATGGAGGAGTTTGACAGAGAGCAGGGCCATGGGGAGAGAGAGACAGAGGGTAGAAGAAGGAGAGCATTATCACAGACTTGGAGATAGAGGTGATGGACTGAAGGAGGTGGAGAGAGAGGGGGCATGAAAAGATGAAGAGAGAGGGGTTAGGAGAAGCTGGACAGAGAGAGGGGGAAGAGGGGGGTATACAGAGCGAGCGGGAAGAAATACACAAGAAAGGGGAAGGGAGAGATGGAAAGAGACAGGGGAGCGAAGGAGATTAAGAGACGTATCCAGTTCCCATGCATATTAGAAAAGTGTGGTTTCTAATTTCTGTGTTTTCCACTAATCAGACTGAGCCACAGCAAAGGGTGCCTCGGTAAAGCTAGTGTATATTTTTTAAAAAGTAGCCTATGACCATATAAAATTATTAGACTATCATGTAGAAATCGGTAGGAAATCAGTCGAGTACTTTTCGAGATTTTTGATAAGAACGTTAAAGAACAACTTGTCAGTACATAGCAGTGAAGATAACAATCCCTTACATGTACATAGGGGCCGCGAAGGCATGATTACACTAATTACTCCATGCACAGAGGCATTTAAGCAGTCATTCTTCCGACACCCCGTCGTGAATTTAGTAAGAGAGTTAGTTAGTTAGTTATATGTTCCATAGATCATTTGAACGATTCTTTCGTCGAAGTGATACGGAAAGGACCAGTTTAAAGGACATGAAAATATGTTACAGGATTTGTTTAACTAAACAAAACATTATCATTTTGTTCCTACTCATGCAACTGCCCTACAAATTAGGTTTTTCCATTGGCTACAATTCCTTATGTAGAAATTCGTCAATGGAGTAGACGTCGTCCAAGAGCAATGATCTTACATTAGTTTTTAATCTTCCTTTGCTACCTGTCTGACATTTTATGTTACTGGAGAAATGATAAAAAATTTGATTCCCGCATGTTGAACTCTTCTTTGAGCCACTCACAGCTTTTACAGTGGGAATTAAAGATCACTTTGTCCCCAGTGTTGTAGGTATGTACATCACTGTTCTTCTCAAAGTGTGATGGATTATTTACGATAAACTTCATTATTGATAATATGTATTGTAGAGGTGCAGATAAAGTGCCCTAATATTCAATACAATTGGACATACCCACATCCATGCACGTCACATTGGTTTGCAGAGTATAGATGAAGTTGTATATTTACATCAACGTGTGACCTAAGCATGATACCACAATATGTTGGAAGCTTCGTTCTGAGTAATTTGTGGTTCTTCACCTGGACCCTTGAGTCGTCTTACCAGACAACGTAATAAAGAGTTTATAGCTGGAAGGAAGCATTTCCGTTTACTCGCTATTGGATTTTATCTTCAGACTACAAGAAAAGGAGGCGACAGTCTGCGTCACAATACGTCACAACCCCCCCCCCCCCAACAATCCAACAACCCACCCTTTCCCGAAGCATGCTGCACCTAAGCGCAGCCTCAATCTCTTTTTCTGCCTTTGTTTCTTCACGTCTATACTAAGTTTCAAAACCACTATTATGGAGACAGTAAATAGACATTTTACTTTCCGAGAATTTGTGCTCTCTTGGCAGTTGGGGACGGCTTGAGGACAACGTCGTTTAATTGCATCCGCCAGACAGGCAGGCAGCACTCACAGCATCTCTCAAGAAGGCCAAGTCTTGGGCCGCTCATTAACGAGGACAGAGACCGCAAACAACTGGAGATTAAACAGACGCCTCGACTCCAGCCGCCCCCTGCCCCACGAGGCCAAGGCGGCCTCCAACAGCCATCCAGTGAGCTCGCCTCGCTCACTCCCCCCCCCCCCCCCACCCTCCCACCCTTCCCACAGTTAGCGGTTTCGCAGGTGGAACAAAGCTGCCACCCTGCGTCGGAATGAAAGCCGGTTCATTATATTCAGGATTACAAAAAATAGGTTCAAATCGCTCTGAGCACTATGGGACTTAACATCAGAGGTCATCAGTCCCCTAGAACTTAGAACTACTTACACCTAACTAACCTAAGGACATCACACACATCCATGCCCGAGGCAGGATTCGAACCTGCGACCGTAACGGTCGCGCGGTTCCAAACTGAAGCACCTAGAACCGCTCGGCCCCTCCGGTCGGCTCTGGATTACAGATACCATATTATTTCCCACTCTTTTGGCTATGGAACACTATTTTTCAACATAATCCAAGTTCAATGTGACAGCCTTACTCCACCACAGCTTGAGTGCCTGTATGGCCAAATATTACCACTCTACTGGTCAACGTCAGAGGCCTGCTTCACCGATAACGTGGGGGCGAAATATAGGTTTTATGACTGATGGGGAAGAACATATCATTGACGTTAAATGAGCTGCTCTCAGGCGAGACGACTTGTGTAAAGCCTTTCCTTCTTATGGAGAAGGAGAAGTCCACTTGCAGATGATCCTTCGTTGTTCTTTATGGTCTTGTGTTTAGCGGCGAGGAACCCAGCGGACAAACACACGTTTGAGTGGCCCAGCTGGTGCACTACCAGAAGAGAGATCCAGGGGCGCAGAGAGACGTTTGAGATCCATCGATCACCTCAAATGAGTGTGTCCACTCATCGCAACACTGCAGGAGTCACAGATTTGTATTGTCAGTGAATGGGAGAAGATAGTCATGTCCATAGACGGAAGCCATATTTCAACACCATACTCTAGATGAATGAAGGTGTTTGAATTGTACTACATTTTCCTGACACATATTGGACGTAAATCAAGTCCTAGGTTTCATAACTGCAGTGATTCTAAGTCGGTAGCAGCGGTTTGTGAGGTACTGCGATTCCTGTGTATATATGGGGTGTAATTTCACATATCGAAAACCGTTGCTACGCATTTGTGTTTATGTTCCGGTGTCATTTCTTTCTCCCCATTACATTCTTGTTATGGGATCCCGACACTACAACGAGAATCGATAGCACAAGTGATTTGAGTTAAAACGTTTCGAACTCCTTCCATCTGGAATTTCAACATGCATAATTCAAACGTTTCTTCTTCTTCTTCTTCTTAATCATCTGTCACGTGTACCAAGTTTGCACTTACTATATACTAATAAGGAGTGCTAAACTCCTAAGCATGAAAACATCTGGAGACAGCATGTGTAATAGGATAGGTAATGTGAGTGAGGTTACTATGAAGCAATCTATGCAGAACAGCAGTTGAAATGAGAAAATCAGTCTACATCACTAGGCTGGTGAGCAGAAGTTTGGAACAGGTGTTATCATCTTTGCAGTTGCAAAATATTGAAGTGTATTGATCACATGGAACTCAGTTCTTTCTGTTCCTGCAGGTGACATTGAATATAGGAGGTATAGTACCCTCCTACATCTCATTAGCTTCAAATTAATCCAGAACCAGTGTTGGGGGGGGGGGGTTGAAGATGGGGGAAGGCTTATGAGAAGCATAGAGAGAGTCCATATAGAATTTTGGTCAGCGTCCTTGGCCTATAGGTTCAACGAGGGGGAAGTTCATTTACAAATGGGTGAGCACTACAGCATTAATCTCTGGGTTTATACCACGAATGCAAGAACACTATGTACTCCATCCACACAGGGAACAAATTGCAAATCATATTTTTGTCAATAAGAAACACCGCCTCTGTCTTTCATTTCAATCATCGTGTGTTTTGTGGGAGCAGCGTAGTTTACACCATGTAACGTCGAGTTTTCTATTAAAGCCAATGAATCGAAACGTTTTAATGTTGGTTTAGCACTGAAGACAGATTTCGAATTCGTGGTGGAAAAACAAAATGTATGGCGGTGTACAAAAGCTGCAGTCATACATTGCTTGTATGTGTTACTGCAGAAAAACAATGCACCAAATTGCTTCATAAAGAGCGACACAGAAACATTCTCTTGCAATTAACAGGCTGTGGCATATGGTCCTCCTATAGTAGAGTTGGCAAAAGTTTACATTGCTGTGTGCAGGTGACCTTGATCACTGGCCGCCTGCTCCAATGGCCCAATACTTATCTATTTATTAGATTGACACACATGCTCGATGTTACCATGCAGATGGTGTTTGCTTTCAATACATCAGAAGAAAGGCGTGCATTTATATCACATCGAGTTCTCGACCAAGTGACGTTAGTGAAATTTTTATAGTTGGCAGTGTTTCTTTGTTAGATGATACAGAATAATGCGAAGGGAAAGAATGTTTGGATGACAGACATGAATGCATACTGAAATACACAGATCTCCTTTGGACTAAAGAACCTGCATATAGTTTGGAAATGCACTGCAATCTGGTGGCAAAAAACGTGTCCTTCTTCCAGTCCCCTTATGATGTCAGGTCCTGCTGATTTTCTCTATAAGAAACACGCATGGAACTGCTCATACTCTCTTTTCTACCACCTTGTGTTGCAAGAGAAAATTTCATTTGGCGCTGGTTTTACACACAACACATAGTGGGCAGAGCTAGAACAGCATGCTCCCATTGGCACTGAGTGGTAACACGGTCTCAGCTCAACCTGTTTCTCCATAGGATGCAGAGTGTGGTACACATAGTGCTCTGTGACTTCCGCTCAGTTTAGACTTAAACTGGAATGATCACATGTACAAAGCTGCAGGGAAAGCGGGGCAGATACTGAAGAACATTTTCAAAATGCAGAGAGAGTCTAACACCAAAGTGAGGTTTTGCTGTATTGGCTCCTTAGAATATAAGTTCGAAGTAGATGACTGCTTTACCGATAAGAGAGTGCAACGAATATGATTCACTAGTGGCTGTAATCAACAAAAGACATCTACATAGCATGTAACGCAAGTACATAGCAGAATGGAGTGACCTGATTCCCGATCGCATAACAATTTCTACCAGTAGGTGTAAAACTACACTTCTGAAAAATCGGTGCATTCGTCATTTCCTACGACTTCAATCTAGCATTGCATTTTGAAACGTGATTCATCACATAGCACACCATCTACTTTATGAGATCATTCTCAGTCAAACATCATCCTCTCTCTTCCATAACGTGGTGAATATATCGTAGAAACTCTGTTAATGTCCACGTGGTACCGGGACAGAATGTGTTATAAATATTATTTTTGTGGAAAATATCTAACAGTGGCATGAGGGAGTTTCATATATCAGCCTAATATCATGTTCCTTAGCAGAATCGTTTCTAAATTCGATGGGATGGGTGATTTTATTATGAACTTACACCTCCGGCGACGTGACCCCGCAGTTTCTGTCGGTTAATAAACACCACTTCGACCTCCATCTACATTCAATGCCACGATATTTGTCAGGAAAACCACTTCATTCGGAAACAGAACCACACCTCAATTTATAAACAACGTATAGTTATTAACAAGGGTATTGTGGGTGACTCTTGTGCGTGACTGTAGAACCAAGACCACTTTTAACTGAGGGTGACAGTAACATGGTCATTAAGATCGTTTTTTAATAGCTTGTTGCATCTACGACGATTTCGTCTCCATTCTCAAGACACATTGGTACATCTCCAAGAAAAACAAAAGGAGCATGTTCGTCCATCTTGGAATTTACGCTCAATAATGTCTGGTGTCACCAGCATTCAGTTATTGGCGAATTGTTATATGCAGTAAGGGGTGTGTGGTACACTGGCAGGGATCACCAGGCTTATAAAGTAAGTGTTGGTGTGTAAAGTTTCTGTGGTAGGAGTTCTGATATACTAGGATCGTGGTTTACTGATTCACAATATATTGCAGTTACTCTGTCTTGTAGTGGTACTTGCTGTTACTTTCCTATCACACTGTAGGCTTTTTAGGCCCTTTCCTCCTCATTTAACGTCCTCATATAGCTGAGAGAACAAAATTAGGGATTCTACAGTGCTTTAAAAATCCGATTGCAATTTACTGATTGATCAGTTTGTTATTTCTGATATTGGTATTGTGAGCACACACTAGTCAAGCTCCGTCAGATATTGCTTAATGGTATAGCATGCAATTGAGCCGAAATTTGCAATTTTAGCTACCTCCAACGTTGTGGATACCCTGTCAAATTACCTAACGGTGCCATTAGACGCCAGCATAAGGAAGGGGAAAAATCTAGAAAAGGAATGAGCATGACTTGAAAACCAGGCAACTGCAGGTGGAAATCCCACCAAATATACCAGTCCTAGTATCCAGCAATAGGATTCAAGGGAAAACTGGCAACACATGTCAGACATCGATTTAATTAATTAATTAATCAATGAATAGGACAGAGTGAGGGGTCATTTCTAGACATCCACAGCTGGGGATTTAACATATATCTATTACTTTGTTCAGGATATAGAGGGGTTATTGTGGCACAGAAAAAAGGTTCACTATTCAGGAAGTAACCACCTGAGAATGAGCGAACGAGCGAGTGTGTGTGTGTGTGTGTGTGTGTGTGTGTGTGAGAGAGAGAGAGAGAGAGAGAGAGAGAGAGAGCATGTGATCCAGGAGGAGTTTCCTAGGCATCAACGTCAAAGATTTAGCGCAACTTGTATCAAAGTGTTGCTACCAACAAATTCTTTGTTTCAGTGGAAGTGATCAGATGGGTGAGGGGGAGGAAAGATGTGAATTCGAGGGAGAAGGGGTCTGGAGTTGCTTCTGCCAGCCTCCTCCTCCACTGGTACTGCAAACTAACTCAGTCAATATCTGTACAGTAGTGTGAGAACACAGAACAGCTGCTGCCACTGACTTTGTGTGGAAGGTGTGTATTTGGGTGCAGATTGTGCAGGTGCTATTACCAGAAGTAGACATTTTGGGTAACAAAGGATGCTGACACTTACATAGGGGACAATAGTTGTAGAGGTGTCCTGGCCGCTGGGCAGTCACGAAAGAGGAAAAGTAGTGCAGGAATCTGTGACACTATGGTCTGCTGGCTTGGGCAGGATAGACAGAATACTTCCAAGCAGTGACACATGACTTAAAGTAGCCACTTGGGGTGTGCTATTACTGCAAGACGGCTTGTGGTGCTGTGGCCTGCAGCAATCGCGGGGCTTGAGCATGTGTAGCGCGGCCTCTTGGACACCAGTGTGTGGTGGAACTTAGCGAAGAAGCTGGAGCTTGTGCACATGAAGAAGCAATGTCCTGGTCAGCATGCCTACCCTGCGGCAGGTGCAAAGAAGCAATTGGTAGATTATGCATGGTGGGTTATGTTGATGTAAATTTCGTGATGGTATTCCTTGAGCGAGTGCAGAAAAAGCATTCGATTTAATCACATATTTCCGATGTATTTTACAAGACCTGCATCTTCCAGAACAGCAGAGAATGATGAGCTAGATAGATCCAATCACTTCGACTTGATTTTTATAAGTAGACAGTTCATCCTTTGCTATGTAATTGAAATATATTTGAATTTCCTGTCGGGAGATCCTCCCTCTTCAGCACAGACTGAGTCGTGTTCTCACCAGTTTATGAGTGGGGGAGATAGAGTGGGAAGGGGCTGTTTGTACAACTCAAGCTTGAAAGTGTGGTTGTATAAGCAAGGGGGAGGGAGGAGTATTACAGGTGTCCAGTGGGGGTGAATCAGTGGGGTGTTTTCCTGGGAGGATAGATAATCCACAGTGTGTCATAAATCAACCCTCAGGGGCTCATTAACCATTTTGCAGAGCAATAGGTTAAGGTCATAAGTGCATCAGCTGCCACAATTTTATTGATTTGCATATAAATTTGATATCAAATGTGCGCTCGTACCAGCTTTACTCTACTACTTCTGGCAACTAAGAGATCAGAGTAGTTTGTGCTGCCTTGTTGTGGTGATGGCAAATGTCTCGTGCAACAACTAACCATGGTTTTCTTCTCTTCAAGGTGTCTCTAGAAATTCTGTAAGTGCCTCTTGATAGGTTCTGTGCATCGGTTTTACGTCAAAAGAAACTCAATGACAGCTCCCTGCTTGGAACGCACCTCGGTTACAGACGTCATTTTGAAGGCTACGTATTTCGCTGTCACCTGTCTGAACTTCATGAAGCTATTGAGGCTGAAATGAGGAGATTCATCACGGCAGAATAGATTTGGTATGAAAGTGTTAGAGTGCTCTTTAAGACATTCTGGTAAATTCATTTGTATTCCGAAAAGCGAAAAGCTGACTTTTGAAATGAGGTTGACCTCCCAGATATCTCCCATATCCCTAAAATGAAACCAATAACAGAACTAGCTACAGGATGTACTGAACTATTGTGGAACAAAGGATGGCCGGCCAGAGTGGCCGTGCGGTTCTAGGCGCTACAGTCTGGAACCGCGTGACCGCTACGGTCACAGGTTCGAATCCTGCTTCGGGCATGGATGTGTGTGATGTCCTTTGGTTAGTTAGGTTTAAGTAGTTCTAAGTTCTAGGGGACTGACGACCTCAGAAGTTAAGTCCCATAGTGCTAAGAGCCATTTGAACCATTTGAACAAAGGATGGATGTAACAGCGTGTAAGTGGGCAGTGTGCTGAGACAGGTGTACTGTCCAGCAAACTAGTCGAGATGGCCCCATGGATAGCACTCAAGACTCACAATGTCTATGAACAGTTTTAAATGTGCGTGCGGCCATCATGATTTATATTTTCTGTTATTACCCTAAATCATTGTATGCAGACGCTACGATGGTTCCTTTGTAAGAGCACTGTCAATTTCCTTCCCCGTCGCTGAACAAATGTTAGCCTGTGCTTCGTCTCTCTAATGATCTCGATGATGACAGGACGATAATATCCATCTTTGTTTTTACTGTCTGCGTGTATATTAAGGCCTGACTATTATATGAATTGTAATTATCCATTAATCTACTTTGAAACACGATCTGACAGAGAGTTGACCGGAAGGTGAGGGCACAGTAGGATACATTTGCAGAAATTCTACGCGAAGGATAAGACATACTCACAGCTTGTTCAACTGAACATTGAAAGCTGTGTAATTACTCAGAAAAGCCTCCCAAAATGGGACAGTTTTCATTGCCTGGCTGACTGACAGCAACTTGCAGTCTTCTACTTGCTGGATGGGTACCTGAGTGCTGCCTAGCAGACTGTAAGTGTACCGCTTTCCTGGCTATACCCTGTGTGTGCTGTGGTAGTCATTGTCTTACCCTTTCACGACAGCCGCCATCCGGAAGACGCTGTGAGTACGGATCTACGTATGTGTCAGTCTTCGAATGCGCTGAGGCCTTCAAGTTTACCGTGGGGTGTCAGCAGGCGGTCACACGGGGTCCTGCTGCCACCACCGCCACTGCCACCGCTACGTTAATAAGTACGGCCACGAAATCCTGCCGACTTATAGGTATCACTTTTATGGACAAGTTGTTTACACCAGCCACAAAAGATTGTAGATCCTGGGTGGAAATAAGTTACTGAGTGATCTGCCTTTTCTCTTCCGGTGTCGTGATAATGATGTAATCCCGAAATTCGCCACAATCGGTCATTATGTGCAGACCACGAAAGCCGGGAAGATCTACAAAAGGGCCGGTCAAGTACCTTTTCTTGAAAGAATCTAGCAAATACGCAGTGAGTTGGATAATAAAAGGTCCTTGTTAATTGCTTTGCTTTTTTAATGGCGACCGCTCTCTCACCTCAAGAGTGGGATAATGTGTACATAATAACGTTTGATCACTCAACAAGATATGAAACAAAAAGAGAAATTCACCAAACTAATGGATAAAGTGCTCAAGAAAGACGTCATTGGGAATCCGAAACGGGTAGTGGTGAACCTCTCGTTCAGAAGTACAACATGAAGCAGCTGTTTCAGTTTTTGGCAAAGGTCTGAATTTCGCAACTACAACCAAAGAGAATTCCTCTTGAACAAATCGTGAGGGCCGTCGAAGCATCCTTATTTTGTCTTCCGAAAGTGCAGGCCGAACAAGTAAGAGAAGATGTGTCTAGAATTCTATATTAATCGAAAACACATAAAAGCAACCTAACACCGCAGGTACGGAAAGCTCTTAAGAAATCAAGAGAAAGGAAAGCATCGTTGTGACGAAATCAGATAAGGGAAATGCTACAGTTGTAAAGAACGCTTTGGAATACCACAAGGAGATGTAACAACTGTTACCAGACCCTGTGTGCCGCAAGTTGAAAACCCAACCGACGAACTGAATCGTTTGGAAAGTGAAAAATCTGATATCAGTCTCCAGAACGGATAGCTGTATTATAAAAAATACCTGTCTCACCCAGGATGTATGGACTACCGGAGAGCTACAAGGAATCGGTTGCTATGAGACTTATTAGCGAATGTGATCAACTAGCCTACTTACTTTTTAGCAAGTCACTGATCTGGAAAACCGGGACGTATAGTAGAAAAAACAAATACTTTAGTCAATGATTCGAGACATCTTTTAGAAATTATGTGCACAGTGAAGATATCAGCAAGTGACATTCCTGTTTGCTTCGATGTGACGTTGTTTACTAACATTCCAGTATCAGGTGCAATGTAGATCACAAGGAAGAAAGTTATTCCAGATTATTGTGACTTAATTAACTTATGGCTGCGTACGAACTATTTTAGTACAATGATGAATTCTATGAGCGGTCTTATGGTCTTGCTATGAGGTCACCCTAGTCGCCAATAGCATCTCCCATTTTTATGGAACATTTTCAGCAACAGTCATTAAGTAAGTGCACCTTTGAAGCCTTCCTGTTAGCCCCGCTATGAGGATGACATATTTGTTATATGGCCACACAGCGATGAAAAGCTTCATTGGTCCCATAATTTCTTAAATAGTATTCACTCAAAAATATACCTTATTATTGAGGTAGAGAGTGAGGTCAGTCTAGTGTTCCTACATGTGTTGGTATATAGAAGATATGACAACACTCTAGGTTAGAGTAACCTTGATGCCCAGTGATCTTCTGGGCGGAGGGATGACCTTTACAGTATTAATCAGCACGTGTACAAATCTTGGTCTTTGTAATACCCGTGAACAGACATCGATCTTCCAGCAATCACAGAAACGCAATTTTCAAACAATGGAAAATCTAGGATTGAGTAATGAGAAAATTATGCGAAGGACAGATTGCTACTCACCGTACAGTGAAGATACTGAGTCGCAGATAGGAGAACACGAAGACTCCCAGACAATCGAGTTTAGGGCAACAAGCCTTACTTGCAATTAGACAAAACACACACACGCACAAACACACACACACACACCCACACACACACATACACACACACACACACTAACCTTTGTATCTCTGGATGTTGCTACACGAAATACGGGGCCAACATGTTTCACAGATCGCAAGACTGTTGACGGTTACCTATGCCAGAGAAGTTTAGGACTACTGGAAAACGACAACCACTGGGAATTCGCACTACAAGAAGCCTCCCTCACAGCCTCATGTGAATAAATGAGAGGCTTATTCGCAACAATTTTAACATCATGTAAAGCATCGAACCGAAAACCAGCATCCGCAGATCCTGATTTAGGTTTCCCGTGATTCCCCTAAATCGCTTGAGGCAAATAACGGTATGGTCCCTTCGAAAGGGCGTGGCCGACTTCCTTCCCTAATCCGAGGGACCAATGACCTCACTGTTTGTTCCTCTCCTCCAAATCAACCAACCAACCAAACCACTCCTCTTGACAACGAAAAGGAAATTTACAACGTTATCATGGACCGGATCGACAACAACACAGTTATTTACTTGGAAACACCAGGCAGCACTGCGAAAACGTTTCTAATAAATCTGTTGCTGGCGGAAATACGTGCTAAACAACACATGGCACTGACACTGGCACCATCCGGTGTTGCAGCTACACTTATGGAAAGAGGACAAGCTGGCCGTTGAATATAGCCGAAGAACATGGGGCTGGGGAGGGCGCTGATGGCAGAGGGCATGGGACATTTTAGTGGTGCCAGTTGGGTCTGACAGTTGATCGGACCCACTAGGCATGGTCTGCACATCAGTAGGTATGGAAGGGGGGGTGGAGGGGGGGCTGGCAAATCTAATGGGTGACAGTGTATTGTATTGGTGGTGGGATAAAAAAAATGGTCGAAATGGCTCTTAGCACTGTAGGACTTAACATCTGAGGTCATCAGTCCCCTAGAACTTAGAACTACTTAAACCTAACTAACCTAAGGACATCACACACATAAATGCCCGAGGCAGGATTCGAACCTGCGACCGTTGCAATCGCACGGTTCCAGACTGAAGCGCCTAGAACCGCTCGGCCACACAAGGGCTGGCGTGGTGGGATCACTCATGCAAAAAACCTTTAGTAGTTGGTGTTAGAGCTGCACCTTTTTAGATTGAAGTCAGCTGATAGTTATACCTGCTTAAAGGAAGTCCCTCTAACTAAAGCCTCACCTTCAGAGCACGTCATGTTTCCTAGCAGAGAAGGAAGAAACATATTTCATCAAAATAGACATAAAATTAATGAACTGCTTACAGATGTTGACTCTGAAACTATTGGTATGTCGGAGGACCACTTAAATCATTTGACAATTCAAAGGTTTCCTTTACCAGTATACAGATTAGCTGGCTGTTTTCCAAGGAGTTCTTTGCAGGGTGATGGAGTGGCCATATATGTAAAAAACAGTATTCCATTTGAGTCCATAGACGCATCACGGCACTACATTGAACAGATATTTGAATGGTGTGCAGGGGCAGTTGAATTTAGTGAAACTAAACTTCTAATTGTTGTTTTTTATAGGTCCCTTAACTTCAGAGCATTTCCGCTCAAGCTATAGAGGGTTCTTGATTCACTTTATAGGAAGTACCAGAAATTGATTATATGTGGTGACTTCAATATAAATTTGGTATATGATGTTGGTACATCCCCTAAATTCATATTATCTGACGCAGACTGTGTCTTTTCCAACTAGGGTGCAGGGAAACAGTATAACAGCCATAGATAATATTTGTATTCATTCTTCATTACTAGGTGGGTATCCTATTAGTTAAAGGGTGAATGGGTTTTCAGACTATGATGCACAATTTTAACACTAAAAGGCATTTGTACTCAAACAAATGTCACATATAATTACAAGCTATGTAGGAAAGTTAATCCAACAGCAACAGAAAGTTTTTTAAATTTTGTCAAGGAACAAGAGTGGCAGGATGTTTATGGTGCCGATAACATAGATGATAAATATAATGTTTCCCTAACACATTCCTCATCCTCTTTCAGAGTTACTTTCCATTAGAATTCTCTAAAGGGGGTACTAGCAGTAATGGGCAGTCTGGATGGCTGACTAGTGGTATAAGCATATCCTGTAGAACAAAGTGGGAATTATATCAAAATGTTAGAAATAGTCCCAATCAAGCCTCAGTGGTACATTACAAACAGTATTGTAAGTTGCTTAAAAACGTTATTAGGAAGGCAAAGAGTATGTGGTATGCAATCAAAATAGCTAATTCACAGGATAAAATTTATACCATATGGTCAGTTGTGAAGGAAGTGTCTGGTCAGCAGCACAAGGTCGACAATATATAGTCAGTTTGTAGTAAAAATATTTCTGTTAATGATAAATAAAAATTTAGTTTCTACAGGGAACCACATAACTTTCTTAGCAAATGCCTTTCCGAGATTGGTGTCTGAAATACTCCTCTGTGATACAGTCAAGGGGGAAACACGTTTGTACGGTGTATAGTGGGCCTACTGCTCCAATTTTCATCATTCCTGAATGAACTCATATTGGAATTCCTTGTTTTCATCGCTGAGAGATTTTTCTTGTTGTGTTTCACGTATGAGAGATAGGGACGTCGACTTTTGCTGATGGATCCGCTAGTTACAATCGTTAAAAAGCTGTTAATGTTGTGTTCTGAGGTGGTTGACTTGGAATTTTTCTGCCGTTGTCTCTTGTGAAGTAACCTATTCTCACTGAATTGCAGCATTCTACGTTTATGTGTGCTTCGAACATTTTGGAATGTAGTGTGTTGTATGGTACTGCCCACTGATTATATATGTCCAGTTCATCGCTGCTTGTATTTGTATTTTTGCTGTGAAGTCGTCGTTTTTTGGTGATCGCTTTCCGTATGTTGGATAACCATCAGCTCCGGTTTGTGTGTCATGAATGTATGGTGTTGGTTATTTTTTGTTTATTTTCCAACACTCATACACGGCAAATTTGGGGTTCATTTGTATGCATAGTCTATGAATAAAGTGTGTCACAACTATGTCGTACAGTTCCGGATCTTCTTGAGGCTTGGGAAATTCTGTCTGGACGCTTTTGTCGACACCGTGGGATGAATTCTGTCTTATAGCCGTACGAGATTGTGTGACTGTCGGCAGTCGATTGTGTACATCCAGCATCTAACGGTTCCAAAGACGTGGTATTGTGATGACATCAATAAATGTCATTTGTTTTTGCCCGAAAACTTGGGGTATTGTGTCATGTTGATGCATCGACGCTTGTGCGTATCTCAGTTTGTTTCTTTATTTCTGGTCATGACCCGTTGCATTTGAGTGTTATGAAGAGGTCAGGTCGTTCATATTTTCTTACCTAGGTCATGGCATCTTGAGCGTATTCGTGCATGTGTCTCGGACTTCCTATAAATGACGATAATAAGATTGTTTCCATCATTCATGATTGCCTTTCGAAAGTGGATGTATTATTCCGTGTACGGTTTCTTCTGATTCCGCCATATGTAAAGTATCCGTTACGCTTCTGTTTTTGCATACATATCTATCAGCAATTGTTGGAATAAACAGTATTGAGAATGCGATTGTATGTTTCACTGTCTCTGATCATTAAGCAGTGAACATAGAACTCCTTGCAAGTTTTTTGTTTGTTTCTACAACTGATTCTGGTTGAAATTGTATCAATTGAAATTACATCCCTTCTCTCAATGCAGAAACATTAATGGATATTTGAGGGCATCATATAGACGATGCTTCTCTTCAATGCGTCGTGGTTCTCTACCTTGTTGTACAGTTATTTCGCGGCTTGTGGTTTCTTTGTCCAAAATTACGATGGCGGCGTTGTCTATCTGAGGTGCATTAAATCGACGTTCGTAGTCTCCAGGAGGTCTTTTGTCGACTCGATCTATAACTTTATAGTCATCAGAAATCGTTCGGTCTAATGCCGTTTTGAGTATGTGAATCAGTTAACTGTATTTGTGTAAGATCCTCTAGGCATCGTGGACTAGTTCTGCTCCCAGTGCACTGATATTCGTACATCATTGATCGATTCTGTTTCTTCACTTCCGATCAACTGTACTTGCAGAAATTTATGCTCTTCGTTGAGTAGTCTCAGAAATGATCCCACATTGCCAAAGATTAGTCCTTTGATGGAAGAACCAGAATCGATTTCATCTCTATTAATTTTGATTAAAATTGTTCAAATGGCTCTGAGCACTATGGGACTTAACATCTTAGGTCATCAGTCCCCTAGAACTTAGAACTACTTAAACCTAACTAACCTAAGGACATCACACCCATCCATGCCCCAGGCAGGATTCGAACCTGCGACCGTAGCAGTCCCGCGGTTCCGGACTACAGCGCCTAGAACCGCACGGCCACCGCGGTCGGCAACTTTGATTAATGTGACACCGAAAGAAGTCATTTGGAATTAGCCGTTGTACGCTTTTATATTATAGAGGAAATGTTTTGATTCTCTGTTTTCCCCGGTCACCTGATGTAAAAATTCCAGCGTATGTGCTTCCAGTGGTATCAGTCTAACATTTCCATTCATGCAGCAGAATCCTGACATTCTCTACAGAATTTTTTCACGTTCCAAAATTGGCAGATGTTGACCTTTTTTCGGATTACAATGTGTTTGTGTGTGTTATATTCTTTCGTCGGTGCGTAACGGAATACTTGATTTGTCAGGTTGAACTGGTTACATGTCCTCGTCCGCATTTGTCGTAGGGTGATATTTTCATTGCTAGCTTGAGTTTACAGTCTTTTGTTATAAGATTGTGTCGCAATTCTTGATTCTTCAGTTCGTTCATTTGGCTGATCTTCAGATTCCCTGCTTCTCGAGGTGCTCATAGAGCTCATAGAGAACTTACACGTGTTCGAGTTGTTCGTCTCTTCCGTTTTTTCATACTTTTTTGTTTTCACCGTTTTGCTTCACAACTGGCAAGATCTCCTCCTCTTTTAAGTTTGGGAATTGTCTAAATATAGGTAAGTACATAAAATCAACTTTTTATTAACAGATACACTTTGCACACTTTCCATACTGTATGTTCGGCTTATATTCCGTCACTGTACCACTTTAACTACTAACACTTCACTGATTGTCGTTAGCCAGCCATTGCACTGCTTTTGCGATTCCTCCCTTCATCAGTAATAAGAAACTGACGTTCTAACCGCCCGCATTTCGTGGTCGTGCGGTAGCGTTCTCGCTTCCCACGCCCGGGTTCCCGGGTTCGATTCCCGGCGGGGTCAGGGATTTTCTCTGCCTCGTGATGGCTGGGTGTTGTGTGCTGTCCTTAGGTTAGTTAGGTTTAAGTAGTTCTAAGTTCTAGGGGACTGTTGACCATAGATGTTAAGTCCCATAGTGCTCAGAGCCATTTTTTGACGTTCTAACCCACAACGGATCTTGCTTATATACCGCCACCAATGGATAGCCCCACCACTGGCGAATTTCGGAACATACCAAAAAAGCTTCGAATGGTACACAATGTTTCGGAACATTCCACAGCTGGATGATTCTGGATGTTCCCCATGATTATGGAATCTTTCCTAATGTACCAGACTATAACCTAACATTCCAAAATATCCTATACCATCGAGGAACATTCTGTAATGTTGTGGAGTGCTCGAATAATCTCGAATACTGTGTAGTAAATCATCCGTCATTTCATGGTAGAACGACATTATAATAAATGAAAAGCAATAGTTCGGTTTTGTCCTGCAGTACTACTTTTATTGTGTTAGACGGTTTATGGCTTAAAAGATTCAAATGGTTCTAACAACTATGGGACGTAACAACTGAGGTCATCAGTCCCCTACGGCATACAAGGCCGTCTTCAGATATATACTGAGTATTGCCACCAAGGAAGTTACAATGTTTGTGAGCACCATTGGAAGAGAAGTTACACATCTAGATTGAAGCAGAAACGTACAGTAAATAATATCTCTGACAGTGTGGTGGTAATGTAATACAAATAGTAAAGAGTTGAAAATTAAATAAATAAAAACGGAGTAAACAGGAATACTTCTACACAAAACCGGAACAGCAAGTGTACATAACTGCTCATATTAACAAACAAAACAAATAAAATAAAATTAGTACTCGAAAAGGCTACTTGAGGAGCCATAAAACATGGAGAGTGGTACATAAACCAATTTCGAGGGTTGCCCAGAAAGTAATGCACCGCATTTTGTTACTCAGCCTAAAACAATGTTACGAACGTTAATCGTTACGTATGTATCATTTAAGGTCTCCTGAGTCAGGGTGCCAAGTTTTCGTCACTTCCAACAGATAGTATAGCTGCAGGAAAGTTTCAAAATGGCCTCTGTATGTGATGTATATTACAAGCAACGTGCCGTCATCGAATTTCTCACTACAGCGAAATAATTTGAGGCGAATATTCACAAACGCTCGTGAAAAGTCTATGGAGCATCTGCTGTCGACAGAAGTTCAGTTAGTTGCTGGGCACGGAGGGTGAGGTCATCAGAAGGCGGTTCGGCGGAGCTCCACGATCTGCAGCGGTCGGGGACACCACCCACGGCTGTCACACCTGACATGTTGCAGCGAGCTCATCATTCGCATGGACAGACGCATTACGACTCGGCAGTTGGCGCTGCATCTGTCAATCAGAAAGGAAGTGTGAATGCAATTATCTGCATTCTTGGATATACAAAAGTGTGTGCAAGATGGGTGACACGGTGTCTAACGGTGGATTACAAATCGGACAGAAAAAAACATTTATCATCACTTGTTGCAACGTTTTGAAGCTGAAGAGGAGGCCTCCTTTTCCTGGACTGTGACAGGTGATGAAATCCAGATTCACCATTTTGAGCCCGAAACAGAACGACAGTCGGTGGAATAGCGCAATTCCCACTCCCCACAGAAGAAAGAACTGCTTCCGCTAGTAAGGTCATGATCAATGTGTTTTGGGACTGTGAAGGTGTGATCCACATTGATGTGATGCCCAGAGACTATACCATTAATTGAGAAGCATATGTCAACACATTAACAAAACCCAAGACGCCCTTCCGGTGACGTCGGCGGCAAAGCAACCAAAGAGATGTTTCGCACAATAACGTTCGGTGTCACACAAGTCTGAGGATTGCTGAACACATTGTAGGGAAGCAGCCTACGCACGCCGTAGTAAATTCACATCAGTCTTTCCATTGTGTGCCAGCCAGTCCGCTGTAACTAGCTATGACGTCATAAATGTTGCGCAATACTTTAAAAATCAAGCAAATAACCTAAAACTTTTCTAGCATGTCAGGAGTAATACTAAATCAACATGTGTTGAATGTCAGTTTAATAACTTTAACCATTTTCTAAATTTGGAAATTTTTCTGTAAAAATCATTGGCGCAACAGAAAAGAGCTAGGGACTTAAAAATTTATATTTAGATTCCTTTTCCATAATAATTTAATAGAAACAGTACTTTGGATCTCACAAATTAACATTTTAGTTGAAATACACAATTTTCTGGTTTTTGTCTTAAAAATTAAGGAAGCAAGATAGATTAAGTAGGCTAATAAATAAGGCTAGGATGTTTATATTTAAGTAGAATGGAGATCCCCTATAACCATAAAGATGTGAGAAGTTTCATTTGAATAACTATAAAACTATAGCGATACCGTATCTCCAAAGGGCAAGTTCAGAGCTTGTCTTCTGCGTGCAGTGTAATTAAATTAATTCTCTCGCCCAAAACATTTAACTTAGCCACGTCAAACTTTTATTATGATTACTTACCTGTATGTTGAATGCACATTTAAATTGAGAGTTTCATCGGCCATCAGCAAAAGAAGCTATGATTTATTCGGTAACTTAAAGTGGTGCATTACTAGCCCAGCGGCTAGTCGGGAGAGCCGATTTGATCAGGCGTTCCCTTAGCCGTCCGCACCGCGGTTTTATATATAAGAACGCTGCGAGAGGAAAAAAGGCCCCAGTTCTCTCCAGACGCTGAATAACACACCATCTGTGTCGGGAGTCGCGTCGCGTCGGTATCATTGCTATAAACATCCTCGGATGCCGTATTAAGTTACTCGGGAAACGCGTAACCATGAAATCATTTTCGAGTGAAGTGTTAATTCTGGGATGACTTTAATTATCGATCTTCAGTTTGCGTATGTCGTATTTTCACGTGCCGTAGCGGGACAGACATTCTACCATTATTTAGCGTGGTCTTTGATGAACATTATCATCAAATTATGGCGAGCATTCATTTAAATATTTAATTTCGACAGTTATAGTGGCATCAGCGCATTAGACTCTGAACTGCTCTGTTAGTCAGATTGTGTGGATTCTTTTTTTTTTTTTTTTCATCTGTGACTTTCAGAATATAGAGAAACTTTTTTTTTTTCACGATCGTTTTTGATTATAAATCCCAGCAAACGTACGGTAAATGCAATTTTTTTTAGTGTGATGGCACTGCATTTTAAAAGGTAAAAAAGCAAAAAGAAAAAAAAAACAAATAAAAAGGAGCAAACTGGTAAAAGTAGGATATTCTCAAAATTGAGTCTCTGTAACAGTATGCAGTAAATAAATGAACAAATTAAAATAAAAACAATACTTTTCATCTTTTTGCTTTTTACAATGCAGTACCATCAGACTGTCAAAGATGTTATTAACTGTACATTTTTCTTCAATTTATATGTGTAGCTTCTCTTCCAATGTTGTTTACAAACACTGTAACATCTGTCGTGACAATACTCTGTATATGTCTGGAGATGGCCTTGCAAGCTGAGAACTGGTTAACACAATAACGGTAACACTGTAGAACAAAATCTATCGAATATTCTTGAATATTCTCGAATGTTCTCAAATATTCTCGAATGTTATGGAATGTTCTAGAAATTTCTAGACGGCGGAACTTCCCAACCCTAATATCTCCAAGAGCACGCCGTTCAGGTAAAAGTGGGAACTTTCTTCATAGATAGGGAATAGCGGTTTACCTCACCATATAACTCCCATGATCGTACCGGTATCCGTTTCTGAGTTTTAGCGTACGCAATTGTACACTTTCTTTTACAATATATATTTGTTATATGCTCCGTCGGTACTTGTATGAATTTGTCCTTCTTGTGCGTATTTCTTCTTGACCATTCGGAATGACATTTTCCCAAAAGAAAAAGAAAAAAAAGTCTATCAAGCAAACTTTGTTTTGCTTCCAGTGGCACATCAACCAGAATAACAGCTTGTCTTGTAGGTTTCTTCGGTATGAGAATACGAACAGCTGTACTTTTCTTTTCAGTAGAGCCCAATATGTGTCCTTCGGTAAAGGCTTCTCACAGTGTACCGTTCACGTAAATCTGACGATACTAATAGCGTAACACGAAACTAACTTCAAGTCTCGTGTACTGACACACAGTGCACGTATTGAGGATAACGTAACGGCGCATTTCCTGGGGTTGGCAGTAACCGAGGAAAATCCACACTTGTCCAGCAGCCAACTCTCTTCAAGTGAAGGTTTATGTGAGTGCTAGTAGATTACTCCTAAACCTGCACTACGCACCAGTACTGGAGAGACAGAAACAATTTTGTGTAGCGTTTTTAATAACGAGGTATTCGCGTGAATGGTAGAGTGTGATACGTTTTTCAGCAGGCGTTGCGGTAGAGAGAGCAAGTGGTTTACCGATTAAAAACCATAGCGTGCCATTTAAAGAGGACGTATTGATGTACGTATCTTCGAAATGAAAAACGTTACAAGAAAGGCAGTCATCCTGGTTAATGACCCCTCGTAACTAAACAACATTTTAGAGATGCATTTTTTATTGTACTTCAGGACAAAAAGTAATTTTTGGGGGCTAGATAAATGGGACACCCAGTATACAGGGTGAGTCACTAAGACGTAATACCGTCTTTATTACTTGAACCGTTTCAGGTATTAAAATCGGGTTCACTGCAATTGATAGTTTGCTGAGGGGCACGTAATGCTGTTTATGGGTTATGTTCTGACCTCTAGTACCACCTGTCAATCGAGATATTGAAACCAGTTTGTTTTATCGATGGAACCGTAGGCTTCTCGTAATTGCATTCAGTAGCTCTTGAAAAGGCAATTACAATATTATAGCGCTTGTTAGTACTGACGGTGAAATCATTTGCAAAAGACTTCGAGAAATTCACTCCAGTCGGAAATCAATGCGGCCGGAGTCGTTATTGCGGTGCAAACAACGCCAAGCAGAGCTCTCATTCCACGTTCCGTTGTTATAGGCCGATGAGGTGAGACAAGTTTACGTTACTGAGATAAACCTTCATTCTTATACGACGTAGATACACGGTCAGCTAAGATTTTTGTGTGTAGTACTACGGCATATGCAATGTTCTGGCGCTTTTGATGGACTTAGGATAAAGATTTCAAATCTGCGTAAGTTTCCAGGTATTTGTGGAAACGACTACGGGCAGGTTAACGTTACCTTTTCTACAGCATTTATTTGAAACTCGCCATATAAAAGTAGCATGTGTAACTTATTCTCATTGTTGTACACTTCTTCATGCAAGATATATTGAAGCAGAAATGACCTGCCGATATACAGCACAGTTCCGGCTACTTTTTGCAGTAAAGATGAATAAACAGTCGAAAGCCGTGGCATGAACGTGTTTAAACCCAAAAGGCGATTTCGGCAGACTTGCTTTCCAATGTTAGATTATTCCTCGGATTCTTCGAGGAACAGGTTCAACCTCAAAACTATAAGCTTAGCATAACTATACTTGTCTTTTCAAGCGCTCTCACATGCCGTTAAAACATGTCAACATCCTATTTTTAGAAAATAATGCTTGCTTGGATATCTTGTCGATACAAGTCTTTATCACATAACACGTACTTGCTCCTTAGTGTACTATCTTTTACAGATATATTATTTCTATATAGGGTGGTCCATTGATAGCGACCGGGCCAAATATCTCAAGAAATAAGCATCAAACGAAAAAATATAAAGAACGGAACTTGTCTACCTTGAAGGCGAATCCAGATGACGCTATGGTTGGCTCGCTAGACGGCGCTGCCATAGGTCAAACGGCTATCAAATGAGTTTTTTAAAGTAGGTACCCGCATTTTTTATTACGTATTCGTGTAGAACGTAAAGAGATATCAATGATTTTGTTGGACCACTTTTTTCGCTGTGTGACAGATGGCGCTGTAACAGTCACAAACGTATAAGTACGTGGTATCACGTAACAGTCCGCCAATGAGGACGGTATTTTCTTCGTGATACATTACCCGTGATAAAATGGACCGTTTACCAATTGCGGAAAAGGTCGACATCGTGTTGATGAATGGCTATTGTGATCAAAATGCACAACGGGCGTGTGCTACGTATGCTGCTTGGTATCCTGGACGACATCATCCAAGTGTCCGGACCGTTCGCCGGATAGTTACATTATATAAGAAAACAGGAAGTGTTCAGCCACATGTGAAACGTCAACCACGACCTGCAACAAATGATGATGCCCAAGTATGTGTTTTAGCTGCTGTCGTGGCTAATCCGCACATCAGTAGCGGACAAATTGCGCGAGTAACGGGAATCTCACAAACGTCGGTGTTGAGAGTGCTACTTCAACATCGATTGCACAGTACCATATTTCTATGCACCACGAATTGCATGGCGACGAATTTGAACGTTCGGTACAGTTCTGCCACTGGGCACAAGAGAAATTACGGGACGATGACAGATTTTTTGCACGTATTCTATTTAGCGACGAAGCGTCATTTAGCAACAGCGGTAAAGAAAACCTGCATAATATGCACTATTGGGAAACGAAAAATCCACGATGACTACGACATCAACGACCTTGGCGGGTTAATGTATGGTGCGGCATTGTGGGAGGAAGGACAGTTGGCCCCCATTTTACCGATGGTAATCTAAATGCTGCAATGTATGCTGATTTCCTACGTAATGCTCTACCGATGTTACTACAAGATGTTTCACTGCATTACAGAATGGCGATGTACTTCCAACATGATGGATGTCCGGCACATGGCTCGGGTGCGGTCGAAGCGCTATTGAATAGCAGGTAGATTGGCCCACACGTTCACCGGATCTGACATCCCCGCATCTCTTTCAGTGGGGAAAGTTGAAGGATACTTGCTATCGTGATCCACCGACAACGCCTGACAACATGCGTCAGAGCATTGTCAATGCATGTGAGAACATTATCCGGCCGCGGTGGTCTAGCGGTTCTTGGCGCTCAGTCCGGAACCGCGCTACTGCTACGGTCGCAGGTTCGAATCCTGCCTCGGGCATAGATGTGTGTGATGTCCTTAGGTTAGTTAGGTTTAAGTAGTTCTAAGTTCTAGGGGACTGACGACCACAGATGATAAGTCCCATAGTGCTCAGAGCCATTTGAACCATTTTGAGAACATTACGAAAGGCGGACTACTCGCTGTTGAGAGGAATGTCGTTACACGTATTGCCAAATGCATTGAGGTTGACGGACGTCATTTTGAGCATTTATTGCATTAATGTGGTATTTACAGGTAATCATGCAGTAACAGCATGCGTTCTCAGAAATGATAAGTTCAAATGGTCAAATGGCTCTGAGCACCAGGCGACTTAACTTCTGAGGTCATCATTCGCCTAGAACTTAGAACTAATTAAACCTAACTAACCTAAGGACATCACACACATCCATGCCCGAGGCAGGATTCGAACCTGCGACCGGAGCGGTCTCTCGGCTCCATACTGTAGCGCCTAGAACTGCACGGCCACTCCGTCCGGCAAATGATAAGTTCATAAAGGTACATGTATCACACTGGAACAACCGAAATCAAATGTTCCAACGTACCTACGTTCTATATTTTAATTTGTGAAACCTATCTGTTACCAACTGTTCGTCTAAAATTGTGAGCCATATGTTTGTGACTATTACAGCGCCATCTATCACAAAGTGAAAAAAGTGGTCCAACTAAAATATTCATATTTCTTTATGTACTACACGAATATGTAATAGAAAAATGGGGTTCCTATTTTAAAAAACGCAGTTGATATGCGTTTGACCTATGGCAGCGCCATATAGCGGGCAAACCATAGCGCCATCTGGTTTGCCCCTTCATCCTAGACAAGATTCGTTCCTTGTAGTTTTTTCGCTTGACGCTTATTTCGTGAGATATTTGGCCCGGTCATGATCAATGGACGACCGTGTATATTAACCCGTTTACTAAATAAAAGGTCTGTTACATTTTACCTGATTAGCTCTGTATTCACAGAATTGTTATTTTCGGACGCAGTGCAATACGCGCAGTAAGCTACCTGCAACAACAAACATGTTTTTGTGACGATGTATAGCGAAAAAAGAGTCTCCCAACATAACGAAAAATGATCATTGAATCAGTTGTGGTAAGAGTTCTGTTTACGTTACCATCTGTCATTACTTTCAGCGGAATCACTGGAACTGAAACCGAAGAACGTATGGCTGTGAGTCGATGCCCAGAAAAGCAGACCCCAGCTGGGAACCGAAACGCAGCGCGGCACACATGTGTGCCACGGTGCGCCACCGCACCCTGGCGCTGCGTTATTGCGTTTGCTTACTGGCGTGGGCAGCTGGAACACAATGGCCGCGTGAAAACAACGGCCGAGCTAATGACGGCTCGTTCCGTAGCAATAAATTCATTAATTATTCGCCCATAATGACCTCCAATGAATAATTAAATTCCCCTTTTGTGTTGGCGCCCCTTTATTGAATGCACCCCAATGTTAATGTTAGCGAAGGCAATATCGTAGGATTTCGGTTAATTATAGGCGCAAAGTCTGCGTCAGTGCAAGAAGACCATTTTTAATCCTTCTGGACTTTTTACTCGGTTTTTTGGAGCATTTGAATTTTTTATTTTGCTCCAGCGTGTGGAAAATAGCTGTTGGAAAATGCAGGACTCTGGAATTTCAAGAGAACGTTCACAAACTAACACGCTTTCTGGAGGGACTGCTCTCTGAATAGCTCTTCCAACAAGTTCTGCTCGTGAGACCCACATCGATCCACATTAATGAAGAATACATTTCCAGAGACATACATAGAGGTATTTAACACTTTCTGTTGGCCTCGTAATGATGGGGAAGGAATGACAATAACCATGGAGATCAATAAGAAGGAATGCCGATTAGTGTACTGTCATATCTGGACGGATTGCAGTGTAAATAGTCGGAACAGCATTCAAGGTGTGTTCAATCTCAATGGCACCCAACTGCCTGTGTTCAAACGTCTATGCAGGTTATCTTGAGTGCGGAGTCCGAACTATCTTATCCGCTGAGTGGCAATGGAATTTTGAGGAACCTAGCAACGAAAAAGTGACACGGCGTGTTTTAGAACACACAGGTCCTTCAAGAGAAATGTCGCATCTTCTAGCAGCAGGCAGATGTTAACTGATTCGGGAAAAATTGTTTTGGTGGTTAAGTGGGTATGGGACTGAACTTCTGAGGTCATCAGTAGCTACGCTTACACACTACTTAATCTGACTTACCATAACTTACGCTAAGGAAAACACACACACCCATGCCCGAGGGAGGACTCGAACCTCTGACGGGTGTAGGGGGAGGGCGAGGGAGGGGGGAGCCGCGTAAAACGTCACAAGGCGCCTGAGACAGCGCACCTACCGCGCGCGGAGCAAATATTTTTCTCGTCTTGA
The DNA here is from genome assembly GCF_023898315.1 of Schistocerca nitens. Classification (NCBI taxonomy): domain Eukaryota; kingdom Metazoa; phylum Arthropoda; class Insecta; order Orthoptera; family Acrididae; genus Schistocerca; species Schistocerca nitens. Next base: position 237,428,743 of record NC_064622.1, on the reverse strand, counting down.
AAAGCCAGTAACGTATGCTGTTAAGTGTTAAACCGCTGGCGACTACGTCGAAAGTGTCCATAGCACTCACTGACGCAATGCGGTTCAGCGGCAGTGTCCTTCACGGTAAGTGCCTTGAAGTGAAACTCAGCTGTGACAGAGTGAAAAAGTGGTGTGCCTTACTGTAGCACACTGGACACTTACAGACATATGAGTGTGAGGCTGAAAGATCTATTGCAGCAGCACTGGCAGCAGGTGAGTGCGGGATGTAGTCACTATAAGCATTCAGCAAGACCAAGGTATTGCAGTGATGTGGGCCTGCTTGGTGAAACAGCGATCTGAGCGGTACTCCATCAACTAGTGCAGGAACAAGGCAGATATCCACACTGACAGTGCCTGTAGTCTTTTTGGATGTATGACAGATAGTTGTGCATATGCGCAGCAGGGAAAAGGTAGACATCCACTTTGACAGTGGCTGTGTTCTTCTATGATACATGACAGGTAGTGGTGCATATGCCTAACAAGTGCGCCGCTCCCGACTATACGTAAGTACTGGACATTTATTAACGAAATCTCGTAGCTCTACCTGGATTACAGATTTACGTTGGGTGATGACGCCATATGGTCCTCCTAGCAAAAGTGATCTGTTTGAGGCCACATCAGTGTAAAATCTCTAAGCACCAAATTCCCTCACCCCGTCCCTGGGTATGGTGCCATGAGGCTACTGGCCTCCCCCTAGGCAATTCGAACTGTGCAACCGACTCCTGCCCATGGGGCCGTGCTTCGCTCTCCGTACACAGCAGTGGTCAGTAATTAAGGGACTAGCGTCTCATTGAGATGGGCATCCTCAACAATGACTCTGCTTGGGTATCAACAAATCGCTTCAGCAGTTTTTAGTCCTTTATTATTGAATTGGTACCAGATTCGTGGCACTACATATAACTAAAACATTAGAGATGAAAAGCTCCACTTGTGGTGCGGCGGGTTAGTAATGATTATAATATTATATATGATCAGTCATAAGTAACAGAAGAAAATATTTGAAACATTACAATATTGGTGAATTGCTGTAAAGAAAGGAATATTTTTCCCTATCTTTTACGACAGCATTTCTGTGGTCAGCCAGAATGCGCTGGAGAACATACTGACCATAGTTCCCAGTCTGCAAGACCACATTCTTGACAAGGCCACAGAAATAAATGTTTTTGTTCCCTATTTGCTCAGCGGGATCAAGACAATTATTATAAATGAAGATTTTGAGTTCTAATTGATAGATATATTTGACAAATTTCATATGCTCAACATTGTAATATTCATTACGTTAATACTGACAATAAATCTCTCCACCCTAAGCAGCAGTATGAGCAGTTGAGAGGTGACCTCTACGGTAAGTCCCTACTAAATTGTCTTTATCCCTGATTTCCAATAATCAAAATAATTGCTCGCCACAAAAGTGGAAAATAATTGACACCATTTATGCACACTGAAAGCTACTTTTGTGAAATTTAAGCGATGCAAGACGGTGTATAGTCCTCGCAACTTAACTTTCTATTATTAATGAAAATATGTGTTTAGTGACAGCCTGTCTCTGACGTCATCCGTGGCAGCGCTCATTCCGGCGTTTAGCTGACGGGGATCAAAAAGCTACTGGGTGCGAAGTGAAGCCTAGCCTTGCCTCGCGGGCTGTATTTATATACGCGGCACAGAGGACGTCCAAGGGAACACCTGCTGTCAGCTCTCCTATGCCCACGGTAGCAGCCTCTAAACGCCGCTTTCTCGGAGACATAATATTTTCCAACACTGTTGTGTATTAACTTAGAATGTTCGTAATTTTTGTGTACATATAGTTTGTTGGTTAAAGTTACAGAAAATGTGTTAGCTCGCCTACATTTAAACTTTGCCGTCTACAATATTTAGAACGGAACTGACAGTAGAACTTGACCTCTGAAGTAAAACTTTATGAGACCTTATATTTGTTATTATTTACATCGAGGACTTGACACTTGTTATAGCCCTATTATTTAATAGATTTCATCATGTGCTGTAACCGAAACTTTCTAGCATTAATATAACTGATGCTTAATCTACTACAAGTCGTGTGTGATAAAGCATACTACCGTCGCGTATCATCATGGTGACAATTAACATTTTGGGACAAATTTCATAGTGAATGTCGAGTGATATTAATATGTATGTACATATCCAAGGGCTAGGTTTTCTGTAAAAATGAATATATGTTTGGATTTGATAAAGTGTTTATACTACCTTTCAGATTTCCCTTCGTTTGTTGGGACTGGTTTTCCATCTGAGCTGTTGGTATTCATACAGCTGCCACTCTTTTCTCCAAAAGTCTCTTTAATTTGGCCGAACAGCCAGGAGAGATGGTCTGGGGTGCTGCTTTGTTTCATAGCAGGACCACTTTCGTTGTCATCTGCAGCACCCTTAGAGCACAGACGTCGAAGATTTTCTACGCCCAGTTTCGATGCCCTTCATGCCAAACCATTCTGGGCTTACATTTTAGCCAGATAATGCCTGATCCCACATGACGATAGCTTCTACTGCCTGTCTTCCTGCTTACCAAACCCTACCTTGGCCAGCAAGGTGCCGCGCGGTCTGAGGCGCTGCAGTCATGGACTGTGCGACTGGTCCCGGCGGGGGTTTGAGTCCTCCCTCGGGCATGGGTGTGTGTTTTTGTCCTTAGGATAATTTAGGTTAAGTAGTGTGTAAGCTTATGGACTGATGACCTTAGCAGTTAAGTCCCATAAGATTTCACACACATTTGAACTTTTTTTTTTTTTTTTTTTTTTTTTGCCAGGAAGGTCGCCATTCCTCTCCGCAAATGAGAAAGTTTAAAACTTCATTGGGAGGACCCTTCAACAGATAATTTGACAAATTAACGCGCCAGGTGGACAGAATATGGAACAAAATCCACCAGCAGGACATAAATCAACTCTATCAGTCAATAACAAGCCGAATAATTGCTTGCTTAAGGGACAGAGACGGATCAACGTGTTATTCACTTCTTCAATTTCTTAATTTTCTTTCTCTCGAAGAAATCACACAATTTTTCTGCATTGCAACCATTTGTTTGTCTGTACATATGTACATCACTTCTTCCGGTTATCGTCCCATTTGTGTAATTCTTTCCTGGTGTGAAATGCTCTTTTTTAAAAAAAATGTATACACAAACGAAATTCTCATGTATCAAATGCTGTTAAAATGGCGGTTATTACGGGCTGCCCTCTGTGTTTCCGCTGAAGTTAAATTTAAAATGGAAGTTACTTAAGATACCACACTAGTTAATATATGTCTCTGTTAACATATGCCATTAGTAGTCACCGAAAACACACTATGTAAACAAAAGTATCCAGATATCCCCAAAAATATACGTTTTTAATATTAGATGCATTGTGTTGCCACCTACTGCCAAATACTCCATATCAGCGACGTCAGTAGCCATTAGACATCCTGAGAGATCAGAATGGGCCCTTTGTGGAACTCACGGACTCGGAAACTGGTCTGTTGTGTCATGTGTCTGTACGCGAGATTTCCACACTCCTAAACACCCCTAGGTCACTTGTTTCCGATGTGATAGTGAAATGAAAACGTGAAGGGACGCGTGCAGCAGAAAAGCGCATAGGCCGACCGCGTCTTTTGACTGACAGAGACCGCCGACAGTTGATGAGGATCGTAATATGTAATAGGCGGACATCTATCCAGACCATCACACAGAAATTCCAAACTGCATCAGGATCCACTGCAAGCACTATGTCAGGCGGGAGGTCAGAAAACTGGGATTCCATGGTGGAGTGGTGGCTCATAAGCCACACAATCACGCCAGTGAATGCCAAATAACGCCTCGCTTGGCGTAGGGAGCGTAAACATTGGACGATTGAACAGTGGAAAAACATTGCTTGGAGTGACGAATCACGGTACACAATGTGGCTATCCGATGGTAGTGTGTGGGTATGACGAACGCCCGGTGAACGTCATCTACCAGCGTGTGTAGTGCCAACAATAAAATTTGGAGGCGGTAGTGTTATGACGTGGTCGTGTTTCTCACGGAGTGGGCTTGCACCGCTTGTTGTTTCGCGTGGCACTATCACAGCACAGGCCTACACTGATGTTTTATGCACCTTCTTGCCTCCACCTGTTGAAGAGCAATTAGGGGATGGCGACTGCATCTTTCAATAAGATCGATCACCTGTTCATAAAGTACGGCCTGTGGCGGAGTGGTTACAAGACAATTACATCACTTTCATGGACTGGCCAGCACAGAGGCCTGATCTTAATCCTGTAGAACACCTTTGGGATGTTTGGGAACGCCGACTTCATGCCAGGCCGCACCGACCGACATCGATACCTCACCTTAGTGCAGCACACCGTGAGGAATGGGCTGCCATTGCCCAAGAAATCTTCCGGCACCTGATTCAACGTATGCCTACGAGAGTGGAAGCTGTAATCATTGTTAAGGGTGGACCAACACCATATTCAGTTACAACATTACCGATGGAGGGCGCCACGAACTTGTAAGTCATTATCAGCAAGGTGTCCGGATATTTTTGATCACATAGTGTAAGATCTGTCACCTTCCCTGTGGGGCGGACTGTGTACGTACAATACTTCAATACTACGTTTTAGGTCGACGGGTGAGGGTCACGTGAGTTCAGGTTATCTGTTTTACCTCTAGAACGCTCCGAAAACGATCGATGTGATCGTTTACGGATTGTCTCGAATACCACGTCAAGTGAGTTTGTTTTGTAATGTGAAATGTATTGATTGTTTTAGAACCTACATAACACATTAGAAGTAAGTACCAAGTAATTATATTAGGAAATTACTATGAATTTTCTGGTAGCTATGTAATGCATTACATAGATCTCTCGCAGCTGAACTAGCAGGTAAATGTTCGCGTATTGCGCTCCCTGTGAGATCAACATGCTGTACCATTGGGTATCAACCGAGCAAATGGGATAACAAATCCTTTCACAGATTCGCTCCGAGGCCGTGAAATCATTGCAGTGGATGGCAGAAATTACTTCATTCGCTAAAGCAAAGTGATAGTGAAGTTACAGCTCGACTCAGAGCACTAATCATTGGAGTCGGGCCTCGCTTTTCCCAGCAGCTGTAGGCCAAGTTTTGCAAGCTGCGCGGCCACGGCCCCTGCCGGCCGCTCCTTATTAAGTGAGCAGCGAGGCCCGGAGGTCGCTGAGGTTGATTAATGAGCGCCAAGAAGGGTGGTTGCTTAGCGACGCACAGCCCAGCAACTGCTCGCTGAAGACGCCGGCCCGCATATCCGCTGTAGGCGGCCGGCAGCTGGCGCTCTGGGGCATTAGTCTGCAGGAACACGAGGCACGCGCCGACATTCAAGCCGGAATCCGGGAGGCGTGGCAGGGACCGAGGCACAGCAATTAACATCCCGCTGTGGCCGTTGAGGGTGGGTGCAAACTACGCCCCTCCTGCGTATTGTGCGCGTCTGTTATAACGGGCCCATATCAAGGGCGTCGCCGGAATCTAGCAACGTATGGGAAGGTGAAGGGTTCACATCCTGGCCCGGTTCAGATGACTAGGATAAAATAAACTAGCGCACGATTCCACCCGTCAGCTTTGAGCGGTGCCGTCATACAGCAGCCAAAGACGAGACACACGAATGATTTCAAAACGGCGACCGATACTCGTAAACGTTTCCTAGACACCGATATGTAATCGCGATTAAGAAATTTCTGGGAATTATTAATTATAATTATTAAAACTAATGGGGGAATAGAAGCAAACTGGACTGGGTTGCGAGGAACTATCACGTAACACAACAACATGAGAATCACAGTAGCAGTAAAATACCGGAATCGCGACAGAGAAATGAGCAGGACATAGCAAAAATTCACGAAAAATAACGAAACGTGGAATGCATAACTCGAACAGAGCTAAATAGTTCAAGTATGCAGCGCTATACAATAAAATAAATCGTAAAAGAAAGAGCACAACACGCCTAACGAAAACTGACGAAAAATAATATCGTGTGGAATCGACATTTTCAGTTGAACTGTATAGCGTGAGTATACACAGCGATACCAAAAACATAAATGTTGAAAGAAATAGCACAACACGTGTAACGAAAATCCGCTAAAAATAACGAAACGTGGAATTGACAACTGGAATTTACCTATATTAATTTTACAGAGATACACAAAAAAATAAATCCTGAAAGATATCGCCCCATTTTCTAAAAATTTAAAAAAAACAACAACGGATACATCCAAATATTAGTGAGAACGAAAATTTTAAATACGATTGTTGCTCATTTTAGTAGCAACAGTGTAAGCTGTGCTTTTACGTTTCTGCCGAAACTCATCCTTGGAAACCGTGTCATATTCGAGAAAAGGCCAAATATTTGTGAGAACATAGATAATAAACATGATTTGCTTCTCGTTACACTCGGCAGCATTGTAAGCTGCGCTCTTTGTTTCCTCTCTAATCACACCCTCTGAAATAGCAAATTTTTCGGAATAAACAACACACATTAATTAAGTTGCTCAAGGCCAATAATTCGGTTCACGCACTTCGGTTGACCCGATGAGAGTTAGTTGTTTGGTGTATAAATAACAACACTTCGAAACTGAAGTTTAGGTAACATCCAATGTCAACAAAAGCTAAAATTTATCCAGAAGGCAATCACGGATTGTAGTGAGTTTCCACTGTGGGTCACCATTCTCTTCCGATCAGCAGATGCACGAAAAAGCGCCTAGTAATGTCGGAGGCCCATACTTATTAAGGTAACACACCGTGTCTGGAATGTAACGATTCATGTTCAGGGAAACATTGTTGAAATCGAATCGTCTTCCACGGGTACTTCAGATGCCCCCGATAGAAGAAAGAATAGCCATTGTTTCCTGGTTTCCTGGAAACTTGGTGCTAAGACATTCGAGGAGATACGTGGGCTGTACCGTCGAAGATACGGAAATGAGACACTAACATGGACCAGTATCAGGCTTTAAGTCAACAAATCCAGAGGCAGAGAAAGTTTTCTTAGTTTGGAGCATCCTGGACGACCATCAACATGCGACGTCATAGCCCAGCTATTTGAGAAGGCCACTCAAAACGGCATACGCGCTTCTGCTAGTCGTTTGAGCCGTGAGGTGACCATTCCGCGATGCATTGTCCCACGTACTCACCCCTTTATTCTGAAGACTGTGACATATCGCATCTAGGTAATTCGTCACTTGGAGGAGGAACGTAATGAAAATATGGGGATGCGTACTGAACTTCCTGAGTTCCTGGCAAGTGAAAACCAATTAGATAAACTCCTCTACCCGGACGAGGCACATTTCACATATGTGGCTTGTGAAACGTCACAACTGCAAAAAACAAGACCAAGATATACAAGAATGGGACAGAAACATCCTGAAACTGAACATGTGGTTAAGAGTGACCAAAACTAACATTTATGGATCATTCTTTTTTGCAGGACAAACGATGACAGGCATCAGGTACTTACATATGCCTGAGGTTTTACTGGAAAAAGCAGATGGAGTCAGGTGGATGTTTCATTCCGTTTTGTAGCAGCAGGACACGGCTCCTCCGCATTTTGTTTTACTGTTGGAGACTACTGGCTCTACATGTTCCTTTGACGGTGGATTCACCGCGCATGTGCTCTCTGAGATCACGTGACTCCCTTATCCCTCTTCTTATGTGTACAGTGATATCAGCAGTACCATGCGCCACCAACGTAATGGGTTTGTGAATGTGATTAACAGCATCACACCTCATCTGCTGCTGTGTTTTTCTGAACCGCGGTAGGTACTCTTGAAAAATTTTTGGTATCTCTAGTCTTCATGTATAGTGTGGTTCCATTTTGATGCATGTGTCTTATCTGTAATTATTTAACGTACACCCTGTTTGTTATATGCTAATCGTAAGTGCCTGGAAACCTTTGTATTACTTATGTATTCATTTTTATACACTGATGCTGATGGCGACTAACGCTGAAAAGCGTAAAAATAGATTAATAAGCGAAGGGATATGAAATTATAGTTTTCTCTGCATAATAATTACTTCAACTGCGACCAGTTCAGCAAATGGCAGACAACGCAAATGAAAAACAGCAGCCTTACAAACAATGTAAAACATTATTACGTGTCTACTATTTGGTTCCAATTATTGTATTCGGTATAATAATATGAGGGAAATAATGGCAAGAAATGTAAAATCCATGCTGTGACATAATGCGACTGAGATATTATTATACTACTCACAGAATACTATATTTGGAAGCGAACAGTGCACACATATTAATTTTTACAATGTTTATAAGGATGCTACGTTTGCATGTTTTAGAATAAAGAAATAAAAATAGGAAAAGAACACTGATGATGGCGAAATTGCTGCTAATTTTGGAAAGAGATTAATACAAATAAGAAAAGTGTCTTGCACCAAGGCGGACCCAGAATGGAAGGTAGTTATATAGCATTTTATTTGTGACTTAACACCTCACACCCAAATTCGTTAGCTCGCATTTAGGAATAAGAGGGGTTGCGATACCCAACCACTTTGATAGTTAAGAAATGTTATATGACGCCTAAGATTACAATTTGAGTCTATGAATACTGTAACTCTGTTGTTCGGCTTATCTCAAACACTTAGTTAATAGAATGGACAGAAGAGCTGCTGCTGGGATTATTATTGCTATTATTACTAACATCCATCTACACTGTGTCTTCTAGTGGCGTGAAAGATCTTTCCGGTGAGTTCTCAGCCATCTTATACACACACCAAAAAAAGTTACGCATTTCCCCGGTTCCCAGAACTCTTCAATAGACGTTGACTGTGGATATTGTATCACAGACACAGTTCCCTTGGCTGTTCAGAGATGTCACTAAACGCATCCAAAGATTTAAACAACCTTGCATGAGCAGCGCCTACTACACGGAGGGGGTCCTACAGCCAATACTTCAAGTCAAACCACCAGGAAGGGGGTACACGGTTCGTGTTACCTGTAATTTAGCCGTTTCTAGACTTGTGCCAGAAAGGGTTCTCAACAAGGGAAGTGTTCAGGCGTCTCGGAGTGAACCAAAGCGATGTTGTTCGGACTTGGAAAGATACAGAGTGACAGGAACTGTCGATGACATGCCTCGCTCAGGCCGCCTAAGGGCTACTACTGCAGTGGATGAAAGCTACCTATGGATGATGGCTCGGAGGAACCCTGGCAGCAACGCCACCATGTTGAATAACGCTTTTCGTGCAGCCACATGACGTCGTGTTACGACTCAAACTGATCGCAATAGACCGCATGATGATCAACTTCACTCCCCACGTCTATGGCGAGGTTCATCGTTGCAACCACGACACCATGGAGTGCGGTATAGATGGGCACAGCAACATACCGAATGGGCTGCTCAGGTTTGGCATCACGTTCTCTTCACCGATGAGTGTCGCATATGCCTTCAACCAGCCAATCGTCGGAGACGTGTTTCGAGGCGACCCGGTCAGGATGAACGCCTTAGACACACGGTCCAGTGAGTGCAGCAGGGTGGAGGTTCCCTGCTGTTTAGGGGTGACATTATGTGGGACCGACGTACGCCGCTGGTGGTTATGGAAGGCGCCGTATCGGCTGTACGATACGTGAATGCCATCCTATGACTGATAGTGCAACTATATGAGCAGCATATTGGCGAGGCACTTATCTTCATGGACGAAAATTCGCTTCCCCTTCGTGCACATCGTGTGAACGACTTCCTTCAGGATAACTACATCACTCGACTAGAGTGGCCAGCATGTACTCCAGACATGAATCTTATCAAACATGCCTGGGACAGATTGGAGAGGGCTGTTTATGGACGACGTGACCCACCAACCACTCTGAGGGATCTACGCCGAACCGCCGTTGAGGAGTGGGCCAATCTGGAGCAACAGTGCCTTAATGAACTTGTGGATAGTATGCTACGGCGAATATAGGCATGCATCAATGCAAGAGATCGTGCTACTGAGTATTAGAGGCACCGGTGTGTACAGCAATTTGGACCACCACCTCTGAAGGTCTTGCTGTATAGTGGTACAACATGCAATATGTGGTTTTCATGACCAATGAAAAGGGCTGAAATGATGTTTATGTTGATCTCTATTCCAATTTTCTGTACAGGTTCCGGAACTCTCGGAACCGAGCTGCTGCCAAACTGTTTTGATTTGTATAAAGATGTATCCACGTAGTCTGTGATTTCGTAGCAGTGAATATGAACCTGCAATTGTAACACGCAGTTGTGTAAAAATGGATCCTTTTTTATAGAGTGACGAATAAAGATAATGGGTTGAGAGAAAACCAGAGAAAGACTAAAGTATTCAGAAGCGGAAGAATGAAAGGAAAATTTTGGATCATTTATCAGGCGATATGACGGAATTCTTCTTCCTTTGAAAACAAACTAACGCCTGACGGATGGAGCAAAGCCTATTGGTAGAAACCCATCCACCCATTACCGAACGTAATTTCTAAGAACGTTGTAAGTGGGCTTGAAGTTAAGTTGAGTTACACGAAGTGGCCCCGTCGAGCTGACATTTTTGAAACAGTGGCCTCCAAAACAATAAACAGCGAAATCGTTATCAGTAAAATTAAACAAGAATCACAGTTAACTCAGTTTATTACATTAAAGTGCATGATAAATATTTTGACAAACCTTCAGAGTGCTAAACTAATACCTTCACGAGCGTAGTCTAGATATATGGAATCTGATTGTATTACTCATATACCAGAATAGAACAATCAAATTTACGTATTCATAACGTATTTACCGAAAGGTTAGTATTGAAAGACAGATAGAGCTATAGCTGGTTATGCGTTTGCGTTCATTGCCGAAGTTGACAGCATACTTATCAAAAAACCGCATGCAAGTCCTCAGAAAAAAGCTGAACTTAATGATAGTACGTAAAAATGACTTTACTATGACTATAGATTCTTTCACTGTCAATGGCAGAGTTTATCATGTTAATCTGGAGGTGGAGGCTGAAATGTCTACAAAATCAGTCACTGAATTCCTACCAACTACTTTTGCATCTATGGGTAAGTTCAGATCAGCCGGAAATATATGTAATTCCCGAGCCCATCAATTCTGCTCGATGAGGCATATGGCTGCAAGGAAACTCGACTGACGAGGTGCGATTGAGAATGTCTGTCGAGCAACAGGCCTGGCGGAGTAGTCATTTTGTGACGTCTGCCCCCTAAATGGAATACTTGTATCTCAGTGGTTTTCGATCGTCACATCACTTCATTTGGCAAAAAACTGGATATTCCCAGTGCCGACCAGTGACAAGATGTCTTATAAGATGCTGAAATCATACTCTGACTCTTATTTCAGGTTGTTAATCAGCAACGATGTACCTAACACTTGACGCTGAAAACTTGCAGTCTGCTCTCTCTCTTTGTCTCTATCTATGGCCATTGAGATTGGACATCAGTAGTACACTTGCGTTTCTCTCTCTAACTTCTAAATTAATTATGTTACCCAATTGCTGCACTTCGTGTAAAATAATCGTGTTAAACAATTTTGTCTGGCAATGCCTGATCTGGGGGACATCTCACGTCTTCAGAGGTGTCCTCCTCAGTGCACTTTGAGGTGTTATTGATAGTGACCTGTGAATTTCGAGGAAGCCCTGAGTTCTATGGGTCTGTCCACAAAATCATTCTTTGCCTCATTTGCCAGAAACAGAACATCCCTCCTTCCTTACTCAACTCATTAAAAACAGTCGTTGGTGCCTGACACTGTAGGAGATGGTATCTTCTGACTTTTGGCGTCCAGCGCCCAGAGCAATTTTCCAAAGTGCTTGGGAATCTGACCATCCGGGGATGATCCCCATTCATTAGCTTTGTGCGAATTGCGGCTGAAGGCTGATTTATAAGCTGGCTTCGTATCCTACACGCCCATGCGCTGACATCGCAGAAAAGTACGGTTTCACAGAGGGGCCTCTTATTTAGGTGAAACATGCAGATCGTATGAAAATGTAATCTACGATGGTTAAGCATTGACAATCACTGATACTGATGTACATTTCATTTATCGGTTGGGGTTAACTGTTCCGATTTCATTCATCTCTTTTAATTCCAGATTTGTATCAGTTATGGGACAGCACTCGCAAAAGCAGTGGTACAACAACGTACATCATTGTGCGGAAGAGGATCATGTAGCGTAGCGAAATTGGGGATGAGAATCGAAGGGTCTGAGATGTGGTGCTAAAAGTCACGCTGAAAGATGAGTGAACTGACAACTTTAGACATTAGGAGATTCTCTATAGAATTGGCGAGCCAAGCAATTCATGAAAAAACATAACTTGATGAAACGACTGAATGATAAGTCATGTGCTAAAACATCAAGATGTATCTTGATATAACGTTCAGTCCTAAGGAACATTATTTCTATTGAAACCACAACATTCTAAATAGATAATTGAACTTCGCAGCCGGCCGAGGTGGCCGAGCGGTTCTAGGCGCTACAGTCTGGAAACGCGCGATCGCTACGGTCGCAGGTTCGAATCCTGCCTCGGGCATGGATGCGTGTGATGCCCTTCGGTTAGTTAAGTGTAAGTAGTTCTACGTTCTAGGGGCTGATGACCTTATAAGTTAAGTCCCATAGTGCTCAGAGCCATTTGAAACATTTTTGACCAAACGAACCCGATGTGTTATCATATCCTCTGCCCTATAGTGTCATTCGGATGTGTAGAGGAGCATGGATCAGCACGCCAGTCTCCCAGTCATCGCTGGTTTTCTGGACCTTGGAGTTGTTACTTCTCATTGAGGAGCTCCTCAGATGGCATTAGGAAGCTAAGTGAATACCGTTCTCAAGAAAAAAAATCCGTGATAGTAGAAGGTCCTTCGCGTTGCCGTCAGACACCTTGACTTTTGAATTACAAAGGCAGACGGATAATATAGTAAAACACAAACAACTGGTGACGTCGGATGGAAGTGTTACTCTTAGGCCGGCCGCGGTGGTCTAGCGGTTCTAGGCGGTCTCAGTCCGGAGCCGTGCGACTACTACGGTCGCAGGTTCGAATCCTGCCTCGGGCATGGATGTGTGTGATGTCCTTAGGTTAGTTATGTTTAAGTAGTTCTAAGTAGTGCTCAGAGCCATTTGAACCATTTTTTTGTTACTGTTAAATGAAGATATTTGTGCAGGAGAATCAATAATCAATGGTGGATTGCATATAAGCGTACAGAAGACAGAAGAAAAATAAACAAAAATAATGGCATTTATAGATGTGTATGACGATCGGAAGTTGCTATATATTGTCTGGGAGACGAGTCTTCGTTACTGACAAGTTAGTACTTATGTTCTATTGTCTAGAGGCCCTAGGAGCTAACCAATGACGGACTGCATTTGAACAGGATGCACCCGCAAATTCATCACGCAGCGAAGCGAACACACACTTCTGTGAAACTTATCAATGAGTTTATTTTCGGTAACTACAAGTCTACTTCGAAGTTAATTTCCGTTTTGGTTTCTTAGTCTTTAATTACTTCTGTTTCATTTCAAACAGTGGAATGGGCGACGAGTGGTGCAATTCCAATATGTGAAACGGAAAAAAAAAGACATGTGCTACACAAGCAGGCCAGAGAATTTGTCTTCGTTGAGCAGCTACGTTGAGAAGAAAAGGAAAGAAGGCTATTGATTGTTTACGATGATTTTCCGAAATATGCTATTATCCCTTCATATATACATCCCACAGTATCGAAATTGCTAGTGTTGCTTCAAAGAGACTGTCATTTTAAAGACAGTAAATTTTTATTGCTTGAATTGCTGAAAGACACAGTCTTCAGCAGCTTAGTTGTTAACTTAAACGACGTGTTACCAGAAAGTTCGAGAGTACTACTGACCTAGATGAAACTTTGCTTAATGCCAGTGATTCATTACATAGAGACGAAATGCAGTGCTTTTGTTAGTAAGAAATAAGGTGCAATGTTCCCAGAGGTTACTTTAGCCACTTTGGTCATCCGCTCATGAATATTGGCCAGACCCAAACTTCCATATGTGTCACAACCTACACTGGTAGTTACGTATATCCCCGTCCAGGAAGGACACATTTATTGAGAGTTGAAAGCCTAGTATTCGTAAATAAGTATGAAATGCCAATGCCTGTGGTACTAACAAGGGAACCTCCCCATCGCACCCCCTCAGATTTAGTTATAAGTTGGCACAGTGGATAGGCCTTGAAAAACTGAACACAGATCAATCGAGAAAACAGGAAGAAGTTGTGTGGAACTATGAAAAAATAAGCAAAATATACAAACTGAGTAGTCCATGTGCAACATAGGCAACATCAAGGCCAAGGAGAGATCAGGAGCGCCGTGGTCCCGTGGTTAGCGTGAGCAGCTGCGGAACAAGAAGCCCTTGGTTCAAGTCTTCCCTCGAGTGAAAAGTTCATTTTCTTTATTTACGCAAAGTTATGATCTGTCCGTTCGTTCATTGACGTCTCTGTTCACTGTAGGTGTCTGTGTTTTGCGACCGCACCGCAAAACCGTGCGATTAGTAGACGAAAGGACGTGCCTCTCCAATGGGAACCGAAAACATTTGATCGCAACGTCATAGGTCAACCGATTCCTCCACAGGAAAACACGTCTGATATATTGTATACGACACTGGTGACGGATGTGCGTCACATGACAGGAATATGTTGTCGACCCACCTAACTTGTACACTTGGCGAATGGGTAGAAAGATTCTTCTACCTTGCCCGATTTAGGTTTTCTTGTGGATGTGATAATCACTCCCAAAAAAGTGATCAAAACATAAGAGTTTGTAACATAAACTGCAACAAATGAATGCAACAGTTTCACAGTCGCACAGTTTTCCCTGTGCTCTGTCAAAACATATGTTTTTAACGTTTTCAAATTTTTCCGTGTGTAGACCGCCAAATCCTGCATATGTCCAAGCAAATCTAAATATGTCCTGGAATTTTGGAGAGCGAAGTTGATTATGTGTGAGTGTCTCAACTTTGATAATTGCCTGAAAATAAAAAATTAAACTTTCCACTCGAGGGAAGACTTGAACTAAGGACCTCTCGTTCCGCAGTTGCTCACGCTAACCACGGGACCACGGCGCTCCGAAAGTCAGAATTTCCTTGATGTTGCATATCTTGCACATGGACTACTCAGTTTGTATATTTTGCTTATTTTTTTCATAGTTCCACAAAACTTCTTCCTGTTTTCTCGATTGATCTGTGTTCAGTTTTTCAAGGCCTATCCACTGTGCCAGCTTATAAGTAAATCTGAGGGGGGTGCGATGGGGAGGTTCCCTTGTAAGAAGAAGGATGCAATGTTACTTCAGACATGCATGCATGTACGAAGAAACGTGAACTTCAATGACTACAGCAGTCAAGAAATGTATTCGCAGTTGTTTACTTCATCAATCTTCGGCTGTATATTAGAACGACGAGAATGAAAATCTGAGCCGCACCTGGACTCAGATCTGGATTTTCCGCTTTACGTGACCAGTGGTCTTAATCGTTTCGGCTATCCGCGCACGAGACACGGCCATACCCAATCTTTCATATGTTGTCGCCAATGTGTCTTAACCTGCACTCGTATGTTACATACATTTACATCCAGGAAGGGCATATTTACTGAGAGTCAATGTCCTGATATCCGCGAATAAATATGGAAAATTAGGCAGTGTGATCTTAAGAAAATCCGGGTTCGAATGCCGGTCTGGCACAGATTTTCACGGTCGTCATTCTAATGTACAGCCGAAGGAGTTTCGTATCAGCTACTGTTAATCCAATTCCTGTATTTCTTGATGACTGTAGTCGCAGTAGTTTCCATTCCTTCGGAAATGCATGCATGTCAGATGGAACATTGCATCAAACGTGTGAATAAGACAGGAAGTGTAAGTTCATATTTATTCGCCAATACCGGCCCCTCGACTGTCAATAAATATGTCCTTCCTGCATGGGAATTTACGCATCGTACTAACAATGCAGGCCGCTACACAAGGACGACGACGCATGGATAGCGGAAGTGGTTGAGGCGACCGCTCACGTAAAGTCGAAATCCGGTTTCGATTCCCAGTTGGGCACAGATTTTCGCTGTCGTCATTCTAAATACAGCATAACCTAGTTCATATTAGCAAATGAGAATAAATTTCCTGTATTCCTTGATGACCATAGTAGCTACAGTGGCTGTTCCTTCAGATATGCATGAATGTCTGAAGGAACATTGCTCTGTACTTCTTTATAAAATAGTCACTGCTCTTTCGTATTTATTCGCCAATACAGGGCCTTCGACTCTGAATAAATACACCATGGACGTGAATATACGTAACGTACGAACGCAGGTAGTGACACAAGAACGATGACATACGAAAGTTTGGGCGTTTCCGTGGTTCGTGCATGGATAGCCGAAGCGGTTATGGCGACCGCACAAGTAAAGCTTGAAATCCTGTTTCGTTTCCCAGTTGGGCACAGATTTTAGCTGTCGTAATTCTAATATATAGCATATGTTGGTTCACATTAGCAACTGATAAAACATTCAATGTTTCAACTTCGTTGAGTGTTCCAGTGGCCGCTTGAATTTTTGGTCTTAGATAATAACTTTGTAAAGTTTTGTTGTATTGGTAATAGTTGTAGTTTAGTAGTATTAATACAAGTAGTTGTTTTGTTAGCAGAGAGAGAATTTCGAGACCGCTATTGTTACTTCTACTAACTGAACTTAGGTACCGTATAACTATACTTTTCTTCAGTAACGGTAAAATTTTAGAGTGAGAAGTTTGGGTCTGTCGTGGGTTTGTGAGTAGTGTGTTAAGGTGTGGGATTTGTCCAGAGATTTTTTTTGGTTGGGGGAGGGGGGATGCTGTGGGGAAGCCAGTGGGAATTCTAGTGAGATCCCTTCTGGGCGTCTCTAGTAGAAATAAGTTGATAGAGGAGCAGGAGCATAAGATCTGCGACCTTCAGCTGTGGTTACAACACTCAAGGGAGGAACTAGATAGTTTAAGGAGGGTAAAGGGTGCTGGGCAGTTGCCAAGAAGGCAGCTAGGAGGAGGAGATATTCAGTTATACTTCGCGTATATGCAATAGATTTGACCAACAGACAGAGCTGAGTCGAGAGGAGCCGCTTGTAGCTGTAGGTGTAGGGAACATGCAGCAGTCCCCAACAAGAAGGAGGTCTAGGTCAGCTGCAAAGTTTAACAGAAAGAAGAATGTTCTGGTGCTAGGTAGTGCGCACGGTAGAGGTGTGGGCCAGCACTTGTAGGAAGTGTTGGGGAGTGAGTACCAGGTCACCAGCATTGTGAAGCCTAGTACCGGGTTGACTCAGGTGACTGACAGCACAGAGGAGTTACGTAGGATTTTTGCGAAGAATTATCAGGTAGTTATAGTGGGTGGAGCTGGGAACAGTCTTCATAGGGACGGGGAATATGATGTAGGTGAAGACCAGGTAAAGACAACTAGTCAAACCGGTGGCATTAATGTGCACTTCTGGCAACAGACTGAGCGTCATGATCGGCCTCAACCTAATGCCGCTGTTAGGCGCGTTAACATGGAGCTGGAGAAGGGACTAGTGGCAGGGGGTATTGATCACATTTCAGTAGTGCCAGTTGAGTTACTAGGCATGGCCCGCACCTCAATAGGTTTGGGAATGGGAGGCTGACAAAGCTCATACGTGACAGTGTAGTGGTAGTGGGATCACTTGTGTAAAACTTCCTGTGGTAGTTGGTGTTAGAGCTGCACCATTTTTAGACTGAAGTCGGCTGATATGTATACCTGCTTCACGGAAGCCCCTCTTATTAAGGGCTCATCTTCAGAGGACATCATGTTTCTAAGTAGAGTAGGATTCAGCATACGTCATCAAAATGTAAGAGGTATTAGAGGTAAGGTTAGTGAACTGCTTATAGATGTTGACTGTGAAATTATTGGCATATCGGAGCACCACTTAACTAATTTGACAGTTCTGAGGCTTCCTTTACCAGGATACAGTTTAGCTGGCTCCATTTCGAGGAGTTTCTTGTGGGGTGGGGGAGTGGCCATGTATTCCATACGAGTCCATAGACGTATCATGGCACTACACTTAGCAGATAATTGAATGTTGTGCAGGGGCAGTTGAATTTATAGGAACTAAACATCTGATTGTTGTTGTTTAAAGGTCCCCTAACTTCAGAGCATTTCTGTTCAAGCTGATTCATTTTATAGGAAGTACCAGAAATTAGTTATATGTGATGACTTCAATATATTTTTTTTATGATGATGTAATAAAAAAGATATTGGTGGACCTTCTAAATTCATATAACCAAATGCAAACTGTGTTTTTTTTCCAGCTACGGTGCAGGTAAACAGTAGCACATCTGTAGTCAATATTTTTATTCATTCTTCATTAGTAGACGGTCATTCTGTTAGTAAAAGGGTGAATGGCCTTTCAGACCATGACGCACAAATTTTAACCATAAACGGCTTTTGTACTCAAACAAATGTCACATATAATTATAAACTACGTAGGAAAGTTAATCCAACAGCAATAGAGACTTCTTTTAAACCTCGTCAAGGATCAAATTGGTAGGATGTTTATATTTCTGATAACATAGATGATACATATAATGCTTTCCTTAACACATTTCTCATGCTCTTTAAGAGTTGCTTTCTATTAGAACGTTCTACACGGTGTACCAGCAGTAAAAGGCAGCCTGAGTAGCTGACTAGTGAGTTAAGGATAACCTGTAGAAGAAAGCGGGAATTGATTCCCGGCGGGGTCAGGAATTTTCTCTGCCTCGTGATGACTGGGTGTTGTGTGATGTCCTTAGGTTAGTTAGGTTTAAGTAGTTCTAAGTTCTAGGGGACTGATGACCATAGATGTTAAGTCCCATAGTGCTCAGAGCCATTTTGAACCAAAGCGGGAATTACACCAAAATGTTAGCAGTAGTCACAATCAAGCTGCAATAGCCCATTGCAAACACTGCTATAAGGCGCTTAAAAATGTTATTAGGTGGGCAAAGAGTGTGTGGTATGCATATGGAATAGCTAATTCACATGATAAAATTAAAAGCATAAGGTCATTTGTGAAGGAAGTGTCTGGTCAGCTGCACAAGGTAGAGGTTATAAAGTCAGTTCATAGTAAAAATATTTCTGTTACTGATAAATCAGATCTACGTACAGTATTTAACAATGATTTCCTGAGCATTGCTGGTCAATTAAATAAAAATTTCGTTTCTACAGGGAATCATATAACTTTCTTGGCAAATGCCTTTCCGAGATTGATGACAAATATTCCTCTGTCATACAGACAAGGGGGAGATTGAGTCAATAATTAAATCACTGAAGACTATGGACTCTCATAGTTATGATGTAGTGCCTATCAGAATATTAAAGTATTGTGTTGCACATGTTAGCCCTGTATTTAGCCACATCTGTAATTTTTCCTTTACGAATTGTCAGTTTCCTGAACGATTAAATCACTCAGTAGTAAAGCCGCTTCTTAAAAAGGGAGAAAGCGATAATGTAGACAATTTTAGAACTCTTTCTACGCCATCAGTGTTTGCTAAAGTTATTGAAAAAGCTGTGTATTTAAGGATAGGTGATTAATTGGATCACACGATTTAGTATCAAATGTACATTTCGACTTTAGAAGTCGTTTAACAACTGAAAATGCTATATTCTCTTTTCTCTGTGAGGAACTGAATGGGTTAAACAAAAGGTTTCAAAAGCTAGACATATTTTTTAATTTAACTAAGGCATTTGATTGTGTCGATCACAAAATATTGCTCCATAAGTTGGACATTACAGGATATGGGGAGTATCTCACAATTGGTTCATCTCTTAATTCAGTAACACACAGCAAAAGGTCATTATTCAGTGTTGAGAATGGAAGTGATGTGGGATCTGGTTAAGTGGGGAGTGCCCCAGGTATCAGTGTTGGGGCCACTCCTGTTCCTTGTTTATATAAATGATGTACCCTTATGTATTATGAGTAATCCCAAAATATTTCTACTCGCTGATGACACATTTGCTTGGTTGTAAAGGATGTTGTGTGCAACATTGGGTCGGTTTCAAATAGTGCAGTTTAATGACATAAGTTTATGGCTGGATCATAGTAAGACGCAGTTTCCACATTTTCCCACGTACAATTCAACTCAACCCGACGTTTTAATATCACAGAATGAGCATATGATTAGTGAAAATGAACAATTCAGATTTATACGTATTCAAATACATAGTAAACTGTAGGGGAAAGCCCACGTTCGTGACCTTGTTCAAAGAACTAATGCTGCCACTTTTACTATTCCAACGGTATGTGAAGTGAGTGATCGTTCGACACGAAAATTAATTTACATTAAATTTTTTCATTTGTTTTTGTCGTATGGTATTATATTTTGGAGTAACTCTTCCCATTCTAAAAGAATATAATTCGCTCAAAAACGGGCGGTTAGGGCAATACGTGGTGTAGGTTCACGAACCTCTTGTCGACCCCTGTTCCCGAGTCTGGGTATTTTGACATTGGCCTCTCAATATATACATTCTTCACTGTCGACTGTCGCTTCTTGTTAACTATCTCCAGTGTGGCTGCGGCTTGTATAGTGAATTTTTTCATGATAAGACACCAACTTTGGCAACAAGAAAGGCGAAATTATTTGGTGGTTGAAAAAACGAGATGGTGATCACAGAGAAGATTTAAAGAAGCTTGAATTGTTTTACCGCATTTATTACATATGCAACTACGAACTACGTTAGGTCGTGATGTTTGTTTTATCCACCGGAGTAAACAAGTAGTTCCGATTAGATACGGGGTGTCGTAAGCCACCTCCGGCAACACTGTCACTTTGGGCAGTGCTGTCAATACCGGTCATTCGTCTCACAGAGTAATACGGACTGTAGATCTTCCATTTCAAAATGAGCATACGTCCGTAACGTCGTACTTCAGTCAAAGCAGCCTAATGTGAGTCACTGCTACCAACCCGTTGCCGACAGTCCGACAGTACGCCTGCAGAGCGGTCAGCTTTTATATTGACATTTGTGCGAGCTTTGCCGATGCCCTTTGAAGTTTCCGCCGTGCCGTCACTTCCTCAATGGCCTGTCCTCTGTGTAGGAGCTGATAGGCCGAGGTGCCGGGCCCACGAAGGCACAAGTGGCCGGAGGGCCTTTCGCCTCCGAACGTGGCAGCCAGCGGCTGCTGCAGCCACCACTCCACCTCCACCCCCAGCCTTCCCTCTTTACAAGTCCCGCTCCCTCCAGGCAGACCGAAGCTTTCGCTGCCGCTGGCTGGAGTGGGCCGATCCCAAAACTTCAAAGCCACCCGCTTCACGAGGATTCCGTTTTCTCTAACAGTCCCTGCCATCCTCTTGGATTTCCTGTAGTTTCTTTGTTTCCTGTGACCGTCACCGCTCCCAAACCGCCGCGCCCCGGGCTGTTATTTTCTTCGGCTTCCTACTTTCTTATGCCGCTACTGTGAAAGCTCGCCAGGGCCAGTAGCTAAGGAACGTCGACCCTGAAGCCTCTTCCCACCACGGCACATTGCAATTGTAGAGCACATGGGGACTAAGGGTTAGGCCGCTTGTTTTACTCTGACAAGCACTCTTTTGTTTCAGCTCCTCGCTATGAGTTCGTGTATTTCGGTGAATATCTCAGTGTTTCTCACAGTGTGGTTATGTGGAAACTAGGTCCACGCGCCAACCTAACTAAGAATGTAGGGACAAGAAACACGCAAACCTTGGCAGTGATAGCGAGCTCAATCCAAATCCACTGTTTAACGTGTCCGTTACAGTCTTTTAGGAACCATGTGTCTGTGTAAGTTTCTTGACGTTGATGCTATGTTTTTTTTTATTTTACTTTTAACTGCTCTCTTAATTTCTGAAGATGTTTCTTTCTGCTCTCAACTACCTCGTTATAAATGTTCTCTAACACATCTTACCTTGGAGACCTCGTAATTATGAAAACTTTAGTTTTAAAAGATTTATTTTTACTGTGTTTTCTACTATTCTGTTCTAGATCGAATTACGCCTATTAATTTCTTAGGTTCAGGCTCTTAGTTTTTGTTCCCACAGGTACTTGAAGTTTGATACACACAATCGAATATTTTGTAGAAAGATATATTTTCTTTTTTCATACATTTAATCATTTCTTCATTGGTTTATGTTTCTTGATGGACCTAAAATAATATTTATAAAGTACTTTCTAGTGCTTCTAGTTCGTTCCATTTACAATAAACTTAGTTATACACATTCTGATTTCATTAGCGAATTGTCATCTCTTATTTTCAAAATGCATCGTATATTGTGAATATCGTTAGCGATTCTGTTTCGTCTTTCGGTTTTCAGTTTCCTTTCCTCTATGGTAGGCATTTTTTACCTATTACTTGAATCATCGCTCCCATCTGCCATCGGTTTTTGGCATGTTTCAAAATGCAGCATTTACTATGAGCAGCCTTACTTATTCCAGTTGATCGTTACATTTTCAGTATCCTTTCGTCCATGTCGGACTTAACAATCCATATACATGAAATATGTCTACCGTTAATCGATATTTCTAACCATTTTATTTGAGGAAGGTGGAATGCTTCAAACTTTCCTGCTTTTTTATTTTGGTAAGCGATGCCATTTTCTCCTAAGTGGTTGTGAAAACCACTCTACTGCCATATTTTTCAGGAGACTCATCTATATTTCAGTGTCTCATAGGATTTTACAGGTGCAACATATGAATCCGTAAATCTCACTTTGTTTATTTGATCACATTACTGCAGAACAGTTCTCTGAGACGTATTGGTTGGGCGTTAGCATTTCGACTTGAAGTAGGTCTTTACGCTATGACAGATTCCATCAAAGTCGATCAAAAAATTGGCATTATGAGAGCTGTTTGATGCAGATGTATTCTTATGCCTCAGCGGTTTACGTAATGTTGTAGGTCTTTCACGAAAAAAGAAAAAGTAATGCTGTGATTTGTGTAACTATAATATATACTCGATTAGTGTAGGTGATATGTAATGAAAGATCTCATTGGAGTTGTCTCACCGTTTGTACTCGTTCTCTAGAACTGAAACGTTCCTTCTGCATGTATCTCGCAGCTCTGAATGGGTCTCACGAAGTCAAATTCGGGACCGTGACCTGTTTCACGTACTTTAGGTGATGTGCACCGAGGGAGATAAACCTCGTTCACTTCCAAGGATATAATCGGCAATATTTATTGGCGGACCCTCATTAATTCTCCGCTCGGCTAGAATTACAAACCTGTCTAAATAAAGGCCGACAGCCTGACACAAACTCGCAAGACACGGTTAAGTTTACCAACTCCAAAGTAAATACTTTCTTATTAATGTCTCCGAGATCGACCTCTGGATTCTAGTATGGTCAGTGCTTTTAAGTTGAATACAATGCCGCCAATTGGCTACTTGTAAGCCCCAGCGGTAAGTAGCATAACGACAAAGCAAGAACACAATTGAAAGTCAGGTGCGGAAAAGTTACAAAAAGACATCATTGTGAAACATCATTTACTTGTTTCTGCAAGACCATGTCGCTCACTGAAACGCTTTCGTCCAGCAAGCTAGTGGCTTCGCAATCTGATGCAAGGGCTCAGCGCATCAAAAATGGGTAAGCTCAGTTAAACGGAAGAGTCGCCTAGAACATCAGAATGTTCCGCCACTAAACCACGTCTTTGTACGGAAACATACTTTCGGAATTGCAGAATTTTCCGTACTGTGAAAAGTAAGTCCGTTGATCACGAAGGATCACGTTCTCCTATCTTCTGAAATACACTACGAAAACCCGACTTGCCTTCCAGAAGGCCAAGCGTTCAGTACCATATCAGTCCATCCAACGGACTTGATCGTTAGGCTTTTCAAGAAGTCGGAATCACGAGCAGAGTGTAGAACTTTCTTTGACCATGCCCTACTCCTAATTTTAGTGCTGCTACAAGGTGCTGCTTCCTAGCAGAACGACCCTCATGGGAAAATGGCTTGCCCTATTCTGTTACAGCCACATGTTGTCGACGATGTTCTTTATGTTTTGGAAACTAGAAAATCGTGTGTTGGATGACCGACGTCGCTGAACACAAGGCATCGGCTTGTTGCAGATGTAGCAGCGCTCGTATGTGATGCGTGTCTGTCATGCTGAAGAAGAGGGTGCTTCATGAGAAGATGAACTCTTCGAATTCTAAACTCACGGATGTTACAGCTATACGTTACAATTCGGAGCCCTCTAGCGACAGAGAACGACACGAAGAACAAAGATGTAGACTGTTAATAACGTTAGTTTTATCTAGAAATCCTTAAGAGTTTTCATTTGTTAATTTCGGAAACATTACCTTTCGACATGCCCTCGTGCAACAGAGTACCATTCTAGCTCACATGGAGGGCTATGGAATGGTACGTCACATATTTCTGAAGATATTTCTCTAGATATCAGATTCCAGCAAGCTATTCAGGAAGTGCGCCGTTTCTACCTTCCAGCAGTGCGCAGGAACAAGTCTATAGTAAACTTTGGTCCACTGTCACAGATATGGTTGATATCAATAAAGTTTTTCATTGTAATAGGATCGATGTTAGTAGCAAAATATAATGTTACAATGTATAAGAACTCAGCAACTTTTGTGTTAATATGGACGCTTTTAACCAGCCATCTGCTGTGTTATAGTGAGACAGCAGCAAATCACGAGCATTGGATTTGCTTTCATGTGATTGAGTTACGGTACGGTGCGGCTACTCCGCTCATTTCCACTGTAAACCGTAAGTATTATGATATGAAACTTTTCTAAAAAGATCAGTCAATGTGATATAATATGGCAGTTTAATTTTGAGTACAATCCAGTGTAGAAAATGTGGAAATTAGTTTAGGAGAACAAAGTATTAATCAACATCTGAAGAAGGCAGAAATCACAACGTACCAAAATTTTGGGGCTATTCCGCCGAGTCACGGGGCTATTCCGTCCAATATAGTCCAGAGTCCAGATCACAGGCATTTACACACAGCTAAACATTTTTCGTCCTTTTGCATACAAACACACTTCGTGAAACCATTAGCACACTGTATCCAGTCTACCTGGAACGATTCTGGCGAATATTATTTCAGACCGCAAAAGTCCCAACGAGTGTTCTCATAATCGTCTCAGTTGCAGTTGGATGAAAGTCATCATCCGGCTCACTCAGTTGATGACGGTTGATGACGATACTTACTTGCATTACTTTTGCTTTCCATCTCCATTTTTAGTCTGCGTAATTCGTGTCTGAAGTCAAATGCCTTGGTTCTGTTCCTAAGATATTTGACATCCTTTTTTTTTTTCTGGGCTGCAAATGATTGCATTGAAAAGAGAACGGAGGAGGAGGGTCCTGGCAAAGGGGACTCACGTGACAGCTGGGAACATTAAGGAATCTCTGGAAGAGAACATGATGGCACATTGGAAATGTCTGTATGGAAATAAAATGAGGGGAGAAATTTGTCTTCGTAAAGAACTGAACGATTTAAAGGGAACAGATAAGTGCATTTAAGTCCTTTAAATTCAACGGTGGCAGCTATATTCCAAGCTGTGGAAAACAGTTCTCCGGAGTTAAACTTGTTGAGTGCACATCCTGGTGTCGAATGCGTGTAATTTTTTGCAGCATGATGGTAAAAAACTTTCAGCGATTCCAATACTGATCGGTCCACAGGCTGAAGGGCATGTGTGGTGTGAGATGGAAGGCGGAGTATCTCTGTGTCATTCTGACGACAATATTCTAGACACTGGAGAGAACAATGAGAGCTATGGCCTTCCATAATTAGAAGGCCCTTTCCATTTGATCGGTGCTTCTGAATGTGTTAGAGCCACTTAAGAAAAAAACATCTTCGTTCACATATCCACAATCAGACATAGTGGCTTCTGAACCAACGAGTAGGGGATGTTTGTATACCTCTCTAAATCTAATACATTTGAAGGTAGCATAGAGAGGAATAAAACGCAACTAGCACTACGGCAAGCTATAATAGTGACATGTTCCCCCTCTCTACGTTTCTCATCTTCACTACTTCTCCGGAAATTTTTCTGTCATTATTTTAGGTGGGGAATTATTAAGGGGCAAACCAGTCTCGTCGACATTGAATATGAGATGAGAGTTAACGTAAACTGCAAGAGTCTGTTCAGACAAATTCCAATACACATCGTAAAATGCAGTCGCAGCCTGCCTTTGGCGTAGATTTCGACAAATCTTGTGGATTTAGGAGTGATAGATCACTATACCTCCTCGTTAACATGGTAAACCAGATTTTACCTGCAGTCACATGTTCTATAGACCAGGGATTCTTCCTGTTATTTGTCGTTGTATACGAGAATGCTGCTCTTCGAATTTGTTTAGGAGTGTAGCCAAAAACCTAGAACCTAAATCATCCTCTTGTTCTGGGCTGAATGCATTCTGATGAACAGCTGGTCTACGATGTTTCTTTTCTCCCATTGCCGAATCACGCTGTGAAACAGTTACCCGATCTTTGTCAAGGAAGTCTGGACAACGCAGCAGAACCTCTCATATCCATGTTTCCGCCTGTAAAACTTGTTACTGCGTGTTTCAGCTTTTCCTCAGACCACGAAACGCTTGGATTTTTCCGTTTGTTTGTTCAGACTATCCGGAAAGCAACCAAGAAAACATGTTCTCTAGAATTCCGCATTAAATATCAATTAAAGTAATAATTTGACCGAAAGGTAATAGCCCTATGTGTACAGGGCGAAGTAGCCCCATGTGCAAGCATTTCGAAAGACGCTCCTATCCGACCTTTGTTGAAAAACCCAGTGATGTTTGCTGCAGAACCTGTATTCTTATATAAGTAACTTAAAGAGTTTAAAATTTCACGTTATTGAGCTGGTATATCTCAACAGCAATAACTCATCACAATGGGCTTATCTCTCAAGATTGTTCTTCTGTCCTGTCAAGGTTGTAACAGAAAACAGCCATACTACAACCACACGCGGCGACACAGAGATACTGGCGCACTCTGCAAGCAAAACGACTCTGTGAGGAACTGGCGCACTGTGCTCAGTGAGCGGAATAGCCTCTCTGGACCCTAAATGATAATATTCAACCCAATTAAACTGGTGTCCTTTTCGCGTTCTTTTTTACGTGCGGATTTTGTGTGCAGAATACTTGACCTACGTTCAGATTTTACATTGCTTCAGAACACGACGTGATTAGAATTCGTGTAGTTGCTTGGCACCTGTAAATTCAAGTGACTCTACAACGTGTCTTACTGGTGGGCAAACATGTGATTGCCTCTAATGAACCTCTGCCTCTAAGACACAGAGTCACCACTTCAGTGACACTATTATGAAAATTTAATGCAACGTATTTTAGCGCAAGTGAGTATAAAATGTGGCTGCGCGTAGCGAAACTACAGACGACACAATTTCTTACTGCACACCTGCCCCTGTTATCTCACACGTAAGAGAGTAAAGCAATGGAAGGTGATGACGGGAACTTGTGAACTTCAGTGATAGACAGAATTAAACAACAAGTCAGATCTCTTCATAAAACGTGCGTTAATGGAATGTGCATCAACATCGTACGTTGATTATACTCTATCACGTAATCCTAAAGTTATGTGATCCGACTGGTAGTAGATAAAGTTGATTCTATGGTGATGACTCGACTTTAATGACTTTGTGATTAACACATATGACTGTGATTGTGAAGTGAAACAAGAAACAAACAAATACAGTGCTCTTGAATCGGACTTCTACTGCTGCCTTGGGCATGCAATCAAGTAAGAGAATTCACTTTTGAGATTCCTAGTGCTGGTACTGCTAAATACTCACAATTCATGTGTAGCAAACTCGATTTGGACTGCCCAGTTCACCTCGGCGTCGAAACCCAAGGACTCCTGTCACCACCTCCTCTTGGTACATACCTTTACACCTAGACCCCAAGTTCAAAATAACCAAATCTCCTCCTTGGGACATGACCCAATCTCGTCTGTATTCCACCACAGATCGACACAGAATCCACTCTGCTCATCACAAGATCAGAAAGACCGCTGAAAGCTCAGTGTGGCGTTTCCGTGCACAAACTGAGACCTCCAACTGAACACTCAGGAAACACCCCTGCGCCAATTCCGCAATGACTTTGCGTACCATACAGCTTCCCTCCACAAGACGGAAAAGAACTTCAGTCCCAGTACGTCGACTATCATCCGCTGTGACAATTTATCATGCCATATCATTCTCATCATGCCCCGTCCTTGTCAGGCCTGTATTGCTACCAGAGGTGGCCACAACCCCATACTGAGCCCATTAACCACTTGTCGGAATGCGTGTTGGGAAAAAAGGAAGAAAATTTTTATCTACCGTTTAGCATGATGCAGTTGTTTGCGGTTTCTTGTTTATTATTACCGTTTATACTGTTTTGTGGCAAAATGAACGCGAACTAGCAAAATTTCTGTTTGTTGCCTTAATTTTAGGCAACTGTGTACATACTCCGTAAGTAGCATACTGTGATCCAATACAAGTCTTCTCTGTCCCCGTTCCACTTGTAAATAGAGCGAGGGAAAACCGACTGACTATATGCCTCGGTATGCGTCCTAATTCATCTAGTCTTATCTTTGTTGTCCTTATGCGAAATTTACGTTGATGGTAATTGAATCTTTCCGCAGTCAACTTCAAATGCCTGTTCTCTAAATTTTCTCAGTAGTGTTTCGCGGACCGAACGGTGTCTTTCCTCCAGTGAATCCCATCTGTGTTCACGAAGCACCATCTTAATGCTCTCCTGTTGATGGAACCTACCAGTAACAAATATAGCAGTTCGCCTATTGATTGCTTCGATGTCTTCCTTTAATGTGACCTGGTGGAGGTCCTAATACAAGAGCATTTTTCAACAATTGGTTACACTAGTGTTCTATACGCTGTCTCCTGTACAGCCGGACCACACATTCCTAAGATCCTCCGAACAAACCGAATTGGACAGCTTCCCCTGCGCCGGTCGGTGTGGCCGTGCGGTTCTCGGCGCTTCAGTCTGGAACCGCGTGACCGCTACGGTTTCAGGTTCGAATCCTGCCTCGGGCATGGATGTGTGTGATGTCCTTAGGTTAGTTAGGTTTAAGTAGTTCTAAGTTCTAGGGGACTGATGACCACAGATGTTAAGTCCCACAGTACTCAGAGCCATTTGAACCATTTTTGAACCTTCCCGTGCACCGCTGTGTCATCAGTAAACAGCCGCAGATTGCTGTTTACTCTCTATACGTTGGATTATGTAAGCATGCAGAGAAAAAGAGCGGTCCTATTACACTTTCTTTGGGGCACTCCTGAAGACGTACTTCTCTCTGATGACCACTGGCTGTCGAGGAGAATGTGCTAGGGTCTGTTACTTAAGAGGCCACAAACTTTTCTGGGAACCTACTCCGTATGCCTGTACCTTTGTTAACAGTCTGCAGCACGGCACAGCATGAACCGCTTTTCGGAAATCTGGTAATACGGTATCTGCCTGTAGCCTTTCATCGATGATTTTCAGGATATCCTGCGAGAAAAGGGCAAGGCGACTTTCTAAGTCCGTAAGGATTTGCGGACAGAAGCTTCACCGTCTCAACGAAATTTATCATATTCTAAATGAGAAAATGTTCTAGAATTCTACAGCAAGCCCGCCCGGCTAGCCGCGTCGTCTAACGCGCTGCTTCTCGAGCGGGAAGACGTGCCGGTCCCCGGCACGAATCCGCCCGGCAGATTAGTGTCCAGGTCTGATGTGCCGGCCAGCCTGTGGATGGTTTTTCAGGCGGTCAACCATCTACCTTGGCGAATGCGGGCTGGTTCCCCTTATTCAGCCTCAGCTACACTGTGTCAGCGACTGCTGCGCAAACAGTTTCCACGTACGCGTACACCATAATTATTCTAACGCGCAAAGATTTGGGGTTGCACTCGTCTGGTATGAGACGTACCCGGGGGCGGGAAATGGGACACTGGGGGCCACACCGTAAAATTACCTTGGGTTCGGTGTGGTGGGGTGGCGATGGGGTGCATCAACTGCTGTGGCCTGTTGTGGGGTTGTGAACAACTGAGGGCTACGGCGGGCCGAAGCCTCTCCGTCGATTCTAGGACCCCGGTTTAACACATACGTACATTCTACATCAAACCAATGTTTAGGTTATTGGTCTGTAATTTTGCGCTTTTTTTTCGCCCTACTTAAATACAGGAGTTACCTGCGCTTTTTTTTCAGTTGTTCAGGTCTTTTAGCTAGGTGAGAGATTCGCGATAATTATAAGTTAAGGAAAGGGCCCATACCGTAGATTGGTTGATTTGGAGGAGGGGACCAAACAGCGAGGTCATCTGTCCAATCGGATTAGGGAAGGAAGTCGGCCGTGTCCTTTCAAAGGAACGATCCCGGCATTTGCCTAGAGCGATTTACGTAAATCATGGAGAACCATAATCAGGATGGCCGTACGCGGGTTTGAACCGTCGTCCTACCGAATGCGAGTCCAGTGCGCTAACCACTGCGCCACCCCGCTCAGTCCCATGTCGTAGAATACCTTTCGTAAAACTGAAACGGAATAGCTTCCACACGTAGGGACCCTCCTCGTTTTCTACTCTTTCGAATACTTCTCTGGGCCAGGGATGTAGGATATTATGTCCCCCTACGGGAGTCTGTGCGACGGTCAAACAACGCTGTGTTTTTACGATCCTCCTGCGTGAATGATTTCATAAACGCAAAATTCAAAACTTCAGCTTTCCTTTCGCTACTATCTACTACCATAACAGTCTAGTCACCTACAGCCTGGATGGATACATTCGATCCACTTAGCGATTTTAGGTAGGACCAGATATATCTCGGGTTTTCGGCAAGATCTTTTCTGTGGGAAGCCTATGGCAGATTATGCTCGCGCATCGAACTTTTTGACGACTTACAAATTTCCACCAAAATTTGCCTATCGTCGTTCGCGCGTTCTTTGATTCTTGCGCAGCATAGGAAACCGGCATAATCAGACTGTACTTTCTCTTTCGAACCAAAACTGTTTTATGGAGCCAAATGGAGTTCATTTCTCTCCATGACAGCTAATACACTGGAAAAATGTGCAACTCCAGAAGACAAAGCTGTTACTACGGCCCGCTCTTCGTCTTCTCAATATCACTGTCTAATTATAAAGTTTGCACGAAGATCGTACGAACTTCCCCTAACCAATTTGATACAGATTGACAGGGTGTGTTGCGCAGGAGTCGGACTTCAGCATATATACTATGAAAGACATAATTCTGGAACGATTTCGAGGAAATTGAATCAGGACATTTTAGGTGTGCTTATTCGCTTTTGGAGGCTCGGAAGTTGAATAGGAGACCGAGCGTCAGAAACGTCGTCTTTGTTTTCATGGTCGCAGTTCCCCTTACGACGCTGTACGGCTAGGGCGTGTTTACGCTTCCGTTCCGCCGCAGCGTTTCGAGTCGTAGCTGTTAGTTGTTTACTTGGCATGTTGTGACTTTTTTGAGTGGTTATTCATCGTTGAATAATCTTTTGTGTTAAATTAACGGTGCTTCTGGTAGCGGTCCGACCGCTACGTTGACAACTGGTCGTCTAAATTTATCCCACGCAAAGATACAGTTATTAGTTTTCTGTTCTACAAATCCACCTGTCATGTGCCGCCGAGTTCCCTCAGAATTCATGATTGGTTAGTGCAAACGTTTGGTACTACTTCTGATCAGTTTTACACCGCTTATTTTGACACTGACCCTTA
Source organism: Schistocerca nitens (assembly GCF_023898315.1). Lineage (NCBI taxonomy): Eukaryota > Metazoa > Arthropoda > Insecta > Orthoptera > Acrididae > Schistocerca > Schistocerca nitens. The sequence goes on along the minus strand of NC_064622.1, from coordinate 237,397,158 downwards.
TGTCTTCTTTGTAAAATTCATGACCAATTTCCCCAAAGCAGATTCACTGTTACTTAAAAATGGCAGTCAGGTTTCTTTCCACCATAGGGATGGGTCAGGTAGTGTTGTCCTCCTTGCCCATGCGGATATTAAATATACTAATACGAACATTTTCAACATGCAGTGGAAGTAGGTGATCTATATCTTAACGATGTGTTAAGTCAACACCGCCTTCGATGCTATAGTGGTAAACGGTCCGTCGAGATGTATATTACACAGAACATTACATCACATATTCAGAATTATGGTTGTCGGCCCCATTTTATTTATAGTGGTCCGTTTGGGATTATTTTTTATGTAAAGAGGGTTTTCACCAACGTCCCAATTGTTCAAAGCTCACTTTCGTTGTCAAAAAGATCTCTAGAACAGAGACAAAAATTTACGGTAGCAGATAACGTTCCACCGGGTATTGATTGTAGTGGCAATCCACAGCCCAATTTGCGTTTATCCAGAGGAAACTTTCCCTCGTTGAAACGGACGACGGATTCTGCGCTTTATGCTACCCGTGTCGAAACTCAGGTACTGCAACATTAGCGACGTCGTACGCGGAATGCTGATGTTCGCGCTGTGGAATCCCCTATGTTACCCCCTCCAGCATCTCTCGGTGACACAAATTGTGTAGTAACCTCTCGTCATCCTGTGGATGCTGAAGTGGCGGTGGATTCTGGCGTTTGGTGCACATCTTTGTTACTTTGAATGTCAATCACATTGAATCTAAGCAACATCTCGCTGTTCTTAATCAGTTTATATATGATTATAGCGTAGAATGTTCTTTTTCTTTTTTTGCTGCCTTCCCTCTCCCAGTGTTTCAGACCTTTTTTAATGTATCGCCTGAGGATTCAGCTTCACTGGTTTTATTTGCCTGGTGTATTGTGTCATTATATTCTGGCAATCGACATCAATCTTGCGCCTTTCATGGATCACTGAGCTGTTGCAGCCACTATAAATCTCGCCTGACAACTCATGGCAATATGACGGCTACAGAAGGGCACGCCATTGGCGAGAGCCGTGGATTGCACATTTCGTAGGACACCCTGCAGTCGTCCTTCAGCAGCATCCACAGTCGAGGAGCATTAGTGGATGCTAAAATCGTCGTCATTCGGGGATGATGACATTGTAGATCCCACAGCTGCAGAATAGCCTTGGCAAAAAAATAAGAAAAAACACCCTGGGATGGAGCAAATAAACCCAGAAGAGACTCAAGGAAGCAAACATTCTTCACCTCATCATACATTCGAGCGACTTTACATCAGTTTACAGCTTGAATATTTAGCTATTTTTAGACATAATCAGCATTTCAGTCGATGCATTTTTGTAGACGCTGTGGCAGTTTTGTATGCCCATGTCATACCAGCTCGCCGTCATGCTGTTCTGAAAGATATGAACCTCTTCCTTCACCTCTTCGTCGGAGCTGAATCGCTGGGACCACAATTAACGCTGAGAGGTACTGTGAGACTCTGAAAAAACTCAAACTGGCAATTCAGAACCGGAGAAGAGAGATGTTCAGCAAGGGCGTAACCATTCTCCACGATAACGCTCACCCACACAACGCTCGGCAAACCGCTGCTTTCCTGCAACAGTTTCTGTGGTACATAATCACCCACCCACCCTATAATCCTGACTTGGCGCCCAGTGACTATCACCTGTCCCCCAAGTTAAAAGAACATTTGGCCGGAAAGTGATTCAGCTCCGACGACGAGGTGAAAGAAGAGATTGATATCTTTCTGAACAGCATGGTGGCGAGCTGGTATGACATGCGTAAACAAAACCTGCCACAGCGTCTACAAAAATGCGTCTACAGAAATGGTGATTATGTCACAAAATAGCTAAAAGTTCAAGGTGTAAACTGATGTAAACCATTGTAGAAATAAACAAGTCTACGTACTTATATAACAGTAGGAGATCTTACTTTTGGGATTACCCTCATATATGCATTTGTAACACTGCATAGAAACAGTAATATATGGTTTGACACCGCAGCGATACATCACCTTGACCTTATCAGGTACATTTTCACCTCAAATATGAAGGTGGAGGCAGCCGTACCCACTCTGTTGTCTTTAGGTCCCCACAGGACATGACAGACAAAATACACACTTCATCACTCCTAATCAGTACACAACTCGTCATCAGTCTGTAAAAGGGGATATGGGTGGAAAATAATATAATTTAACATAGACTTTTATGGAGGGCTATAGTGACAGAAATGACACCGATCTTGTCGCAGGGAGGCAGCGCTTGTGACTGAGAGGCGGAGGCTATTCTAAGGAGAATGTAACCACGTTTCAATTTTGAAAACACTGCCGCTCCCCCAAAGCTACCTCAAGATGTTCAACGAAGGACAAATGCTTTGCAGTCAAAAATGAATCCCCATCCTTCCTCGAACAAACTAAGTAATGAAGGGATTATTTCTCACCTTACCTCTGATCTGTATAACCCTCCCACAGTGTAGCCAGGAAAGGGAACGTTCTGGGGTCATACCTCTCCGAAATGTAATATGCCTTAGCTTCAGAAGAAATTTCAGCCGCCAACACGAGAAAGTTTAAATTGTTTCATGTGCATATCTTCTGCCATGGTAGCGTGGTTAATGCTGTCCTGCCAGGCACCACCCAGCCATGACAACCATTATCTGGCCAATAAACCATTGCCTGGAGCCCCTATGGCCCAGCCACGAAAGGTACATACTCTTTGGCTTGCATGGGACGTTTATAGATTGGGCACCATCAGTGTGATCCCTTTGTGGTAAGAGGATACCACCGTGCATAGTACTTGATGACCCCAACCCACAACCAAATGGCAACTCTGTTGGGTTTTGGGCATAGTACCATTGCAAGAAATAAGGGTGCCAACAGAGGAAAGGTGAAATGTATGTGACAGTGGGCACCCATCCTTGCATGATCTCCACTTCTGCAAACCTTAGAAAGGAGCTATAAAGTCAAACATAACAATGGGATCACCTAATTAATGATGAAACGGTGCAGAAGGCTGGAAGCTAAGAAAACGACTGTCCCAAATACAGCCCAGATGGAAGCAAAATCGGTGCCAAGGAGACCATACAGTGGAAAAGTACAGAGGAAAAAAGACTAATAGAAAGATAAACTCACAGTATGAAAAAAGGAAGTAGGGCTGCAATGTCTGGGGCCTCGTAGTGGCCAGGCACATGCTGGTCGCTGAGGAGTGGTAGGGGGATAGTATGTCCACAGCTTCTAATTCAGTAGCTGAATATCAAAGGTCACAGTCGAAAAGATTCTAGTAAGGAAAGTAATCATGTTAACTTCAAGCTTTCTCTTCTTTTCAGCCATATGAAATAGAATGCCAATTCCTGAAAAGGATGCAGCTGTGTCAACACAAAAATCTATATGCATGTCAGAATGACATAGGTACTTAAAATTTACAAAACCATTCTTTATTGCATCGAAATCGACTTGACAGTTTTCCGACCAGGGTCTTCCGATATTCTTTTTTAATGCACTCAACAATGCTGGACTACTAAGTAACAGATGACGAAAAAACTAAAAAAGGTAATGAAAAACGTTGAGCTGCCATTTTGTCTTCGGAGCTGGAAATTTTTTGCTGTACGTATCTTATTAGTATCATGTGTTATTCGTGCAGTAGCTGACATGACACAAAACTTTTATAAATTTTATTTCCACGTGACCACAGTCTGATTTCTGCATGTTATCTGTGACAATAGCCATCAAAAATTGTTCCAATCCATAATTAAAGTTATTCTTCCAACATAGCAGTAGTGATCAAGATGTCATCAAAATATGGTGTATCCTTTTCTGGGAGATCTGATCCCAGAACTATTCTAGTGCCATAGTAAATATAACAGAACTTATGGTAAGTGCATATGGCAAAACACAAAACTATAATTGCTGTCATTATGGATAAAAGCTGTTTATTTCCCAGATTCAATTGACAATACAACATGCCATAAGGAAGGGAAGAGGTCTAGTCTAGTCAAATACCATACTGCATGAAACTTTCTTAATTGCTCTTCTATGCTTCCTGATTATGTGCAGCCTGGTATTTTTATCTTATTAACAACTTGTGTATCCAGAGGGTGGTGTACTTGGCCAATAGGATCCTTTACTGAAAATAATTGCATACTGTACAGTGTATGTGATTTGTGCAGCTACTTTCCACTGAAGCATAGTTCTCAATCAACACGCTCTCTTTTGTTCACGAAATGGAGTAGGATTTACCGTCACAAACATGTAAGAACTTCAGAAGTATGTTTCATTAATATAACAAGTGTTGTGTATCCAGATATGGAGATCCAATTGCCTTATCTTATACATATGCTTTGTCATTTTCATTTTCACTATGGTTGGTTGAGAAAATACTTTCCGGTACACTCTTCGCCTTTAAAACTTGTACTTCAGTTTACTGGTAGAAGTTACCACATTTCACTGCGGTTTATGTAAAATCTGCTTCACTATATTTACCCTCTTTGCATAAGTAGCACTTACGAAAAGAAAAGTATAATTTTATGTAATTTTGTCAGAAAAACTCCACACTCAATAAGCAATTAGAATTTGTGTCATTACCGTTTATCATCATCAAGTTGCGCACATGATCAGGCCATTCCAGCAAATTTTTGTTTACAGTATATTTTCTTTGTTCTAATTTGGATTTTACCGATGTTCCAGCACTGTCTTGGCTCAAATGGCTCTGAGCACTATGGGGCCCGACTGCTGTGGTTATCAGTCCCCTAGAACTTAGAACTACTTAAATCTAACTAACCTAAGGACATCACACACATCCATGCCCGAGGCAGGATTCGAACCTGCGACCGTAGCAGTCGCACGGTTCCGGACTGCGCGCCTAGAACCGCGAGACCACCGCGGCCGGCAGCACTGTCTTGCTTGTACATAGTGGCTCAGATCGTTTCACCTATGACACACTCTAAGTTCTGATTTTAATTTGTCATTTATCTTCATATTCTTCCCCAAAAGCCATGTCGAAAAATTAACAATTATTGTACGTTACAAGAGCTTTCCAAATTATTACACAATTGTTGTACTTCTCTGGATAGATTAACAAACTGTGCAGTCATGTCGTCCCTCACTGTCTTCAAATTTTACAACAGAAGAGCAGTGAGATAATTAGGTTGACTGGCTGTTCATTTCATGTGAAAGGTCATCCATCAGAACAATTACTTCAAACGAAACATTACCATCAGATTGATGAACTGCACTACGAGGGAGATCACGTAATTGAGCATCATATTCAAAAAAAAAATTGTAGGTAAGTTTAAAAGGGGGGAAAAGGTGTATGGGAAGGTGTCGTCTTTGAATGACTTTAGGAGGATACAAGATGACTTGGACAGGATTTGTTCAAATGGTTCAAATGGCTCTGAGCACTACGGGCCTTAATTGCTGAGGTCATCACATACATCACATACATCCATGCCCGAGGCAGGATTCGAACCTGCGACCGTAGTGGTCCTGCGGTTCCAGACTGTAGCGCCTAGAACCGCACAGGATTTGTGTTTGGTGTAAAGAATGGCAGCTAATTCTAAATATAGATAAATGAAAATTAGTGCAGATGAATAGGAAAAAGAATCCTGTAATGTTTGAATACTCCATTAATAGTGTACCGCTTGACAAAGTCACGTCGATTAAATATTTGGGCGTAACATTGCAGAACGATATTAAGTGGGACAAGCATGTAATGGCAGTTGTGGGGAAGACGGATAGTCCTCCTCGATTCATTGGTAGAATTTTCGGAAGATGTGGTTCATCTGCAAAGGAGACCGCTTGTTGTTGTTGTTGTGGTCTTCAGTCCTGAGACTGGTTTGATGCCGCTCTCCACTCCACTCTATCCTGTGCAAGCTTCTTCATCTCCCAGTACCTACTGCAACCTACATCCTTCTGAATCTGCTTGGTGTATTCATCTCTTGGTCTCCCTCTACGATTTTTACCCTCCACGCTGCCCTCCAATACTAAATTGGTGATCTCTTGATACCTCAGAACATGTTCCATCAATCGATCCCTTCTTCTAGTCGAGTTGTGCCACAAACTCCTCTTCTCCCCAATCCCATTCAAAACCTCCTCATTAGTTATGTGATCTACTCATCTAATCTTCAGCATTCTTCTGTTAGCACCTCTTTCTAAAGCTTCTATTCTCTTCTTGTCTAAACTATTTATCGTCCATGTTTCACATCCTTACATGGCTACAGTCCACACAAATACTTTCAGAAACGACGTCCTGACACTTAAATCTATACTCGATGTTAACAAATTTCTCTTCTTCAAAAACGCTTTCCTTTCCATTGCCAGTCTACATTTTATATCCTGTCTACTTCGACCATCAACAGTTATTTTTCTCCCCAAATAGCAAAACTCTTTTACTACTTTACGTGTCTCATTTCGTAATCTACTACCCTCAGCATCACCCGATTTAATTCGACTACATTCCATTATCCTCGTTTTGATTTTGTTGATGTTCATTTTATATCCTCCTTTCAAGACACTGTCCATTCCGTTCAACTGCCCTTCCAAGTCCTTTGCTGTCTGACAGAATTACAATGTCATCGACGAACCTCAAAGTTTTTATTTCTTCTCCATGGATCTTAATACCCACTCCGAATTTTTCTTTTGTTTCCTTCATTGCTTGCTCAATATACAGATTGAATAACATCGGGGAGAGGCTACAACCTTGTCTTACTCCCTTCCCAACCACTGCTTCCCTTTAATGCCCCTCAAGTCTTACAACTGCGATTTGGTTTCTGTACAAAGTGTAAATAGCCTCTCGCTCCCTGTATTTTACCCCTGTCCACTTCTGAATTTGAAAGAGAGTATTCCAGCCAACATTGTCAAAAGCTCTCTCTAAGTCTACAAATGCTAGGAACGTAGGTTTGCCTTTCCTTAATCTAGCTTCTAAGATGAGTCGTAGGGTCAGTATTGCCTCACGTGTCCGAAATTTCTACGGAATCCAAACTGATCTTCCCCGAGGTTGGCTTCTACCAGTTTTTCCATTCGTCTGTAAAGAATTCGCGTTAGTATTTTGCATCTGTGACTTATTAAACAGATAGTTCGGTAATTTTCACATCTGTCAACACCTGCTTTCTTTGGGATTGTAATTATTATATTCTTTTTGAAGTCTTAGGTTATTTCGGCTGTCTCATACATTTTGCTCACCCGATGGTAGAGTTTTGACAGGACTGGCTCTCCCAAGGCCGTCAGTAGTTCTAATGGAATGTTATCTACTCCCAGGGCCTTGTTTCGACTCAGGTCTTCCAGTGCTCTGTCAAACTCTTCACGCAGTATCATATCTCCCATTTCATCTTCATCTTCATCCTCTTCCATTTCCGTGATATTGTTCTCAAATACATCGCCCTTGTATAGACCCTCTATATACTCCTTACACCTTTCTGCTTTCCCCTCTTTGCTTAGAACTGGGTTTCCATCTTAGCTCTTGATATTCATCCATGTGGTTCTCTTTTCTCCAAAGTTCTCTTTAATTTTCCTGTTGGCAGTTTCTATCTTACCCTTAGTGAGATGAGCCTCTACATCCTTACATTTGTCCTCTAGCCATCCCTGCTTAGCCATTTTGCACTTCCTGTCGATCTCATTTTTGAGACGTTTGTATTGCTTTTTGCCTGCTTCATTTACTGCATTTTTTTATATTTTCTCCTTTCATCAATTAAATTCAATATTTCTTCTGTTACCCAAGGATTTCTATTAGCCCTCGTCTTTTTACCTACTTGATCCTCTGATGCCTTCACTACTTCATCCCTCAGAGCTACCCATTCTTCTTCTACTGTATTTCTTTCCCCCATTCCTGACAATTGTTCCCTTATGCTCTCCTTGAAACTCTGTACAGCCTCTGGTTTAGTCAGTTTATCCATGTCCATTCTCCTTAAAGTCCAACCTTTTTGCAGTTTCTTCAGTTTTAATCTACGTTTCATAACCAATAGATGGTGGTCAGAGTCCACATCTGCCCCTGGAAATGTCTTACAATTTAAAACCTGGTTCCTAAATCTCTGTCTTACCATTATATAATCTATCTGAAACCTTTTACTATCTCCAGAGTTCTTCCATGTATACAACCTTCTTTTATGATTCTTGAACCAAGTTTCAGCTATGATTAACGTGCTCTGTGCAAAATTCTACCAGGCGGCTTCCTCTTTCATTTCTTAGCCCCAATCCATATTCACCTACTACGTTTCCTTCTCTCCCTTTTCCTACTACTGAATTCCAGTCACCCATGACTATTAAATTTTCGTCTCCCTTCACTATCTCTCCCTTTTCCTACTACTGAATTCCAGTCACCCATGACTATTAAATTTTGGTCTCCCGTCACTATCTGAATTATTTCTTTTATTTCATCATACATTTCCTCAGTTTCCTCGTCATCTGCACAGCTAGTTGGCATATAAACTTGGACTACTGTAGTAGGCCTTGGGCTTCGTGTCTATCTTGGCCACAATAATGCGTTCACTATGCTGTTTGTAGTAGTTTACATGCATTCCTATTTTTTGATTCATTATTAAACCTACTCCTGCATTACACCCATTTGACTTTGTCTTTATAACCCTGTATTCACCTGACCATAAGTCTTGTTCCTCCTGCCACCGAACTTCACTAATTCCCTCTATATCTAACTTGAACCTATCCATTTATTTTTTTTAATTTTCTAACCTACTTGCCCGGTTAAGGGATCTGACATTCCGCTTATAAAACACTATTACGACCTATTCTTGAGTCCTGCTCGAGCGTTTGGGATCCCTATCAGGTCGGATTGAGGGAGGACATTGAAGCAATTCATAAGTAGGCTGCTATATTTGTTACTGGTAGGTTTGATCATCATGCGAGTGTTACGGAAATGCTTCAGGAACTTGGATGGGAGTCTCTGGAGGAAAGGAGGCGTTCTTTTCGTGAATCGCTACTGAGGAAATTTAGAGAACCAGGATTTTAAGCTGACTGCAGTGGAATTTCCCTGCCGCTAACTTATATTTCGGAGAAAGACCTTAAAGATAAGATAAGAGAGATTAGGGCTCGTACAGAGGCATGTAGGCAGTAATTTTTCCCTCCTTCTGTTTGGGAGTGGAACGTGGAGAGAAGATGCTAGTTGTGGTACGAGGTACCCTCCGCTACGCACCGTATGGAGGTAGATGTAGATGAAAAGGGACCAAACCGCTTGTCCATCAGCCCCTTATTCCTGATAATACCACAAGTGGAAGAATAAACCAACAAGACATACAGCACAATACTGAAAGGAAGGAAAACCCACAATAACGACAGAAAGGCAACAAACACTACAAGAAATAAAAGAAGACAAGAAAACCATAGAGAGAGGCCAGTAGCAGGTAGAAGAGAGTAAAACAAAAAACCAGGCTACTCTGGATGGCTGACCACGAGAAAGAAAAGGAGGAGCCAGCCACTCTGCAACACATTAAAACCGCCAGCCTAAAAGCAATAGAGTGGAGGATACAGAGAGACAAAGGACATGAGCTAAAACTTAGAGAGAATGATGAAACTCACCCTCATGGATAAAATGTAGAACTAAATGAGCCGATGAGATGTTGCCAGCTATAATTAAAGGCAATGAGTCCGGTAACTGAAGATTTGTAGCAGGGCAGCCAAAGCAGGATAGCACAACAGAATATGGGCCACTGTCAACTGGGCTCTGCGCCAACACTGAGGTGGGTCTTCACGACGCAGTAGATAGCCGTGGGTGACCCAAGTGTGGCCAATGCAGAGCTGGCAGGAAACTGCAGAGTCCCTGCGAGAGGCCCTCATGGATGTCTTCCACGCATTTGTAGTCTCCTTAATGACATGCAGATTGTTATGCATATTCTTATGCCATTCCATCTTCCGAAGCTGAAAACCTTGTGGCGTAATAGGGAACGCTGGTCAGTTACAGGAATGCCGATCTCCATAAGCGGTTTCTGTGTAGTATGTTGGGTCAGCCGGTCAGCAAGTTAATTGCCTGGGATGCCAATATGTCCTAGGGTCCAAACAAACACCACTGGACTACTGTACCGTTCCAAGGTATAGATGGACCCGTAGATTGCCGCTACCAAAGCGTGGCGAGGGTAACCCTGGTCAGTAGCTTGTAGCTGCTCAAGGAGTCAGCACAGAGAAGAAACGGCTCACCAGGTCATGAGTGGATGTGCTCAAGTGCACGTGATATGGCCCCCAGCCCAGCAGTGAAAACACTCCAGCCATGAGGCAAGGAGTGCTTTTCAGTATGTCCTCTGTCAACATAGGTGAAGCCCACGTGACCATCAGCCATCGAGCCGTAGGAGTAAAGCACTTCAGAACCCCAGGACTCGTCAAGAATGGAAAGGAAGTGACAGCAGAGAGCCACGGGGTTAACTGAGTCCTTAGGGATATGTGAAAAGTCCGGAGAAAGCTTAGGCTTGAGTTGTACGTGAATGGACTTCGAGTAGAGGTGGTAAAGGGCAGGATTCCAGTTCAGACAGAAGGGATCAGACGTGAACCGCAATCGTGAGCCTTGACCTGGGCCGACGATCCAGGAGATGAACCACTGTCGTTGGGGAGAGGAGATGGTAATTTGGATGCCAGGAGAGCTTTGAATGTGTGCAATGCAACTGGTGAGCAGATGAGCACGTCTCAACTGCAATGGAGGAACTCCAGCCTCCACAAGTACGCTGGTCACAGGACTCTTCCTAAAAGTTCTTGTCGCCAGTTGAATTGCACAGTGGTGCACTGGATAGAGTAAACGCAACACTGAGGGTGCCGCCGAACCATAAAACACATTTCCATAGTCAAGGTGGGATTGAAAAACGACTCTGTGAGCTGTAGCAGCGTACAGCGATCTGCTTCCCAGTTGGTGTTGCTCAGGCAACAGAAGACATTTATGTGCTGCTAGCACTTTCTGCTTAATCTAACGAAGATGAGAAAGCCAAGTCAACTGAGCGTCGGAAACCAGTCGTAAGAACCGATGTCCCCACTACCGTGAGTGGATCGTCATTAAGGTAAAGTTCTCGTTTCGTATGAGTGGTACGATGCTGACAGAAGCGTATGACACTCGACTTCGCAGCGGAAAACCGGAAGCCACGGGCTAGAGCCCATGACTGCACCTTGTGGATGGCTCCCTGTAGACACTGCTCAGCAATACCGGAACTGGAGGAGCAGTACGAAATGCAGAATTCGTCTGCATACACAAATGAGACTGACGGCCCTGCAGCAACTGCTAGATCGTTAATTGCCACCAAAATTAAATAGACACTAAATACAGAGCCCTGCAGGACTCCACACTCCTAGATATGGAGGAAACTATGGGAGTCACCAACTTGGCACGGAAAGTACGGAGCGACCGGAATTTTTGGATAAAAATCGGGAGTGGACCCAGGAGACCCTACTCATCAGGTGTTGGCCCTGCAAAAGGCTGTATGGATGGGAGACTCGAGGGACACATGATTATGGGTGGTAGAGCGACCCTGGTGGAAACCGCCCTGGAGTGTAGCCAGTAGGCCCCGTGACTCCAGTAGCCAACATAACCGCCGACCTACCATACATTCTAACAGCTTACAAAGAATGTTAACGAGTCTGATGGGCCGTTAGATATCCACATAAAGCATATTTTTCCTGAGTTTGAGCTCTGGAATGATGGTACTCTCCTACCATCATGATGGAAAGGTGCCATCTCACCAGATACGGTTGAAGATGACGAGGAGAAGTCACCTGTAGTTTGATGAGAGATGTTTAATCGTCTGGATGTGGATGCGCTCTGGCCCAGGAGTTGTGTTGGGCCAATGTGCAATGGCGCTGAGGAGCTCCAACTCTGTAAATGGAGCGTTATACGGTTCACTGTGATATTCATTCAATGAGATGACTTTCCCTTCCATCCGCCATTTGATGGTGAAGAGGCTCAAGCCTAGGGCTCAGCAAAGTGATCGGCAATGGCATTTTCATCAGTATATAACACGCCAAATTCAAAAATAAAATTTGGTTGGTTAGTTTAAAAGGGGGTCTGGTACTATCCGGGTCTGGTACTCAAAACCACATCCGATCTTCGTCCAGACTAGGGAAGGTGATGTATTGCACCCAATGGCCGGGACATACCTCTCCCAGCACTCCTGTTTCCGTCATTTTATAAGTTAGCTAGCTCGGGCATGGAGACGCTTAAAAGCTATTAGGTACTCCAGGTAAGGGTGCCGCTTATGTCACTGTAAAGCTCACTGACGTTCTTTAATTGCCTCAGTGATTTCCAGCGAAAGCCAAAGTACCGACTTTCGCCAGGGGCACCCTAAGGAACATGAGATCGCGTCTTCCACCACACAAACGATCGTCGATCATTCTCGTGACTCACTCAACCACCACAACATTGTTACCATGCGAGGGAGATTCAATGGTGACAGCAGAGGCAAAAGCTTCCCAGTCTGCCCATGTGGGTGGGTGGGTGTTCGTGGGCATGACGCTGGGGGGGGGGGGGGGGGGTGAGGAAGATGGAGAAGTGGTCACTACCACACAAGTCATCGTGGGCTCTCCAGTGGAAAGATGGGAGGAGTCCTGGGCTGCAAAGTGGAGGAAGTAACATGAGCCATACTGAAATCTGTGGGGGCACCAGTATTTAAGAGGCAGAGGTCGAGACAGTAAATTTTCGACATCTCTACGTTGGCCAGTAAGCATGGTGCCACTCAAAAGTGGTTATGGGCGTTAAAATCTCACAAAAGTGGGAAAAGTTTAAGGAGTTGATGAATCAGTTGAGCCAATACATTCAGGCGTACTGCACTATCTGGAAGAAGATATACGTGGCAGCGGTTATTTCCTGTGCCGTCCTTATCGTGACAGCCACAGGTTCGCGAGGAGTTTGAAAGGGCACAGGTTCACTACATACCGAGTGCAGAACATAGACGCAAACTCCACATGACACTCTATCACATTCTCTACAGTTCTTGTAATATCCGCTATAGCCATTGCTGGGAACCAGGTTTCCTGAAGGGCAATGCAGAAAGCAGCTGTAAACCTTAACAGTTGCTGTAGCTCAGCCGGGTGGTGGAAAAAACCGCAGGATGACGTTATCGTGACGTTGGGACAATATGAAGCACACAAGGAGGCAGGTTATGCCTGGTGTCACCTGCTGCCACCGACTGAGTATTGGTACCCATTCCTACTGAAAATGAGGCGTCAGTGAGGTCCAAGTCCTCAGGAGATGCTAAGATCTTCACTTCATCCTCAGAAGCAGAATTCATAGGTAGTAGCGGTGTTTTTGCCACTGGGGGGGTCCTGTTTCTCAGCAGCCTTCTTCTTGGATTGCTTGGCTTCTCGCTCGTCTATAGGAGCTTGCTGAGAGGAAATTTCCAAAGTAGCTTCAGACACAGAGGAAGACTCTGAAGCTCTTTTTCCAGCAACGTTTGGCACCTTTATCCACAGGCGAGTATCCATTGTGGCATTAGTAGAGACCTTGGAAGAGATTTTCCCAAGGGACCACTTCGAGAGGAGCCAGATGACACTATTTCTTCTCTGGCTGGGGTGAGGGGACCTATATCCCCAGAATTTGGGGGGGGGGGGAAGAAGAAGATTTGCCCCCTACCACCATGGGGGCAGATGTATTCTGGCAGCCCAGAGGGTCCACTGTTCATGACACAGAGTGTGGAACTACTGGCACTTGTGTCGGCAATGCTGAAGTAGCTGAAGTATATGTTGACGTCAGCCAAATGGGGTGTAATCGTTCACATTTATGTTTAGCCCCTTGGTGAGTGAATTGGCCCTGTGTCTTGTACCCCACGATTTTCCGCTCCTTTTGGAGTGCTGTGCAGTCTGACGAGCAGGCAGAGTGGTGCTCTCCACAACTGATATAAGTAGGAGGAGGCGCACACGGAGTATCTGGCTGCAGTGAATGTCTGCAGTGTGGACGTGTGGCGCTGGAATTGCAGCGGGAAGACATGTACCCGAATGTCCAGTACTTAAAGCACGGAATAGGGGGAGAGACGTATAGTTTAACGGCACAGCGGTAAACAGTCACCTTGACCTTCACAGGCAATGAAGGCAATGAAGGCCAAGAAGGTCAAGATGGAGACACCAGTAGTAACCCAGTTGTCTTTGGGTCTCCTGTAAATGCGCCAGAGGAAATGGACACCACACCCATTTATATTGGCGCGGAGTTCGTCGTCAGACGGCAACAGGAGGTCGCTATGGAAGATAATCCCCAGGACCATGTTGAGGCTTTTATGGTAAGTGACGGAAACAGGAATATCACCCAGCTGGACACGGGCGAGTAACGCCCGGGATTAGGCTGGGGATGCTGTCTGTATCAATACTGCATCGTTTCTCATCTTGGACAGCACTGTCACTTCCCAAAACTTATCCTCAAGAGGTCCAACAAAAAACTGAGGCTTTCTACTACAGACTAAATACCGAGGTGAATATGGCTCTCTTCTGTCTGTTGCACTACGTTCCTCCGAAGGTGTAGCGATTGAGGGAAACGTTTTAGGGTCATAACTGTCAACATTGTATTCGATCTTGCCCTAAATAGAAACTGCTGGCGCTGTTCGGTCACCAGCAACAGATGAATTCGTCCACTTCATCGCAGGTCATCTGTCCTGATGCCACCCACTCCGATCACGGGCTCTCCCCACGGTTGCCACCTGGCCACAGCAAAGGTAACCCGGCATGATGGCCGTTTCCTGTAGTCCGGATGCTCCACGAAAACGGGCATCTACTCCTTTGTATACGTGGGGAGTTTACAGCTCAGGCATCAGCAGTGCGATCCCTGTGTTGTCAGGGACCTACCACCAAATGAGTACATGACGGCCCCATCACAACGGACTGACTACCGTACTCGATATTGGGCGCAGAGGAATCCAATATCGTCATGGGGGCGAAAGAGGACAGGAGACAACGGAAGAAGATGACATACTCCAGAAAGTGTCCTCACCCAAATAGTTGAATTGTAGTTGGAGATGCAAGTTAAGGATTTCGAAGCTAAGAGCACTATGGATAACTCATATACCACGTTAGGAGTCCGTTCCCATATCGACTGCACTTCTATAGAATTTGGAAAGTGGCAGGCCAAACCATAAAATTAGACCTGAACTTATAGGGCCGAAAAGTGTCAGACTCCATTTAGTCGCTTCTTACGACAGGCAGGAATACCTTGGGCCCATTCTAGCTCCTGGACCCGCAGGGAGTAGTAAATTTTCTGTCATTTTATCTGTTTCAAGACAAGTTTTATAGCCAACTTCGAAAAAGAGATATCCTCCTTCTCATATGTGACTCTAACTCAAAAATTGGGAATGACAATGATGGGATGGAGCATATTATCGGTCAACATGGGCTGGTAACCAGCAATGACAGTGGTGAACGTCTCATAGATGTATGCGGCCTGTTTAACTTGACCATTGGTGGTTCAATTTACTCACATAAACGGTGTCACAGTGTCGTGGGTCTCACCTGATGGCAACACAGAGGACCAGATAGACCACTTGGCAATTAGCAGGACCTGGCGAAAATCACTCCAAGATGTGTGGAATAAGAGAGTAGCAGATGTCGGAAGCGACCACAACCTTATGCTAGAAACAGTCCGACTAAAAATAGCAGCACACAAAAAACATTGTGGGCAAAAGAGGATCAAGTTTACATGTAGAAAGATGGACAATACAAATGTCTAAAATGAGTTTTTTACCCAACTGAGAAATTGTTTTGAAGTGCTTATCAGAAAAATTGGAGGGAATGACATGAAGGGGAAATGGGATGCAGTGAAAATGATCTATGCAAAGACTGCTGAAGAATTTCTTGGAAGAAAGGAGGACAGCAGACATGCTTGGATCTCTGACCGTACTTCGGATGCAATACAGCAGAAAGTCAAAACTTCAGCTAAATTGCGCACAGACAGGGGAAGCAAAAGAAGAAATCCAACAGGAACTCGGAATATTAAATAGGATGGTGAAAAGGAGTTTCAGAAAAGATAAGAGAACCTTCATCAATAATCTCGCTGCTAGGGCAGAGGCAGCAGCTAACGGAGGCAATAACAAGACACTATACAACATCACAAGAAAACTGACCAATAAGAAATTTGGGGGTGATACGTCAATCAAGGACAAGCAAGGAAAAGTACTCACCAATCGAGAAGACCAAGTGCAGAGATGGAGAGAACATGTTGAGAACGTTCCGCACCGCGAAACTGCAGATGACAGTGTAACTCAGCTGAATGTGGATGGGGAAGGACTCCTACAAGATATGCCAATTAACGTAGAGGCGCCATCCCGAGAAGAAATCGCCAAAGCTGTCCAACAAATAAAACACGGAATAGCTCCAGGCCTGGGCAACACCAACCCAGAGTTACTTAAAGCAGATCCCTCTATAAGAGCAGAAATTTTACATCCACTCCTGACAGCCATATGGATGAATGAACAAGTACCAAATGACTGGAACAGAGACTTGCTCATCAAGCTCCCCAAGAAAGGAGACCTATACGTTTGTGATCATGGGAGAGGCATCACCCTGCTGTCAATTCCAAGTAAGATCCTTTCACGAATAGTCCTAAATAGGATAAAAGCACATGTAGACAAGAAAATAAGAAGGAAGCAAGCAGGATTCAGTGAAGGTCGCTCTTGCATTGACCAGATAAACACCTTAAGAATAAAAGCAGAACATTCGCATGAATACCAGTCACCACTTTACATGCTGTTTGTAGACATTGAAAATTCATTTGACAGAAAAACTAGAACAAAAATTTGGAGTTCACTTCGAACGTTTGGACTCCCCATGAAAATAATAGCTCTCGTCAAGTGCATGTATGAAAACAATACATGCCAGATTCAACATCAAGGTCTGATTTCAGATCCTATAGCAGTGGAAACAGGAGTTAAGCAAGGGAGCATGCTCTCACCCATTCTTTTTAACATAGCACTTAATCTTGTAATGCCGCAAGCAATATATAAAGTGACAGAAATATAATGGAGCAATGGAACACATCTAGAAGCCCTAGGTTTTGCTGATGACCTTTGCCTTCTATCCCACAGCCTCAACGACATGAAAGAGAAGCTAGAAGATCTGAAATCTGCAGCGAAGGAAGTTGGCTTGAAAATTAACGCCCAAAACCTAAAGTCATGCCGGAAAATGATATCAGCACTGCAGAGCTTAATCCTGGTAGCGAGATAATTAAAAAGGTGGATAAATTTTGCTACCATGGAAGCATGACTACAACACATGGCGGTGCAACAGAGGACATTAACAGCCGCATCAACAAAGCAAGAGGAGCTTTTACAGCTCTATGCTGTATCTGGAGATCGAAGGAAATATCACTGAGGACCAAACTCCGGATATTTGAAAGAAATGTAAAATCTGTGCTCCTTTATGGATGTGAAACATGGAAAGTGACAAAACAGTTAATCCACAAGCTGCAGACATTCAACAACAAATGCCTGAGAAACATCCTGGGGATATGGTGGCCAAATTTCATTTCTAACGAAACTCTCTGGGAAAGAACAAACCAGAAGCCAATTGAGCTGCAAATCACAAGCAAGAAGTGGAGATTGTTAGGACATACTCTCAAAAGCCCAAATAAATATATTTCGAGAGAAGCACCTGACTGAATCCCACTAGGACGACGGCGACGAGGCAGGCCCAAAATGACATGAAGACGCTCAGTTCAAGCAGAAGGTCATCAGCAAGGAACAGGATGGGAAGAAATGAAAATTCTAGCAGAAGACAGAACAAGATGGCGACCCTTTGTTGCAGAACTATGCTCCACATAAGGTGTTATAGGAATTCATAATAATAGTAATATCTGCTTCGGTCTCAGATCGCATTTTCAACTTCCCTGTTAGCAAACTGTTTCTGTCCAATGTTAATCTATACGTTGTTACCTTTCACTGTAGTCATTTTTGAAACGCTGCCTATCTTCACCATAACATTAACGTAAATTAAAAAATAGTTTTGACAAATTTCTGCATGACTACGACCTGAAAATAAGTACTAGATAGTAATATCCAACTCATGGATGCAGTACAACAAAGTAAAACAGCAAATACCATTACTGATAAAACACTGTTGAATTAGCCGTTTTGGGACATACAATTACAGTGCCAAAACTTTACTCAGAAGATATTGTTATCGAATGACTTGGACGACAGTTTCAGTATTACACGTCACACGCAGCATGAGAAACTAAAATTACATGTGGAAGATTGCTCTTAAGTCGGATAGTGATGCGATGACGTCCTCAAAGTGTTTCTCGAATTTGATGGAATTCTCCAGGGTTAACCATGAAAATATGGTTTTCTTTTGTTGTTTATTTCCTTTTCTTTTCTTAAATGTCCATTCTCCTTTTAAATGTAGTACACGCATCATTAATAAAAAAAAACATTACATGATTGTAAGTCGCCATTTATAATCGTTACATCCCCTTAGTAAGTATACGTGTGTTGTAGTGAACAGAAAAGTCAGAAGAGAGAAAGGGTGATTATAGTGATGAGATGAGATGAATAACAAATCGGTAAACTCCGTGATGTAGGTCAAACTTTAACATGACGATGCTTGACCGTAGGAAGAAAAATAATCAAATTGGTGCATCAGAATTAACTTTGCAACAAAGTGACGCTTATAAATCGGCATCGGACTTCGTTATAATGTAGGTGAATGAAGACAGATTCTTTTTCTGGAACGTTCTCTGAACACTTAACGCTGCGACAATGACGTCTGACCCATTGCATCACCGTAATAAGGTGGCCAACAATGAATATTGGTTGAAAAAGATTAAAAATCTATCCGATGAGGTCAAAGAGTAAATTAAACAATACAAATGAACAAAGTAAATTTTCAGATTAATATAATTCAAGTTATTTAAATATCAACAGGACAGCACTTTTTATTCTACATTTACATCTACGTAGATACGCCTTATTCCACCGCACAGCGCTTGGCTAAGGGTGCCCTGTACCACTACTAGTCATTTCCTCTCCTGTTCCACTAGCAAATAGAACAAGAGTAAAACAACTGTCTATATGCAACCATAAGAACCAGAATTTGTCGCATCTTATCTTCGTGCTGCTTGCACTTAATGTATAGTGGAGGTATTAGATACGTTCGGCAGTCACCTTCAAATGCCGGTTCTCTAAATTTTCTACGTAGTGTTCCTCGAAAAGAATGTCACCTTCCCTCGAGGGACTGCCATCTCAGTTCGCAAAGCATGTCCGTAACACTAGCGTGTTGTTCGAACCAACCAGTAAAAATGCTAGCAGCCTGCCTCTTGCTTCGATGTCTTCCTTTAATCCGACCTGGTAGTGAATCCAGATACTCAAGCGGTACTCACGAATAGGACGCACTAGCTTCCTTTCGTGGTCTCCTTTACAGATCCACACTTTCCTATAAATCTCCTACTAAACTGAATTCGACTATTCGCTTCCCCTATCTTAACCCTAGTATGCTCGTTCCATTTCATTTCGCTTTGCAACTTTACACCCAGATATTCAAACGACTTGACTGTGTCAAGCGGGACACTAGTGATGATGTAACCGAACATTATGGGTCTGTCCCTACTAATTCGCATTAACTTACATTTTTCTGTATTTAAGGCTAGCTACAATTCATCATATCAAACAGAAATTTTGTCTAAGTCGTCCAGTATCTTCCTGCAGTTACTCAGCTTCGGCATATTCCTGTACAACACAGCATCATCAGCAAACAACCACGGATTGCTTGCCCGTCTTCCCACCTGATTATTTATGTGTATATAAAATAAAAGCTTTCCGATCCCTTTTAACTGGGGTACTCCTGACGATATTCTTGTCTCTGATGAACACTCGCTGACCAGTACCACAGTCTTGGTTCTGTAATTTAAGAAATCTACAAGAAATTCATATATCTGTGAACCTGTTCCATATGCTCGTACATTATTTAACAACCTGCAATGGCGCATCGTGTCAAACGGTTTCCGGAAATCCAGAAATATGGAATCTGCCTGCTTCCCATTCATCACATTATATACTGTGAGGAAAGGGCAAGCTGAGCTTCGCACGAGCGATGCTTTCTAAAACCATGCTGCTTCGCGGATGTAATATCCTCGGTCGCAATAAAATATATTATATTCGAACTCGGATTATGTTCAAGATTTCTGAAGTCATCGATTGCTCTATAGTTTTACGGATCCGTTTTTTCGATCTTCTTATATATAAGAGTCACCGGCGCTTGCCGGCGGAAGTGGCCGTGCGGTTAAAGGCGCGGCAGTCTGGAACCGCAAGACCGCTACGGTCGCAGGTTGGAATCCTGCCTCGGGCATGGATGTTTGTGATGTCCTTAGGTTAGTTAGGTTTAACTAGTTCTAAGTTCTAGGGGACTAATGACCTCAGAAGTTGAGTCCCATAGTGCTCAAAGCCAGTCACCGGGGCTTTCCTCCAGTCGCTTGAGATTTTGCGCTGGGACAGAGATTCGCGATAAATTCAAGCTACGTAAGGTAAAAAGACGAGGGCTAGTAGAAATCCTTGGGTAACAGAAGAAATATTGAATTTAATTGATGAAAGGAGAAAATATAAAAATGCAGTAAATGAAGCAGGGAAAAAGGAATACAAACGTCTCAAAATGAAATCGACAGGAAGTGCAGAATGGCTAAGCAGGGATGGCTAGAGGACAAATGTAAGGATGTAGAGGCTTTTCTCACTAGGGGTAAGATAGATACTGCCTACAGGAAAATTAAAGAGACCTTTGGAGATAAGAGAACCATTTGTATGAACATCAAAAGCTCAGATGGAAACCCAGTTCTAAGCAAAGAAGGGAAAGCAGAATGGTGGAAGGAGTATATAGAGGGTCTATACAAGAGCGATGTACTTGAGGACAATATTACGGAAATGGAAGAGGATGTAGATGAAGATGAAATGGGAGATACGATACTGCGTGAAGAGTTTGACAGAGCACTGAAAGACCTGAGTCGAAACAAGGCCCCCGGAGTAGACAACATTCCATTGGAACTACTGACGGCCTTGGGAGAGCCAGTCCTGACAAATCTCTACCATCTGGTGAGCAAGACGTATGAAACAGATGAAATACCCTCAGACTTCAAGAAGAATATAATAATTCCAATCCCAAAGAAAGCAGGTGTTGACAGATGTGAAAATTGCCGGACAATCAGTTTAATAAGCCACAGCTGCAGAATACTAACACGAATTCTTTACAGACGAATGGAAAAACTAGTAGAAGCCGGCCTCGGGGAAGATCAGTTTGGATTCCGTAGAAATACTGGAACACGTGAGGCAATACTGACCTTACGACTTACCTTAGAAGAAAGATTAAGGAAAGGCAAACCTACGTTTCTAGCATTTGTAGACTTAGAGAAAGCTTTTGACAATGTTGACTGGAATACTCTCTTTCAAATTCTAAAGGTGGCAGGGGTAAAATACAGGGAGCGAAAGGCTATTTACAATTTGTACAGAAACCAGATGACAGTTATAAGAGTCGAGGGACATGAAAGGGAAGCAGCGGTTGGGAAGGGAGTAAGACAGGGTTGTAGCGTCTCCCGATTTTATTCAATCTGTATATTGAGCAAGCAGTAAAGGAAACAAAAGAAAAATTCGGAGTAGGTATTAAAATACATGGAGAAGAAATAAAAACTTTGAGGTTCGCCGATGACATTGTAATTCTGTCAGAGACAGCAAAGGACTTGGAAGAGCAGTTGAACGGAATGGATGGTGTCTTGAAGGGAGGATATAAGATGAACATCAACAAAAGCAAAACGAGGATAATGGAATGTAGTCGAATTAAGTCGGGTGATGTTGAGGGTATTAGATTAGGAAATGAGACACTTAAAGTAGTAAAGGAGTTTTGCTATTTGGGGAACAAAATAACCGATGATGGTCGAAGTAGAGAGGATATAAAATGTAGACTGGCAATGGCAAGGAAAGCGTTTCTGAAGAAGATGAATTTGTTAACAGCGAGTATAGATTTAAGTGTCAGGAAGTCATTTCTGAAAATATTTGTATGGAGTGTAGCCATGTATGGGTCTGAAACATGGGAGGTAAATAGTTTGGACAAGAAGAGAATAGAAGCTTTCGAAATGTGGTGCTACAGAAGAATGCTGAAGATTAGATGGGTAGATCACATAACTAATGAGGAGGTACTGAATAGGATTGGGGAGAAGAGGAGTTTGTGGCACAACTTGACCAGAAGAAGGGATCGTTTGGTAGGACATGTTCTGAGGCATCAAGGGATCACCAATCTAGTACTGGAGGGCATCGTGGAGGGTAAAAATCGTAGGGGGAGACCAAGAGATGAATACACTAAGCAGTTTGAGAAGGATGTAGGTTGCAGTAGGTACTGGGAGATGAAGAAGCTTGCACAGGATAGAGTAGCATGGAGAGCTGCATCAAACCAGTCTCAGGACTGAAGACCACAACAACAACAACAACGTAAGGGACCAATGCCGCAGAGCACTTTTTGAAAATCCGAGCAGGTGTTCCATCCGGGATCGGTGACTTTCTTCAACTCTTTCAGTTGTTTCTTCGTGCCAGGGATACTTATTACTATGTCGTCCATACGGGATTCTGTCGATGGTCAAACGCCAGTAAGATTGTAGGATTGTTCTGCGTAAACAATTTCTTGAACGTGGAATTTAAAACTTCGTCTTTATTTATGCTTTCTTCAGCTTCCACACCAGACCGTAAAGCAAATGGTTGGATGGACGGCCCAGATCCATTTAGTGATTTTATGTAGGACATTTATTTTCTCGGGTTCTCTGTAGATCTTTCGCTAAGATATGACTGTGGTAGCTGTTGTAGGCTTCGCACATAGATATTTTCACAGACACACGCATCTCTGCTAAACTTTGCTTGCGTCATTTGAGCATACTCTTTTGAACCGAGAGTGTATCAGCCTCAGCTTCCACAGCATTTTTCGAATCTCGTTATTAAAGCATGCTGCGCCTTTTCCGTCCGTAATTCACTTTATAGCCATATAATTCTCGAGACCACCATTTATAAGCTGCTTAAACTTTGCCTATAATACCAGTATGACCATCAGTTAATTAAGACGGCTGCTACGGGAGAGAACGTAGACAGAAAAGGTACACAGTAGCGTTTGTCTTATAAACAAATGTCGACCAGTGAAAGTCTACATCTACATCTACATGGTTACTCTGTAATTCACACTTAAGTGCCTGGCAGAGGGTTCGTCGAACCATTTTCATACTACTTCTCTACCATTCCACTCTCGAATGGCGCGTGGGAAAAAGGAACCCCTAAATCCATCCGACAGAGATCTGATTTCTCTTGTTTTATTGTTATGATCATTTCTCCCTACGTAGTTGGATGTCAACAAAATATTTTCGCACTGGGAAGAGAAAGTTGGTGATTGAAATATCGCAAATAGATCTCGCTCAAAGAAAACCGGCTTTGTTTTAGTGACTGCCACCCCAAATCTGGTATCATATCAGTGACACTCTCACCCCTATTGCGCGACAACACGAAACGAGTTGCCCTTCTCGGCAGCCGGCCGAGGTGGCCGAGCGTTTCTAGGTGCTACAGTCTGGAACCGCGCGACCGCTACGATCGCAGGTCTGAATCAAACCTCGGGCATGGATGTGTGTGATGTCCTTAGGTTTAAGTAGTTCTAAGTTCTAAGGGACTGATGACCTCAGAAGTTAAGTCCCATAGCGCTAAGAGTCATTTGAACCATTTTCTTCTTTGCACTTTTTCGATGTCCTCCGTCAATCCTACCTGGTACGGATCCCATACCGTGCAGCAATATTCCAGCAGACGACAGACAAGTGAAATGTAGTGGGTTTGTTGCTTCTTCTAAAGTGTTCTGCCAACAAAGCGCTGTCTTTGTTTCGCCTTCCCCAAAATATTATCTATGTGGTCTTTCCAATTAAAGTGGCTCGTAATTGCAATTCATAGGTATTTAGTCGAATTGACAGCCCCTGGATTTGTGCGATTCATTGTACACCCGAAATGTATCGGATTTCCTTTAGTACCCATGTGGATTACTACGCACTTTTCTTTGTTTAGTGCCAATTGCCCCTTTTCGCACCGTACAGAAATTCTCTCTAGATCATTTTGTAGTTGGAATTGATCGTCTGATGATTTTACTAGACGGTAAATTACAGGGTCATCTGCAAACAATCTAAGGGAGCTCCTCAGATTATCACCTAGATCATTTACATAAATCAGGAACAGCAGAGGGCCCATGACACTACCTTGCGGAACGCCAGATATCACTTTTGTTCTACTCGATGATTTACAGTCTATTACTACGAACTGTGACCCCTCTGACAGGAAATCACGAATCCAGCCACACAACTGAGACGATACTCCATATGCACGCAATTTTATTAATAGTCGCTTGTGAGGAACGGTATCAAAAGCCTTCTGGAAATCTAAGAATATGGACGCGATCTGAGATCCCTTGTCGAATTACTTCATGGGAATAAAGAGCTAGCTGTGCTGCACAAGAACAATATTTTCTGAATTCGTGTTGGTTATGTATCAATAAGTCATTTTCTTCAATGTGATTCATAATGTCCGATTACAATATATGCTCCAAAATCCTACTGCAAATTGAGGTCAGTGATATGGGTCTGTAATTCAGTGAGCTATTCCTATTTCCTTTCTTGAATATTGGTGTGACCTGTGCTACTTTCCAGTTTTTAGGAACAGACCTATCGTCAAGTGAGCAGTTGTATATGATTGCTAAGAAAGGCGCCATTGTGTCTGCATCCTCTGAAAGGAACCTGATTGGTGTACCCTCTGGACCGGAAAACGTACCTTTCTTAAGTGATTCGAGTGTTTTCGCAACACCTAAGATATGTACTTTTACGTCACCCGTGCTAACAGCTGTTCTGGTTTCGAATTCTGGAATATTTACTTTTTCTTCTTTCGTGAAGGAGTTACGGATGACGGTATTTACTAACTTCACTTTATTGACACCATCATCGGTAACATTTCCATCGGCATCGCGCATTGACGGTATTTACCGTTTTTTGGCAGTAGTTTACTTTACATAAGACCAGAATCTCTTTGGGTTTTCTACCATATTTTGAGACAGTGTTTCATTGTGGAAACTATTAAAGTCATAGAAGGTATCTCTGAGTACAGGGAGCTGTGATAATACGAAGTAGCAGGATTGGAGTACGGATGTATAGAGGCAGTCGTTTCTCCATCCCTCTGTTCTCCAATGAAATGGGAAAGTAGATGACAAGTAGTGCTACCTAGTTCCCTCCTATATGCACCATAAGGAGTTCGCGGAATGTTTATGTAAATGCAGCTGTTGAATATTAGCTTTTAAGGCAAGTGCAGAAATGAAGGGCTGCATATGCTGCCGCATGGAGTAGATGAAAAATTTTACCTAATCTAGAACCATGTTCACGCCACCTAAGGGCGAGAGTCTTGAAGTGTTACGAGGTCCTCGGTCTCAGAAGGCGAGTATCAGCAGACCTGGCAATGGCTGCTAGGAGCGAAAGGCTCACTTATATTACTGAGGTGTTCTTTCCTGAACAGTATGCGTGGTGGCTGTCTACAATTCTAATCGATATACTGTCTTACTGTTTTTCTACCTTTTTAACACATGAATTGTTATAGTTGGTGAAAGAAGGTAGAGCAAGCAGTCGCAACGTGTACTTATGCATACCAGTATTTCCGTCACTGAGTGATATCTTCAATGGATCGGATAACGTTGACACATTTCAGACGTTATTTGGCATATTCCCTCGGGGGCTACATACGTCAAGAGTTCAGACTGTGCAGTTTGAACACTTGATGAGTGTAGTCCAAGAGGGACTACTCCATATAACGGCTTAAATGTGTTAATTTTATCTGCCGTCAGTCAGTGACCGAAGTCAAGACTCGATACAGTAAACAGAAGTTGCGACTGACCGCTGCACTTTATTTCACCATTTGATGTAAGAACGGTCACTGGGCAAATCCATAAATTATTAGTTTTCAGCCTTTCCGTTTCGATATGAGTTGTAAATTTCCAAGTATGCAGCGTGATTTAGCTGTCCCTACGGATGTCGTTTTATGCAGCCCATAATGTTACATGTCACCTTCGAAAACCACGCACAGATTTTGGTATTCTCTCACTTTCTACGCAAAACTATTAGTCGTACAGAAAACATGAAGATGACCTGTTGGTATTAAATTTAGTTTAGTTAAATTCTGTACTGAGTTACGTTTTCGCTAGAGGCTTAGTTTTCGATGTACTGAAGAAAAGAGTACAAAAGTGGTCTTCAAACGCACCCCCACCACACACACAGTTTCCACAGGCTAAGATTTTTACTATGCTGTTCATGGCACTGTTCCTACCACTGTACAAAAATTTTTGCTTTCACCAGTTATATCCCGCATTCGCCTGCTTGTTGTCTTCATTGAGTGGCATTACTGCTCCACCAGCATAGTTGAGCACACACAACTTGTAGCATTGATCTTTCAGTAAATTTTGTCTACCAGTTTTGTGAATTTTATCTATTACACCGTTGTATTCCTCAGGCTTACTGCCAACGAACTGCTATGCTTGTGAGGGTTATTTGAATCGTGTTGTCAACGCAGTTAGTTTTATCATAACATTCGTTTCAATGCCCTCACGGGCAGGTTTAAAAAAATAATGTTAACGAAATAGGTGACTATGCTGGTGGCGTAATAGCCCATTCAATATGGACCAAAAACGGTTGAATATCAATAATATTTCGTTAGGCGAAAATTTTTATGCACTGGTAAGAGGCAGTGTCTCGAACAACACAGTAGAAATCCTGACTGCTGAGTTATGAGTGTGGAGATGGAGCTGCGTTTGGAGGCCCTTTTGTACGCTTCTCTTAAAGAACACGACAACCGTACTTCTACCACTGCAGAATTTTAATGCATTAATTTCCTCCAAACGATCAAGTTCAGTCGCGCAGCAACTTTGTTGAAACCTTAAAAGACCAAGTAAACCTCATTTTAAATCCATACGCAATTTAATACTGAAAAAAATACGAGCTGTCTTAGTCAATAGGTGACAGTTGAAACGTAAACAGCAACAGATAAGCTGAGAATAAAGAGTATATTCCTCATACACTACTCCTAGTCGCATACGCAGCCTCACACACAAATGTTAAGCGCCCTGTACCAGCGGATAAAGAAAACCTCTTTTCGTCAAGCGTCTTAATTCCCTGGGAGTATTTCAGCCAGAAATGTGTAGTGTCATATATTAATTTATTTTAAACCTAAACTACTGAAATTAATAATTTCTTTCACATTCCTATTCTAATCTGAGGGTTAGCTCCTTTAGTGAGGTTGTCGAAGACGGAAAATGTATATTTAGATTGGCTTCGTTCATTTAGAATATTTAACTACGACTTATACTCAGAATTCCGCAGGATGTGGTATTATTTCTTTTAATTAATGTATTTCCGTTTCCCTCATCACTGCCGTTAACGAATCCTGCGACGTGTCAACATACTCCATGCTAACCGTTTCTACACTTGAGGGCATCGGTTGACACTATACCTCAGCCAGCAATGGAAGACCTCTCAGACAAGGTACTTCTGCTGTGAATACGACCATGCGTTAAGGCCGTCCTTCTCCCCTTGCAAGAGTAAATTCCTGAAAGGGCGAAACGTATGTTTGTGCCGCGAAAAGCCTCTATCTTTTGTGAGGCAGAGAACAGCGTCTCCGCACCATGAATGTGGAAGTATATTCGCCGCATTTCCTGGCCTGCCGGCGTGCTCGCTCTTTAGGACAGAGGAGAGGATTTCCACGGCCACATTCCTCCCGTTTCCAGCTCCTCCGTCGTCCTCGACCGGAAAGCTCTTGTAAGCGCCTTCTTTTCTTGTGCTCCGAAGCGTAACTTGATAACGAATTTTTATTGAGGATGAATGCATCGCGACAGTTTCTTTTGGAAAGAGAGGAATCAGCGCCTGGAATAAAGAATGCAAAGGAGTAAGGGAGGCGGAAAACAGGGTGGCAGGAAGGAAGGGAGGGGGGGGTGGAGCGGATATGGGGAACGTCGCGCCCCCGAAGCCTGCCGTAATACGTCTGGCTTCGTGACAGCTGCCTGTGAACCTTCCTTTGCGACCAGCACACACTTGAGACTTCGTCGTTTCCGCCGTCCAGTGAAACAAAACTCCCCTGGATGGCAACATGGCAATCTACTGCGAACGTAGCGCTCATATAGCCAGTATTTTGAGTGACGAGATCCGATGAATATCATGCATAATTAATGCTAATTGTTGGAGTAATATTTTGGTGCCACGTGACGCGTGTCCAGAAAGAGTGGCGCTGTAGCGCGTCCGTGTATCAATTTGGGGTTGACAAGTGCTAATGGCTTTTCGCGATTGTCAACAATGGAGCGTAAAATTTTAGCCGACTTTTACTGTATTTAACCTCCCATTAATCAAAGTTGTCTACAAATTAAAGTACCCGGCGATAATTCGGCCATGTGAAATAAAGGAAGAAAAAAAATGTTGTAAATTTGTTTGTCCGGTTGCTAAAGCTGAAAGAGAAATCAGCAGCAGTTATTTATTCATTAATTGACGTCTGACGTGATTAATTCGACTTGCAGTGCGAATTTATATGATAATATAAAACTTAACAGTCACTCTAGCTATTTCTGTGAGCCAGCATTATCGACCTCCTCTAATTTAATTCTTTGGTTACGAGTGTGCGTCATCACATGTCATAACAAGTTACATTTGAATTAAAAATAGTAGGAAACGTTCGGGTAAATTAAATCTTTAACTCCACTGTCACAGTTTGAGATATAAGTAGCGGAATTTATATATGAATATTTAAATTTCTTCATATCGTACCAGTTAAAAGCACTTTTTCCAAATGACAATGAGATATTTCTAACGTCCTCGCATTTGCTTTAGCTATCTACACTATTCCAACACCGTCAGAAAATGAATTTGGAAATATACTGCATAAATACGTGACTTTATTTGTTTTCAGCAATGGTTAACCGAGAATTGATTTCGATTTATTTAAAATAATGTGTAAATTGGCCTATAGAAATTAAATAAGAAACCAAAAACTAAACACCAACTAGTTGAAGGATATTATATCTGTTGTACTGACTTTGTAACTTATTTATACAATATAAATTGCATCAAATGGTGAAATATTCCACTAATTAAACAAGCAACAAACAAAGCTACATTAATACACCTATTTTTCTGTCATGACTAAGACTGGGATTCTCGTGAAAGCTGTTTTGAATGCTGTATTTCCGAATGTAGAGTATGTCAGTTTAGCTACCACACCTTCTAACAGAGGTTCAAGTGTTTGAAATGGCTCTGAGCACTGTGGGACTTAACTTCTGAGGTCATCAGTCCCTTCAAACTTAGAACTACTTAAACCTAACTAATCTAAGGACATCACACACATCCATGGCCGAGGCAGCATTCGAAACTGCGACCGTAGCGGTCGCGCGGTTACAGATAGAAGCGCCTAGAACCGCTCGCCCACACCGGCCGGCCCCTTGTACGAGGAAAAAAATATATTAATTGACATCAACTTAGTCTTTGAATGCTACCACCAATAGTCTATTAACCAAAAGTTTCCATTTTTCCTGAAAAAAGACTTATTTTCTATCACATGTATGTTGAGTTAGTAAGACACTGTATAAAACACATTACAGACATAACCTGTGTGGAAAAGATTAAGTGCATTTATATTGTACTTTGCTATTGTTTTAAGACCGAAAAACATCACAATGGAGTCTCCGCTACATTCATGATGTAAGGAAAAGTAATTACATGCTCAAGACAGACAAAGGTTTGTCCTGTCAGAGACAGAAAATTAGGGATCAACTCATGAAAGCGGAAGTTTACTTTTAATGTCCAGGTTTTGTTAGCTTTAGGATTTGGTTAATGATAGGTGTGCTAACATATCTCACTTCCACTCGAAACAATGAAATTAGTGTTCCTTTAAATCAGAATCCCTCTCGCTTGACTCTGTTCAGGCGAATTTTACATGATTCAGATATTTTTATAACTGAATATTTCAGACCGTTTTAAAACTGTAACAATTCGACTTACATACGGAAGTTAATGAGACAGGACAAAAGTTTGTATAATATGGAACCGACTCCGGAAAAGGACAGAGACGGAAAATTCAGATCTATGGTATGTGACTCCCGTTCAACGTAGTTTGGGGGTACTTGTTTTCTTGCATTAGTTGTTGAATGATAAGTGTAGAATGTTTTATAAGAGTCTCAAATTGAGTATCTTCAATTTCCTTAAGAATTTCTAGCACCGACTCACAGAATATCGTTTGGAACGAGCCCTGATAATATATATTGTCGATCGGTACTTAATCAGTGACAAATTATTTCAAGGCTGACTGAGCAGTTTTAAGGCTGGTTAAAAAATGACGACAGCGTGCCGTGAAGCATAAAGATGTATCTCTTGTTGAGGTGGATCATACGCTTCCTAAGACTTCTGAAATATCGAATATCAATAGATTTGAGTAGTAGTGGAATATTTTCAGCCAATTGAGGAAATCATACCCCATTCGTGATTTACTTACTATTCTTGTGTAGCATACATTGGCTCAATTACTGTTGTCTTAACGTGCCGTTAATATATAGACTTACTTCTTTTAAAAAACAGTAGTTTTATAGATAGAGGTGTCTGCTGATGCAATCTCAGTGGGTGATTGAGGATTACTGCTTCGTGAATTCATTCTCGTGGGCCAAGAAACTCAAGTTATGACTGTGAATGCAGTTCCATCTCAAAAATTTTCGGAGTGAGCTTTACGAAAGGAACTGCATGCAATTGGCATTTAGAGTAAGGTAATTTGCTAAACGCCATCACTCACAGGACACACGAAGATGTGCGTCTTCGATGGACCGAACAACATAGGAATTTGACCGCTAGTTATTGGAGAATGTTGTCTGATGAAATACGAGTTTGGCTATTAGCAACGCTCAGTGAGACATTCATAGTGTGTAGAGGTTGTAGTTCAGGCTGGAGGGCCCCGCGGAGTGGCCGCGCGGTTAGAGGCGCCATGTCACTGACTGCGCGGCCCTTCCCGCCGGAGGTTCGAGTGCTCCCTCGGGCATTGGTGTGTGTCTTGTTCTTAGCATTGGTTAGTTTAAGTAGCGTGTAAGTCTAGGGACCGATGACCTCGACAATTTGGTCCCTTAGTAATTAACAAACATTTTTTCAGGATGGAGGTGCCTCTGTTACGATCGGGAAATGTTTCTCGTATCATGGCTGATGCTCACTAATGCAGGTTACCATGAACATGAACAATAATTTCAACATTTCCTGTTCTTTCTTGTACATCATCTCCCATAGAAGATGACAACTGCTGTGTTCACAAGGCAGCAGGCGTATGTTCCAGGTTTGCTGAAAAAAATCAGCTACCACTTTTTTCCAGGACTTAACGCTCCACCAATGTGGGGTTTGCAGCCTGCAGTGCTAGCAGATTTCTACATCTCTGCTCTGTGAGATTAAATTATCATAGCGTAGTCTCAGCTGGATATGACCCACATGAAAAAAACATGGTATAGGCTCGTCCACGTCCATTTGAGACTACTTTCAAAGTGAGGGAGTGCACTAGACAGTCTTAGAATGATACCGCCTGAGGATGACAGAGTATACAGTTATACGCAATGGAGAAATGTAATTTCAGCAATGCATTCGGTAATCTCAGATGTGCCAAAATGTATATGGCGTTACAACTCCATTACCTACACGATATCTAGTCACAAAGTTACTAATACATATATATTAGCCTTTTCCCAGCGACTTTGCTCCCATATGTGTTAAACACACATACTGAACACACCTACACCTCGCTGTACCCATCTCGTCCTCCCTCTGCCTGATCACCTCATCATCCCACTTGTGTCTGTTTTTCCCTCCTCCTCACTCTCTCTTTCTCTTCACCTCTTTCCCCACTCTCACTTTCCGTCTCTTCCACCTCTTCCTTTTCCACAGCCAATGATCCCTCTACTCCTTCCACCTGCCTCGTGCATCTCCCCTTCCTCCTCTCTCTATGTAAATTTTCTCCTCCCTCTCGCTGTATCCATCTCCTCCTCTACCCATATCAATGTGTCTCCAACCGTGACCATTGGCACATGTAGCCCCTGTGGTACAGTTCATAAAGCAGTGTGATACTACTACTGCGACATGCCTGCCATGCAGGGCATTCTACACATCAGCAGTTTGAAAATCACTTACATGACACTGATGTAAGGTCACCAAACTGCATAGATCGATAAAGCAATCAGTACAAAACAACACTCCGTCATGTAGGGCAGCTTACATAGTAGGGTCCAGAACATAGTTTGTGGCCCCTGATGTAGGCTACCCTGCAAGGCAGATTTATTCAGCAGGCTGACACTGTTCCCACATAAAATATCTGTCGTTCAGGGCAGCCTATATTGCAGAGACTATAAAAAGACGTTTTTGCCCATATTTATGCTCCTATTGGACATAGAACCTAATGAATTCAACACTGCTGACACCTGTAAGCCCGGTTGTTTCTGTAACATATTTGGTTGAACCCGAACCAGAGGTTTGGGAGGAGATCCATCCATATATATATATATATATATATATATATATATATATATATATATATATATATATTCTCTGCTTTACATGTATACTATAGGGTGTAAAACATATAAGTGTAGATACTTTTGTAAGTAGTACCTCAACATGTACGAACATAATTCTGTTGATTGTTTCCTTCTGCAGGGAACAATCTTCCCACAAACATGTAACAAACTTTATAACCTAATGTTTTCTATATGATCATTCTGCACACTAAGTCAGTATGGACCAATCGTTTTGCGTCCACGTGTCTACACTTCAACATCTGACCAGCTGCCCAGGGCATAATAAGCGTTAATGCCGGCCATGATGGCCGAGTGGTTCTAGGCGCTTTAGTCCGGAACTGCGCGACTGCTACGGTCGCAGGTTCGAATCCTGCCTCGGGTATGGACGTGTGTGATGTCCTTAGGTTAGTTAGTTTTAAGTAGTTCTAAGTTCTAGGGGACTGATGACCTCAGATGTTAAGTCCCATAGGGCTCAGAGCCATTTGAACCATTTAAGCGTTAATGGCTTCCAGTTGCCACATGTACTTGGATGTACTAACCAACCTAAAAATAAGCTAATCCTGGTAGCTAAAGTTATTAGTCTGCTGATGAAGTAAACTATGTACAGTCACCAATAGAAATATCTGCACTTACGCCGGGCGGAGAGGCCGTGCGGTTCTAGGCGCTACAGTCTGGAGCCGAGCGACCGCTACAGTCGCAGGTTCGAATCCTGCCTCGGGCATGGATGTGTGTGATGTCCTTAGGTTAGTTAGGTTTAATTAGTTCTCAGCTCTAGGCGACTTATGACCTCAGAAGTTAAGTCGCATAGTGCTCAGAGCCATTTCTGCACTTATATATATATATATATATATATATATATATATATATATATATATATATATATATATATATATATAATATATATATGCCCATGCTGAAGCACACATGTTAGTACATGGTGTAGCCTCTTAGGGAATCAATGCAGGAGCTGACTCTGGCATCTATTCGATCGTGCAGATGACGAATGCTATCTTGGGACACGTTATGTCAGGCCTGCTTGCCCTGTTCACTTAGTTATGTCAGATTTGTTGATTGACGAGCTGCCAAAGTCACTTTTCCTCCCATCATATCCCACACGTACTCGATTTTGGTCATGTCTGGATATTATGCTAGACAGGGAGCATGATGCCAGTCTTTCAGAGCATCTTGAGTTTCATTGGCAGTGCATAGGCGAATTATCCATTTGGAACAACACATCACCTTCCAGTTTAAAAAATGGCAAAAGAACGGATCTAACAACATTGGGGACGTACCGAACGCTGGTTAGCACCCCCTACAGGAACATAAAAGATGAACGAGAGTCGTGGCTTATCGCCACCCAAACCGTTAGTCTTGCAGTGGAACCAATGTATCTTGGAAGAATGAACTCTAAGAGACAGCACTCACTAGTTATATGTCTAACATTCAAATGACCATCACTTGTGTTCTGGCAGAATCTGCTTTCATTAATGAAGACCATAGCACGTCATTCCATCTTTCAAGGGATGCTATGATGGCATCAGTCGAGACTTGCAGTTGAATCTCTGGCGTAAATCGCAGATGGGTTACAGGTGTGTGTGCCAATAGTCCCACTTCTAATATCCCGTTCGGAACAGTTCGTGTAAACACGTCTAGACTCACAAGTCCTCTTATCTGTGCTGTGGTAGCTGCCAATACAGTCCTTAAAATACAACGATCCTGAGGGGCGTCTGAGCTGCGTGGACGTCCAGAACCTCACTTACGGGAATGACAACGTTCACATGACCATTGATACAAGTACCATTGCACAACTGGCACAGCAATTGCTACTTGTGTGGCACTTTTTGGAATGGACCATCGTACCACTCGAAAGGCCTCAATTTGAACCCTTCAAAGTCACAAATTGGGCTGTAGGAAGCACGAGTTCGTCTCTGTGGCATGTTTGCCTGCTTGCTTCACACGTCTTCTCCACATTGAGCCTTCAGGCTGTGAGTATTTCCTATTAAAGGGTAGACACAAATGGCGCTCTGGTAGCTATGCCACTATGCTATCTGTTGGCGGACGACACTGAAACAATTATCAGTACCTCTACAACCCCTTAGATGGCGTATGTCGTCATCGTTTTAGAATCGACGTCGTCTTTCCAGGTGTAAACGTTTTTTCAGGCAGTGCAAATAGGATGGTCAGAAACGCTCTGGAAAACATGTGAAGGTGTTGCAGGCTTTGTTGTGCTGTAAAATAAATGTTACTCCGTTTCCGAATAAATAAGTTATTATAAGTATAATAGTTGAAGTAAGGCAGGCAAGCCGTTGCTAGTCCAAATTCAAGTGGCCCGCCTAATGTAATTATTGGCAGTTGTCCTTATAGCATAGATTACAGAGCGCGAACCAGGTCCACTCCGATTTGGATTCGATCCTTACTGACGTCCCGTCTCCAGTTTTGGCTTCGCTTCCCTGTTCGGTTTTAGGAACCCAAATGAAGAACACATATGAGGACCCCAACACCGGTGGGCCGCTTGAAATTGAGTGTGCAACGGCCCCACAGGCTAATTTCAATGCTAATTAACTCAGAAACCGCGCAAAATATCGTTTTTTTTCCTTAAAAGTTATTTCTTAGCATATCCTAGCCTCAATACCCTCACAAGCTTTTCAGCCTGTTTCTGATGACCCTGTAGATTTTCGACCTGTCTTGGGAATCACTGCCTACAGCAGCGTGATTTGTTTGGCGTAGCGGCAATGCATTATACACATAAACTTTCCTCGTGAGGCAGTCCATCCATTAGTGAAAACAAATCTAAATCATTATATATATATATATAAATCCCTCTACAGCTGAATAGCCTGTGACTCCCTTTGTTGTCACAAAATGTCATTCCAAACCCCAATAAAATATGGAAAAGGTAACAATACATATATTACACACCATCATTCCTCATAAGTTGTTCTATCAATCAGTGAAAACCGTAAATACTTTCAGAGAATCTCGTGAGATCAGCCTGCACTCAGAGAATATGGCGTGGGCTTAAACTTATATATTCGTATAGCTATAATAAATCAAATAAATCTAAAAGTTGTCAATTCACTTAAATACCTAGGCAGTATTATTACATATAACTTAAACTGGAATGATCGCACGGAAAATATAGTGGGGCAGGGGAACCAATGATTTCGCTTTATTGGCAAAACACAGCAAGCAGCAGATCTGCTAAAGAGATTGTCTATACTATCATTGTCCATCCGCTCCTGAAGTACTGCTGCACGATATGGCATCTTTACCACATAGATGTCAGAAAAGTTCGACGAAGAATACGGGAGTCAGTGTCACGGAAATTGCACGTGCGTAGTTCGGCAGCCATTAAAACAAAGGGGCCTTCCGTTGTGGCGGGATCTTCCCGTAACATTTCTACAACAATTTTCCCATCCGCACGCAAAAACACAATGACGGTAAAAAGAAAATCGAGCACTAAGAAGGAGTTGTGTGACATAAACGAAAGATGGTAGTCGTGTTTCTACATCTGAGTAATGGTGTCTCTTACGATATCAAGCCAGTCACAGAAGACTGGCACTAGCAGTGCCAGGATGCAAATCAGGTGTGCCTTAAATACACGCTCATAACGGTCATGGGCGTTAGATATCTTTGAGCTTGGTCATAGAGAGTTAGCCTTTTAAGTGACAAAAACGTCCTTATCAACACCTCATTGGGTTTGAAGAAGGTCGTGTAATAGGACTACGAGAAACTGGATACTCTTTCTGCGATACTGCAGAAAAACTTTGTTGGAATGTAACCACTGTACATGACTGTTGACAGCGATGGTCACGAGAGTGTACTGTCACAAGAAGACCGGGCTCCGGACGGCAACGTGGCACTACGGAGAGGGAAGACCATCCCGTTCAGCGTATAGTTCTGACGCATCGTACAGCATCTGCAGCAACAATTTCAGAAGCAGTTGACACCACACCGACAAAACTAACTGTTACAAATGTGATACTTCAGGAACAGCTCCGAGACATACGCCATGTAGCGTGCACTTCACTGACCTCAGACCACCGTCATTAACGACTTCAACGGTGTCAAGCGAGAGCTCATTGGCGGACTGGGTGGAGTTCTATTGTGTTCTCTTATGAAATCTGTATCGCCTCAGTGCCATTGATGGACGTGTGCTGATCAGGAGGAGGCCGTTTGAGAAATGCAACCACCATGTCTGCGTGCTACACACACTGGACCTACACTTGGAATTAATGATCGGGAATGCGATTTCATATGAGAGCAGCGGAACTCACGTGGATATCCCGCGGATCCTGACCGCAAATTTGTACGTTAGTCGTGATTCGATGTTGTGCTGCCAGTCAAGAACAGCATTCCAGGAGTGTTTTCCAACGGGATAATGCACGTCTGCATACCGAGGGGGTAGCCCACCACACTCTACAGAGTGTCGAAATGTGACCTTGGCCTGCTCGATCACCAGTTGTATCTCCAATCGAGCATATATGGGACATCATCGGACGACAAGTCCAGCGTGATCCAAAACTAGAACTGTCACTGTACTGACCGACCAAGTGCAACAGACATGGAACTCCATCCCACAAACTGGCATCAGGCAGCTGCACAACACCACGCATGTGTGTTTGCACATTTACATTTGACATTGTGGTGGTTGCACCGGTTATCAGTGTACCAAATTTTCACATTTGCAATGACTTATCTCGCTCTTACATTAACCAGAGATCTGGCAATGTAATCACTTAAATATGTTACCGAGACAATTGCAATTCCGAAGTTTCATTACATTAAATCAGTCACTTTTTGTTGTTGTGATTATTTTACCATCAGTCCAGTTTTTAGACGCCAAACTTCATGGAGAGGAATGATCATCTAAATGAATTGAGAGAAATTAGAGCTCGCATAGAAAGATGTAAGTGTTCCATCTTCCCATGTGGTATTAGAAGGTGGCGATAGAGTAATTGTTTGAAAGCGATTCGATGAACACTGTACAAGACACTTAAGTATGATATGCAGAAGAGACATTAAGATTCAACCGTTGTGCGATCAATAGGTCATGCCACGGTCTCTGGTAGAACGTCTCTGAGTTAGGAGGGATTGGTTCGAGCGGAGATTGGAGGGAAAAGGGCAGTGACAGTGAGACCGGCCGAGTTGGAACTTGATGGCGAGACAAGCAGTGAGCCGGCAGTTACAGGTTGGTAGAAGTTCGGAAATTAAGATACAGGCTCTGAGCGTAGCAGCGATACCAGGAATAGACACTCAGGCGGGTTTCTGAATTGCGAAGCATTATTACCTAGGTTGGGGCCGGCTGTAGACCTTTGGAAGTGTGAAGCGCCGACTGAGGGAAGGAGCGTGTTGTGTGCTACAGCGGGAGACAGACGACGGATCGCGGCTGCGTTGAAGTTGTGTATCGGCTCCATGCTCTACTTCCTGGATCGTTGAACAGATATGTATGTTGAGCTCAAATGGTTCAAAAGGCTGTAAGCGCTATGAGACTTAAAATCTGAGGTCATCAGTCCCCTAGACTTAGAACTATTTAAACCTAACTAACCTAAGGACATCACACACATCCATGCCCGAGGCAGAATCCGAAACTGCGACCGTAGCAGCAGCGTGGTTCTGGACTGAAGCGCCTACAACTTCTGGGCCACTGTGGCGGGCCGTCTGTTGAGCTTTCGATTTGATTTATCGGATACGAGTGAGCCAATCACCGGCAGTAACCACAGCAATGACTGCCGTTTCCTGTACATGTATTGTGTACCTTTATTCCGGTAGTTCTAAGATTGTTTCTTCGAGGTTAATGTCCAGTTCCATATCAGACTTCTGTTACTGACAGCCCTTCCGTCTCAAGGCAGGAAAGTCGTGGGTGCTGTCCTATGAAACTACTGAATTTGTCTATTGCTCCAACCTGATTATTGTTTGTTGAATGTCGTCTGATATGTTGCGACTTGAATATATATATTTTAGTGGGTTCATTTCATCTTCCATATCCTGCATGCTCTATTATTGGGACGCACAATTTCATCTAATGTCTTATTGTGTGTTTATACCACCAAGACCGACTGTACTTTTGGCTGTTTCTAAGGGTAGGTCTTTCTGGTTTAATGGTTTATTGGTTCACCCGTCTCCCACGTGGTACAAGTTTGCCAGAGTTTGTGAATAGAAATCGAACTCCCTGCACGGTAACTGTGTTTAGATCTATGCCGACTTAGGGTTTTCGTTTATTTGACTCCGTTAACCCATTGAAATACTGTTAACTTGTTTTTCTTGCTGGTGTAATTTTGAGTGTCCTGCGGCAGCCTTCGGTTGACAGTGGAGGCCTAACGCAATTGCTGTACTAGATTTCACAATTCTCCGTCAATTAGGCTACGATTTGTATTTCTTTTGTTGGGACTTGGGAGAAATCTACCTGGTTGATAGAGCAGGCGAAACGTCTGAAAGTGGAGTCAAGTTCACGCACGACTGAATAGCCAGCCGTGTGCAGGTGGCCTTGCACCACTTAATCTTTTTGAGGCCACTACACCTTTCCAAGACTGGGTTGTACTGCACGTCGATGTAGTTATTTGTGTCTTAATCATTGCGCGCCTACTGCAGATCTCTTTTTCATTTTTTAAAATTTCTATCTCATCTAAACTGTTGAAGTGTTAACAAGGAAATTTGCAAGTTGAGTAATTACTAGATTTGTTTACTTAAATGCGTTAATTTCAGTGTGGCTTGGCTAACTGAATGGTTATTAACCTTACTTCTTGTATGCGCCGTTGGTTTTAGAAGTGGCCAAATGTTAAGGGATTTAAGATCTATTAATTTTGTGAAAGGTATCACTGGCTGTTTGTACCAACGAGGACGCAATAATTAACACCAATGCAATGTGATTATTTCTTTTGCGTGCCTTGTGCACCTCTGCTACCCGGCGGAATAGCACTTTTCTAGTGTGGTAATTTTTTGCGGAGGATATTTCTATGAGCCGGCCGGAGTGGCCGTGCGGTTCTAGGCGCTACAGTCTGGAACCGCGTGACCGCTACGGTCGCAGGTTCGCATCCTGCCTCGGGCATGGATGTGTGTGATGTCCTTAGGTTAGTTAGGTTTAAGTAGTTCTAAGTTCTAGGGGACTTATGACCACAGCAGTTGAGTCCCATAGTGCTCAGAGCCATTTGAAGCCATTTGATATTTCTATTTTGAATTGAAAATCGTAAAGTTTCTTTCAAGAAAGAGTTTTTACTGCTTTTATTCCACTGCTGCAGTTTTTATTCTCGTATTTAATGTGTTTGTTACTTTCAGTCTACTACAGTTTGATGATTGTAAATTATTATGTTTCTTAGAAGTCTGTGCAACTAGAGGTGTTTTTCCAATAGATGATTAATAAATATAACTTAGGGTGTACTGTTAAAATAAAGAAAATTTCACGATACAAACGATCTGCAACCTCCCTTTGGCCCTGTCCTTCCTACTACAGACGGCCTGATGTGGGTACTGTGTACCAATCTCGTAGCAGAGCGTGGTGATATTTGGAGAGAAGGTTAGAAATTTATTGAGCACCATTTGTGTCACTATATATAGTTACAGTTTGATACTCTTTTGCATCTTTCTTGTTTAAACACAATTGCTGTTGTTTTAAAATTTGGGTTCCACATACGTTCCGCTCCACAATGAGTGTGGAGTAATGGTCGAATTGGGTGTTTGAGAAAGGAACGGCTGAAGTAAGTGTTTCGTACCTGTGGATTAACCGAAGATAGATATGTTGGTGACTATTGGCACGACTTAATTTGGCTGTGGGGCACCAGTCCAGGTGACGATGGAGTGGATAAGGACATGTGAGTGTCGCCTTTAGAATATCGTATCACGTCCCTCTGTGAGGTACAGCGAACCCTTCAGTTCCCAAAATCCAGTGCCCAAGTTCATCGAATGTAGGCGCAAAATGCGCGTTGGTTAAGGTAGGTTGAAGATATAGCTATGGTGATTCATGATCTTCAGCTCAAACCTCAGATTGACTGGTTTTATAACAGGGAGGTCAGTTTGTAGATTGGTTTGAGCGACTTAGAATGGGAGAGCTTTAATGGGCTATGAGTCCTGGGAAATCGAAGTTACCATATCAGGAATTCCCTCGTCATCAAGAACTGCTCCTATAGAGTAGCTTCCTGCCGGATTTGCTAAATTGCCCAATCTAAATCTGAGTTTGTTGCAAGGCCTACAACACCTCGCTGTTGACACATGACAGGAGTTAGATGGTTCTTTGTGGTTTTTTGGTAAACTAAAAAAGGAAGTCATGGTTTTTCCAGATTTCGTGGAAAAGCGTTTAACAGCTGATCTATCCGTTGTGTCAAGGGTCCTTGGTCAGAATGGTCGGTCCGGTTTTAGATAGAAGGGGATCCTCAAAAGAATAATTCGCTCTAGTTCTGAGGGAACATTAGTCTGTTAGACTAAAAAGCGACCTTTTTAGTCATTATTTCTTTTGCTTTCAGAAGGAGGATGAGTATCTAGGTCACTATATTCGTGAAATACAAACAGCAGTTGTAGCTTTTGGTCTGAGGTTGTGAATACTACCTTGCAGGGTATTAAGCCGGAGGATGGTTTCAGGTTTTTGTTTGTCCACAGACCCATGACCAGACGACTTGGTTAGTCTGGCTGCTCTGGTGGAGGGGTTAAGCAAGTCGGCCAAAGGAGAGATGGCGAGAGGGCGTCATGTCAAGTATTTTCCAACCCCACTACAGTAGCGGGATCTGTTAAAAAGTCGTCAGCCTTTAAAGACCACTGCTGTCACTGTGGTCGGCAGGGACATTTTGCCATTAGTGCAAGTCCGTAGGCAAGGCATGCCCTAGAAGCTGACGCCAGGAGAGGGCCCAAAGTGTTAATGGTTCAGTCCTACTCCATCGCGGTAATAAACTTAAAGCAGTGACTAACAATTCTCTCCCTTTCGTTAGCTCTAATGTTAATCAAGAAACTTGGAAAGCTTTGTTGGACCCTGGTAGTAGTCCCGGTATGTCCATCTTTTCAGAAATGGTTGCGCGATCTCGGCTGTTCAGTACAAAATGTCAAACATCTTTTAACCATCTAATTTCCAAACTGTTATTTTACTGGGCTACCAGTTTCGGCGACATATTACGTCCTTTCCGACCGCCCTAACAGATGATTTTTGAAGTGACTGCCCTATCAAAGTTCTACAAAAACCAGTCTTTGAATGTTGGCCCCTGTTTTGAACAGAGATCTCCCGACACGTTAGTCAGGGGGCCTGAAGTTGGCGTAATATATCGCCGAATACCTTAGTAAAATAACAATTTGGAAATTAGACGGCCAAAAAGTATTTGATTTGACTTTCTAGTTATAGTGTTTCGCTATGAGTCGCCGGTGGTATTCCAAACACCGGGACATTTGTAAGCTCCCTGATTAAAAACCCACACGTATATTTTGTAGCGCCGTTAATGGTCAAGCTCTTCCTTCATTGGACACGTGCGCTTTTCTTGTTGGATTGGCGAGTTTTCTGAGCCTAAGAAAGTGTTGGTGACGGAAGGTCTCAGTAAAGACCTTTTACGGGAATGCAATTTTGTTAGTCGAACTAGGCTCGTAT
Organism: Schistocerca nitens; assembly: GCF_023898315.1. NCBI lineage: Eukaryota > Metazoa > Arthropoda > Insecta > Orthoptera > Acrididae > Schistocerca > Schistocerca nitens. The sequence continues at coordinate 237,355,107 of NC_064622.1, read as the reverse complement.
TAGATTATACGTGCCGCCAGTTTTATTTTGCATTTCGCCACAAAATTAAGTTCTATTTTGCTAGATATGTTGCATAGTTTTGCTGAGGTGCTGACTGACACATTAAGTGTGACCAACCATACTTTGTTGTTTGATCAGATTCTGGTCAGACAGTCAGTGTATCGGTTTTCTCCACCTAAAACGAAGTTGCTGCGCGGGTTAGTTAGCAAAATGCTTGCAGAGGAGGCTATTGGCCATCGACTTCGACGTTTGTGACGCCAATGTTTCTCGTCGCGAAGAATAATTGAGGAAGATTCTGACTGATTGTCGACTACCGTGTTCCTAATCGAAAGGTCATCTTGGAGTCCATTCCCCTTGCCGATTTACATGACTGTTTTTCTTGGTTTCCAGGTGCTAGTTATTTTTCGTTTTTTTATTTGAATCACGTCTAATACTAAATTCCTTTGGCCAGAGAGTCCTAGGCGGCCTCATCGTTTTGTACCAATTAGAACTTACACGGGTTTCTTCTCGCCTGCCTATAAGCGCAATTTATCTTTCTAGGTTGCTTTATAATGTACTTGGATATCTCAACTTCAAAGGTGTCTATAAATATCTCGACGACGTCGTAATTTATAATGCCACTTTTGATAATCATTTGGAGTATCTAAATCTCGTTCCTGAGTATCTGAGACAAGCAGGTCTTACAGTCAAACCATGTAACATTACCTTAGCGCAGCATGAGATATTGTTTCTTGGACACGGTTTCTGCAGAACGGGTTAGCATTTACCAGGCAAGGACAAAATCCAATTATAGTTTCTCAAAATCAAGAAGTGCGTAGCGCATTTTATAGGAATGACAAATTTTTTTCGGAAATTCCTCCCCAAATTAGCAAGAGTGGCTGCTCCCACGAACTTTCGGCGAAAGAAGGGTGAAACTTTCGTCTGGACCGACAGCCAACAAGCCGCCTTTCATTCTCTGAAAATCGTATTGAGTAATGATCCAGTTCTGGCGATCCACGACTTTAACCATCCGTTTATATTTCTACATCTACATCTACATCTACATTTATACTCTGCAAGCCACCCAACGGTGTGTGGCGGAGGGCACTTTACGTGCCACTGTCATTACCTCCCTTTCCTGTTCCAGTCGCGTATCGTTCGCAGGAAGAACGACTGCCAGAAAGCCTCCGTGCGCGCTCGAATCTCTCTAATTTTACATTCGTGATCTCCTCGGGAGGTATAAGTAGGGGGAAGCAATATATTCGATACCTCATCCAGAAACTTACCGTCTCGAAACCTGGACAGCAAGCTGCACCACGATGCAGAGCGCCTCTCTAGCAGAGTCTGCCACTTGAGTTTGCTAAACATCTCCATAACAATATCACGCTTGCCAAATAACCCTGTGACGAAACGCGCCGCTCTTCTTTGGATATTCTGTATCTCTTCTGTCCACCCGATCTGGTTCGGATCCCACACTGATGAGAAATACTCAAGTACAGGTCGAACGAGTGTCTTGTAAGCCACCTCCTTTGTTGATGGACTGCATTTTCTAAGGACTCTCCCAATGAATCTCAACCTGGTACCCGGCTTACCAACAATTTATTTTATATGATCATTCCACTTCAAATCGTTCCACAGGCATACTCCCAGATATTTTACAGAAGTAACTGCTACCCGTGTGTGTTCCGCCATCATATAATCATACAATAAAGGATCCTTCTTTCTATATATTTGCAATACATTATATCTGTCTATGTTAAGGGTCAGTTGCCACTCCCTGCACCAAGTGCCTATCCGCTGCAGTTATTCCTGAATTTCGCTGCAATTTTCTAATGCTGCAACTTCTCTGTATACTACAGAATCATCCGCGAAAAGCCGCATGGAACTTCCGACACTATCTACTAGGTCATTTATATATATTGTGAAAATCAATGGTCCCATAACACTCCCCTGTGGCACGACAGAGGTTACTATAACGTCTGTAGACGTCTCTCCATTGATAACAACATGCTGTGTTCTGTTTGCTAAAAACTCTTCAATCCAGACACACAGCTGGTCTGATATTCCGTAGGCTCTTACTTTGTTTATCAGGCGACAGTGTGGAACTGTATCGAACGCCTTCCGGAAGACAAGGAAAATGGCATCTAACTGGGAGCCTGCATATAATATTTTCTGGGTCTCATGAACAAATAAAGCGGATGCGGCTTACTATGGGGTTGCTACTGTGCTTCTACAGCGACAAAATGGGCTGCCATGATCTTAGACGATTACTCTACGTGCCTGTCTCCCAGCGAGATCTGTAAGTTTGTAAATTTATCACTCGGGAAAATTTTTCTTTGTCATTTGTTATCCGACTTCTAACTTGAAATTCCCTTGAAACGATACATCTACGTTCAGTAATCGATTCTGGATATCTGATCAAGGATAAGTTCCGAAGCGCGTCATATGAGTAATAAAGTCATTCTTAACCCGATTTTTAACTTTTAGCATTGCAACCAATAATCCTGAGTGGAGGTCTATTGATTATTGTAATAATGGTCGCCTTTCTGTTGCATAGCTCCGTGTCACATTTATGTTATTGAACTTAAAACCTTTTCGAAATAATTGGAATTCCTGGGACTGAGGTCTTGCCACTATCATTGTTATTAACAGGCCAAAATGGTCGACAATCTCGATTCCTGGAGTGGGTGCAGTGTCTGTAAATATAGTTAAGCATGTACAGAATCCTCACTGTGCGGATCCCACTGACATCTGACCAGTTTTTTTTTTGTATTGGACTTCCTTTCTTCTTGTTAAGCCTACAGTAGTGTAAAGCTCCGGGCGGATCAGCTGGAGCGAGCCACAGTCAGGCCAGGGTCTGGGCGGGCAGTGCAGTCGACGCCGACTTTGAGGTCTGTCGGCAAAACGGGCTGCCCGCAGCGCCTGCTGATGCGGCAGCCCGCACACCACCGGTGTGTGTCTGGCATCTGGCACGGACGGGGCAGCTGCTGCCGCCGCCACAGCCGGCTCCAGCGACGGCGTCTCCTGGTGATGACTGGGCCGGACGCGCGTCACGCGCCACCGGCTCGCAGCCTCGTCAGCGCCCGCCCGGCTCCTACGTCACACGCGCCGCTTACTGCCAGCCCCGCTGCGGCGATATCGGTGTGTGGACGTGGTCTCGGCAGCCACCACTGGAGCGGAACGGGCAGAGAGTTCGCCGTGCCGGACATTGGGTGCGCCCTACTGCTCATTTCCGGGACGACGTGCATCTCACTCTCACGCTGAGGTGGGCGACAGTGGGCTGTCCATTCTGTCGTCATCCCGTTCCTGGCTGCTCGGTGTGTGAGGCAGTGTTACGCTAGTTACATGGCTATTTCACGTATCGGTTAACGCGCTGGGTGTGTCTCCCCTTCCCAGGACAGGGTACTGTTCAGAATCTGAGCAGTTGAAGGTCCAACAATTAGTTCCATTAGAGAGTCTGATTTTTATTGCGATTTATTTCTCACTCATCTGAGGTATACACATATACCGGGAGATAAAATGTCACTATAAATTTGAAAACTGAATAAATCACCGAATAATGTTGATAGAGAGGTACAAATTGACAAACATGCTTGGAATGACATGGGGTTTTATTAGAACCGAAAAAATACAGAAGTTAAAAAAATGTCGGACAGATGGCGCTTCATCTGATCCGGATAGCAATAATTAGCATAACAAAGTAAGACAAAGCAAAGATGATGTTCTTTACAGGAAATGCTATATATGCCCACCATCATTCCTCAACAATAGCCGTAGTCGAGGAATAATGTTGTGAACAGCACTTTAAAGCATGTCCGGAGTTATGGTGAGACATTGGCGTCGGTTGTTGTCTTTCAGCATCCCTAGAGATGTCGGTCGATCACGATACACTTGGGACTTCAGGTAACCCCAAAGCAAATAATCGCACGGACTGAGGTCTGTGGACCTGGGAGGCCAAGCATGACGAAAGTGGCTGCTGAGCACACGATCATCACCAAACGACGCGCGCAAGAGATCTTTCACGCGTCTAGCAATATTTTTTTTATTTTTTATTTTTTGTTCTAATAAAACCCCATGTCATTTCAAGCATGTGTGTCAATTTTTACCTCTCTATCTATCTCTATCTACATTATTCCGTGGTTTATTAAGTTTTCTAGTTTATATTGACTTTTTGATCACCCGGTACATTTACATTCCTACATCGTTAGTTCGCAGTATTCGCATCAGGCTGCCTGCTGCAGAAGAACAGGGCCAAAGGGAGATTGAACATCATTCATGTTGTGAACTTTCTCCTTATATTAACAGCACACAAAAAGCTAAGTTTGCTAAATATCTATTGGAAAAACATCTGCAGTAGGACTGACTACTAAGAAAGAATAATCTACAATCATAAAACTGTACGAAACTGATTGGTAGCAAACTGATTAAATACAATAATGAAAACTGTAGCAGTCCAATAAAAGATGTAAGAATTCCTTCTCGAAAGAACCTTTAGGATTTTCAATTCTAAATAGAATTATGCTCCCCAGAAAAGCACCAGATAAGAAAATTACAACATGGACAGCTAGCGGAGGTGTGCAAGGCATATAAACGAATTAACCAGATAAAACTGATGTTACGTTCTGTTTCCTGAATTGCACAAACAGTCAGTAAGAACCTTCACGAAATTAACAGACCTTAAATCAAATAGTATTTGACAAGTTTATAAACGAACAGTGCATACAAGAAGTAAGATTAATAACAATCCAATTCTCCGACCCACACTGGCATAAACACATTTAAGTAAATAAATCTACTGCTTCCTAAATTGGCATATTTGGTGGTTAACACTTCAACAATTTAGATTATCCAGAAGAAAAAAAACAAAAAAAAATAACTAGGGCTGCAGTAGGCGCGCAAATGGTTAGACGCGTATAAATTGCTATACATCCACCCTTTGAGAAGGTGTAATAGGCTCGGAATGATGGAGTGGTGTCGCACCACCTACACAAGGCAAGCCGTTCGGTCAGACGCGGACCTGGCTCCGCCTTCGGACGCTGCGTCTGCTCTGTCAACAAGGCAGATTTCACCCATGTGCCACAAAAAGAAACACAAATCGTAGACTAATTAACGGAGAAATAGAAAATTTTGTACAGGAAACGTCAGGCCTCTATTACAGTCCGAACGCCGCTGCACAACAGTCAAAATTACAGGAACGAGAACAACACGTAAACAATTTTTCAGTGAGTTAACGGAGTCAAATAAACGAAACTTGCAAGGCGACCAAAATCTAAATACATTTACCCAGCAGGAAGTTTGACTGCCAATCACAAATTGTAGCAAACTCGTGCCACGTGCACGAGATGTAAACAAGTAACAGCTAGGCGGAGCGCGGCACTAAAGACCAAGCTAACGCGTTTCGTTGGCTAACGAACACCTAACAGCAGATAGAAGAGAACCTTTCGAACAACATTACAGCCATGACTTACGTAGTAGTAACAAACGCCAAATAATGTTCTCAGCTACAGAGAATTAACAACTAAGGTTAAGAGGTCCATTCCTTAAAAAAAATAAAAAAACCACAGTCAGACTCGACAGTACAAACACATAATAAACAACAGCAAATTGTGCGCTCCAATATGTAGACAGGTGGCACATGAAATGAACCTACTTAAGATATAAAATGCGCACCACCAAAAACACGACGCCTTACAACAAATAACACTAAGATTGTAACATTATGTAAAGAGAGAAATTCAATTGATAGGAGAGCCCACGCAGCTTACCGCCTGGAGACAGAAGCGGGATCAACAACGAGAAGTTTGGTATGGAACCGGACGTGAATACGTGAACCTGGAACAAACAACCAGAATACTAACGAACTAAACAGTCACAGCACTGGTACAGGAAATGGCAATTATAGTTATCTTTACTGCCGATGATTGGCTCACTCGTATATGATAAACCAAATCGGAAGCTCACCAGACGTATCCGTACAATAATCCATGAAGTACAGCTTGAAGCCGACACCCAGTTTCAACATTGCTGCGGTTCGCCGTCCTCCTTGAAGGATGTCGGTCGCTGAAGCACACAACACACTCTTTCCCTCGATACGCTTCCCTCACGTGTAAAAATTTGCAGCCGAGGTGATAATGGTTCGCAATCCTGGAACTCGCCTGAGTGTGTCTTACTGCTACGCTCAGATCCTGTGTCTGTTAACTGCCGAACTAGTACCAGCCAACAGCTGCCGGCTCACTAGTGGCCCCGCCACCAAGCTCCAACTCGACCGCCTCGCACCCAGCGAACTATTTCACATTCCCCGTCTCACTGGCAGTACCATCACGCCTCCTATCTCCAAGCGAATCCTAACGCAAGAATGTTCTGCTATAGACAGTGGTGCGACATATGGATCGCGCATTAGTTGATTTTCCACTTTCAACCAAAAATGAGGTAGGAGGACGGAAGAGAGGGCAAAGACTCAACCCACACGGGACAATGTGGTTTAACCTAGCTCAGATGGATACGCAATTTCTTATCGTTTTTCCTCATTCCTAAGCCTGAGCGAACCGGAGTGGAAAACTATGTTACCTTACAGGGACCAACGAAACGATGTGCCAGTTTACCGGAAGCTTTACCTGAAAGACCCCTACCCCTGAACTTCCTAACGAAGACCACATCTACCACTTGCAAATCCCCCAGACCCCGGTCCTGGTTGTACTGCGTCGCTTCTCTCCTATCGGTGTTTTGGACTTTGGCCTTGCCCTTAGCCTAGCGCCAGTTATCTTTGAATACCTGAGGAGTAACCTCATTGGGTAGGAGGTCATGAAAGGACCAATCATTTGCCAGTTGGGAAATGAAAGGATAAGTCAATACAGGAGAGCCAGAAGTGGTTCGTTGTATCTCATGCCTGGCGGTGTTAAAAGTCAGGTTCAACCAAGCTTAGTTAATGTGCTAATCGGTTTGAGCCACAGAGTGGAAGGCGATTAAGGAAGACTATCGCTGCGATTAATATGCCTAAAAATGACGGCTACGGTCATACGGGATGGTGGTGACATATCTAACCCCAAAATGCAAGCAAAAGTTCTGAAACATTTTACAAACGAATCATAAAGCGTTGTCACTAACGAGAAACCTAGAAGGTCGGAACCAAAAGGTAGTCCTACCTAGGTGCTTGATACTTTGCCCCATCATAATGTCACTATCGGGCAAGCCAGGTGAACTGCGTAAAACCACCGACGGTGACAAATATACAATGATGTCTGCCTTGGGTACAGGGAAGGAGACTGACATAATTTATAAAGAGATGCCTCGGTGGATTGGAACGACCCTCGTCGCCCACCCAAATTGGGCTTGGTCATCTGACACTCTCGGCACTGTTTAACCATCTTCCTGATATCCCAATACAAGAGGGCCTGTTTGGAGACGTATTTTATGGATGGTAGTGTAGAGATCCAAATACGTCCCAGACTGTGGACTTTGCAAATATTTAACGACAGCCGAAACAAGAATGCGGGTAGTCCAATTCTAACCTCTTCATCTCAATGTCCCCCGCGGCACAGTATATCGTTCCGAAACTCATAATCGAGAACAACTTGCTCAGACTTTAACTGATCCCTAACGTGGCTTAGCTTGCAATCACCCTCCTGTTGCTACACGTGCTCGTCAATCAGCACGGGAATGTCAGTATGTAGAGCGACCACAGAAACCTCTCCCTGGTCGTCTTCACTTAAGGGACGACCCTCCTCCTGTTCCTCGAACATACGGCGCAGGATATCGGTAACAACGCTGTCACACCACCTTATATGGTGCACAGTGAACCGAAAGGCAGAAATATGCACAGCCCATAGAGCTGTATAATATGTTTTATGAGGACGGGGTGAAACCGAACTAAGTGCCTGATTGTCATTTTCCTAGGTGAACTGCCGGCGGCTGGTGGCCGAGCGGTTCTGGCGCTACAGTCTGGAACCGCACGACCGCTACTGTCGCAGGTTCGAATCCTGCCTCGGGCTTGGATGTGTGTGTTGTCCTTAGGTTAGTTAGGTTTAAGTAGTTCTAAGTTCTAGGGGACTTATGACCTCAGCAGTAGAGTCCCATATTGCTCAGAGCCATTTGAACCATTTGAACCTAGGTGAACTCCCAGAGTTCCAAGTGAAACTTGAACTTCTCCAGCGCAAAGAGAGCCGCTAACACTTCACTTCATACGTCTTCCTCTTCTTGAGGAAAGAGTTTTTAACAGTCGCACAGACAGACGGACTGAAGGACGACGTAGTATCCTATAAGGGTTCCGTTTTTACCGACTGAGGTACGGAGTCCTAAAAAGGAGGAGGCATTTTAAGGGTTTAACGTTCCATCGACATCGAGCTCACAAGAGACGGAGCACAAGCACGGAATTGTCCTGGTATTTGCCTCGAGCGAAGTAGCAAAATAACCGGTAAATTAAACCAGTATGTCCAGGCTTGGATTTGAATTTTCGTCCTCAAGAATTAAAGGCTGAGAACAATGTGTCCCGACTTGTAAAGGGTATATCTGGAGTATTTCCTGTATTGTACCAACTTCTAGTTAACGACCACTACTACCAAATTCGTACCTCTTGAGCTCAGTGCAAACAACGTACGTCTTGGAGCCATATTATCAGCTATGAGAGGTTTGATCTGAGGGACAAATGGTTTAAAGACAGAACTTTGTTGCACTTTCCATATAACTATTCGTGTACGTACCGAAGACAGTTATAATGTCAGTGGAAACTTTAAATTTTTATTTGTAGGTGAATACACATGAAGTAGACCACAGTTTTATGATTGTTGTGAATCTTTCTTAGCTGAAGTTCGTTCGTAGGGAACTGACAAAGAGAAATTTGCGTCTTTGTGTGTAACGTACAACTACGTATAAGTTTCCGATATTGTAATTTAAGAAAATTGCTCCTATACTGAGCTTTTAAAAATGCCTATAACATTATTAGTGCAACCAAGTGCTTAGAAATAATGTGGTGAATTTTCTACTGCGTTCTTGACCCTAAGTAATTAATTAAATGATAATTTTGTATTGAGATATGCTAACACAAAGACGTTATAGAAAGTGGGCCACAGATGAACTGCATTTAGCTGTAACGGTATATATACATGTGGATCTTGGAATAAATGAATGCCCACCTATATAAAATGTACCTAAGCCACCAATAAAGATACGTGCTTAATACAGAAAGAAAATTGCAAATGAGGAGATAAAAATTGTTGAGCATAGTAGAGAGTTTCCCACGAAGTTAAAAACGAAATGGAATAGAATACTGATACATTTGAAGAGATGACATTCAGTTTAAACGTATAGGACGTTAGCAAAGTTGCGTTTGATATTGCACAAGGAAATGGATTGCAAGCAAAAAGTGGGCCGCATGGGCCCATCCAAGTACTTTAACTGAATGAGCGAAAAAAATCATGAAAGCTCCAAGCAAAAGTGAGGCCTATCCAAGGACCCTGTGTTTTGACGAGCTACCTATGGAAAAAGAGCTAACCAAAGACAAGGGGCAGAAATCTAGAACTATAGGTCCCTGTGGAAAGGACATCTTTTGAAGACTCTACAGGGAAGCCACCAGACAAATTCATTCATTAAATGGAGGAACGATATAGATGGTTGATCAGATTCATAAAGCGGAAAATGTGGATTCGTACAAAGTGTGGAAGGATGGGGGAAGGAATGAAACAGTTGTTTTGCAGTGCTGCAAACAATCATATAAGAACTTAAATACTGAGCCTTTCCTTAGACTAGTGCATATGTTTAAGCTCAGGGGAGTACTTCATAAGAGTGGGACAATTTTAGTAGCCACTGATACAAATTAAGAAACAAGATTCCAAATCTGTACCGTTTGCTGATGTTTATAAAATGTTGTTTGTTTATTAGTCACATAATTTTGCTTCCTTAAACCAGATACAAAGAACAACATCCTGTGATTGATGATGGCATTGTTTAAATAAAGTTGTAGCTTACTGTTTTGCCTACAATAAAAAAGCCTCAAAGTCGCACAGATTAGGCATCATTCTCGTAAGATCGTATGGAGGGTTTAATTTATAGTGAAGGAAACCTCTTACAGATGTTACCACTGTCTCCACAATACTGATATTGTTCCTGTGGTGTTCACATCCGAAAATATGGAAGTGTTCCGTAAATTGTACTTATCTGTTGTCTTCACTCCAAGAAATATTTTCCAGCGCAGAGATAGATGTTGCATCCGATATTGATCAGGTGCTGTTGGCTAAAATGGACTAACATTATACCTGATGCGGATGGTCGGGATCGGGCATGGTACTAAGTGACATATTCGATGTATCACTAAGGATGCCACTTATTATCGCGACGCTAGCTTCGGTTAAAACGGACAAACCCATATTGACAAAATACTGTGCCACCAATGATCAATAATCCACACCAATGGAAGAACATACGTTAAAATAATTTTCATATACAGTGAACAATAAATAACTTACAGAGTCGCCCCAACACGCAACCACACATTATACGAGTAACTGCGAATGCAGATAATTTCCCTAAGCATCGTCCAAGATACCCTGATAAAGCACGAGGACCTTCAGGCTGGTTATATCTTTTCTAATTGTCGAAATTTTACAGTCAAACCATTTTAATAAGGACGTCCCAAAGAGTTAACTGAAGATAGACTTCTTTTGCCTCAGCGTATTCTTATTCGACGTCTTATTTAGATATTAAATAGTACTGAAGTTAAAGGTTTCGATGCGCAAGCCGCACCTCGGTACCCAAAAAGGACGTAGAATTCACCTTTGGTTCACGTCAGTTAAAAGCAGGATCTCACTGAGCGTTACAAGCGTGCGCAAAACCGACTCATGGCAGCTTTCCTTGGTCGCAAAGACCTATAAGTACTTTATTATTACGTCAGGTGCCTTCTCTAACACGTAGCATTCTTTGGATCAGAAGAAGCAAACATTTCTGCAAGAGCGGAAACTGTTACAACAAGTTCGCAGTATTTCTCCTCTGTTGTTCAATCTGTGTGTGGAAGAATCAATGACGAAAAATAAGGAAAGGTTCAGTAAAAGGTTACGAGTAAAGACGAAACGAGATCAATGATAAGATAACCTTACGACGTTCCTATTCTCAGAACATGTTGAATGAAACGAGCAGTCTGATGAGCACATAAGGCTGAGAGAAGCCAAAGAAAGAGAGGCGCAGTGAAGAGCAGGAAAAATCTGATTAGAGAGAAACTTTTAATCAAAACGGAGGACCACAAAGTAGACAATGTGAAGAATTCCGCTACCTTGAAATGAAACCAGCATATAGCAGACGAAAATAGGAGAAAATAAAAAAAGCTTGCTATCACAGAAAAAATAACAAAGCTAAGAAAACAGAGTGTTCCTCGTCAAAGGAATTTAGCCTCAATATGAGTGAAAAGGTGTACTCAGAGTTCTGCAATGTCGACTCCGCCGGAAGAGGAAGGTGCGGTCTATCATGTAACATATCGGCCAGTTAAATTACTTCAGCGTTTCAATTTGTAGCGTGTCCAGATTTCGTGTAGAGTATATGCTGCTGATTTTCATATTACTCTCGGTATAATTAAGGTACAGAGGTTTACCGACAGTAAATCCTCCGAAGGGCCATTGCCAAAAGGAACAGGGGAAGATAGGTTTGTTAGTTGTACCAGACGTACCCTGGGAAACACATCGTCAGGTGGCTTGCGGAGTTTTGTTATACATCTGGTGTGGAGGAGCAGATGTAGACTTGTTAGGGTGGCTGTTCCAACCTCCTCACCCTGAGCATGCTGATTATTTAGTGGGGAGGAAGTACAAATTCATATGGTTCATGTGGATCCGAGCACTATGGGACTTAACATCTGAGGTCATCAGTCCCATAGAACTTAGAACTACTTAAACCTAACTAACCTGAGGACATCACACTCAATCATTCCCGAGGCAGGATTCTAACCTGCGACCGTAGCAGTCGCGCGGTTCGAGACTGAAGCGCCTAGAACCACTCGGCCACAGCGGCCGGCGAAGCACAAGTCATATACATTTAGTGGGATCGGCTCTAAGTCAGATTAGCTCCACGTCCTAGTTCAGTGGGTAGATTGGGCCTCGAACACACGGTGGTTGGCTGCGGCGCTCTGTTATCCTCCTGTCCACCGCTGTAAACTCAGAGCGGAGTTTTACAGCTGGGCAGACAGATCACGTGGCTGATGCTGATGCTGATGCGGCGCTGACCATACAGCCTTGCTGGCGGCGGCCAGTGACTGCAACAGTTTTTCCGGTTGTGGTAGACAGGATCCCAATTCGACTCTCTGGACCATCAATGCTAGGTGCAGGACCAGACAGCAAGAGATCCCAGTGAATGATGCTGAATGGCAGTGATCGTTGCATTAGCGGTGCTGGACAGAGTAACGACGCCTATGCAGACCACACGGTAGCTGCCTGCTCAACAGTAGTCGACAGCAGTCGCCGACTCAACAATCTTTGCTGGCTCGGCACGTTATGTATATAAGACATAACGTATTTTCTCTATCGTAACGCTGAGGGGAATATCGGATTTCGGTAACAATACTGCTTCCTCTGCAGTGGTCGTACCGACAAGCAGAAACCTGATGGAAGCACGATGCCGAAGCAGCGGGTTCTAGTTATACGGTCAAACGGCTGTGAACTGCTACGTCTGTTTAGCTATCTTGCACGAAGCAGAGATTGTACGTTTGGAGCCCGGAGTGGAAGTTAATTATGTGCTTTGGGAAAGCCGTGGCAGAGGAAAAAGAAGTGCGGATAATCAAACTGTAGGTGACGGCTGACTGGAAGATATCCACTGTCACTAACATTTCAAACCATGACATCGGAACACTGCTGTAGTGGTCTGAGCGTTAGATGGCACAGTAGGAAGGTACAGTGTGTCAAGTAATATAGCAGAGAGTAATATCATTTTACCGTGACTGTCTGTAGATTACCCTTTGGGGTGTATATAGAATATTTTTCGTTGATTTTCATATTATTTTGGTATGGTAGGTACTTAGCCACTGGAGTATTCATTGTATAGGATGTGAAGCAGACAAGGTAAGTATTATGCAAGAACTGGCAGCGTTAGTGTTTCCGGTATATGAGTTTACCTTGCACGAATCATAAGCAGAAGCGGTGGCCAGTATGGCGCGTACTCCAGCGTTGTGAGCTTCTGGCATAGTCAGCAGCTGGAGGTCGAGGTGTGGGTCACACAGAGACCAAATTGACGACGTCGTAAATTATTCTTCATGTCCCTCCGCGGTGAACGTATCACGTACCCACACATCATACTTGCACACCACTATAGCAGAGGTTCGACCATTCAATTCTACGAGTATATTCTGTGTGAAAATATATTTCTTTTCTCAGCCTATCTTTTCTTGTTACTGGCAGTCTTCATATTGTAACTCCTTGTCTTCTGACATAATCACTTATTTGACTCTCCAAGGAGCAAAACTCATCAACTTCTTTCAACGTCTTATTTCCGAAATTAATTCCTTGTTATCGATTGATTTAAATCGACTCCATTCTACTATTCTTATTTTGCTGTTGGTGTGTCACTCAGACAAGACTGATAATTAGAAAGGAATAATTCTAACGAACAAGGTGAGGCTGTGACAAGTTGGTCACAATTTTGATCAAGTTTTGCAGGAGCATTCTATATTGAAAATAAATAGACACGAGTTTCGGATTTTTGCTACTCTCTCCCTAGTTTTTGGGAACGTCGAGGTCAAAGCTGATGATGCAAAACCGTATTTTCAATGCTGTGTATCGAAAGAGCGTCTAAAAACATACAGTTTTCATTAAAATAATGTGGGATCCAAAGTTTTTTTTTTCTTTTCATGTTGTAGCTTAGGTACCCGTCATTCTGTGTGTCTAGACGAGAGAGGTCGGCGGTCGAGGGATTGCCGGCACGGTAACTCATCGAGTCCGATCAGAAGGCTCTCTGACCCCTGTAATAAAAAGAAAACCTATGTAAAGTATACAACGATGAAGTTGAGGGAGTGTCATGTGACATACTCCCAGACCACATGACGAAATCAATGACGAACAAAATGAAGGAAAACAAAAGCGGTGAGGGAATTAACCTACCAAACAGCTGATCTGTGTTCGGCTGATGGGCTTGCTTTTTTTCATTCGATATTTTCTTCTGTTTATCTGCTAATACTGTGGTAATGGGATACCCTTTCGTTGCTTTTTTAAGTATAACACAGGAAGGTATAATTAATAATCTAATAAGTGTATACACACTAAACTCTGGTTAATATGGCCCTCAGTAGTCCAGCCTCTCAATAATGCGACACACTTCCAGTTTCTAGTCGTTCAACCCGAAATGACGCCTATTATAATGAAATTTCGTCTGCAACAATGTTGTTAGTTAATTATAATTTTCTGCATTCCTGTAAACATTGAAATTGTGCCTTTCCTTACCGATCGTTATTATGGCTTCTAAAGGGAGATACATTACGCTAGACCTCAAACAGAAACTCGAAACTAGATATAAACTGATCTGAGGTTCTTTGCAGAAAATCGTTGTTGCTGGCAACAGTGCTGGACGAGCAACTTTTTATCACCAAACTTAAGCAGAATAGAGGTAATCATAATCTCACAGGAAAGTTATCATGAAACTGATAAATAAGAGGACATAGGAGGAGAGAACATGAGGAAATGTGAGACTGCTGGTGCTAAAGCTGGAGACTCTTCCTGGGGTATTTTATGCAACAATCAGAAACATGGCAGGACATATGAAAAGCTTGTAAAGCCATTGTGTGATAAAGCATACTACCGTCGCGTATCATCATGGTGACAATTAACATTTTGGGACAAGTTTCATAGTGAATGTCGAGTGATATTAATATGTATGTACACATCCAAGGGCTAGGTTTTCTGTAAAAATGAATATATGTTTGGATTTGATAAAGTGTTTATACTAAATTTTAGACACTCTTAACAATTCTGCACTTCCGCTAATCCGACACCCATAAGTGCGAGGAATGGCCGGCTTAGGTAGAGTGTAGTGTAATTTGTTGACAGATACTTTGGCCGTGACACATAGTACAAAATACCCTTAACGTATATTACTGCGTAATCCTACCTACTCATCTATACGAGAACGGTGTTGCAATGACAGGGATGAAACTTTACATAGCAACAGGCAAAACATAAATATTTCTGGCACCATTCGCAACACCGGAACGAGATCTCGTCCCACAGAAATGTTTGTCGCTATATTGTTAGTGGGAAACATCTTAATCCTGTTGCTAAGGATAGACGTATCAGATATCAATTTGGATGCACAGCAAGTGTGTCAAAGCATATCTGGAAAGACAGACTTAGACAACTGGTTACAGATCAACGCATGACTGTTGATGGCGTCCGCCCTATCTTGTAATTCTCTACACTGGTATGACGTCACATGATTTTGAAGTAGAGCGATGATATTCTTTATTTGTTGGGAGAAAGAAACGTCGCACCGTCGAAAAAGAGAGATACATTTTGGTGGTATCAGTTAAAGGGTGCATGTTGACTGAGGATCATTATCCACGAGTGTCCTATCATAGAGCGTCGTGTATCACAATGTAAATAACTGTTAGTACATTATATATACTTATTTGGCTATTAATCATACTTCTTAATATTTTACTTCAAAATAGTGGAAAGAAAGGTATTAGCTTTATCAGATACACCAAGAAAAATACCGAACGAAGAAAAAGCCACACCCAAGACACGAACACGGACCAGCACTTTGCTAGTCTAATCCTTTGACTGCTCGATCGTTGACCTCGCTCTCCTAGACACTTAGAAAGATAGTCATTAAAATACAAAAACTTTAGCCACTCGAACATCATTAACTTTGGGTCTCATATTATGGGAATTTGTTTTTATACGATATTTCGATTGAAAAAACGATTTTACCCCATCAACTTGACCGTGATATTTTTTTAACAACTGGGAAGTTTCTCGAAAAAGTTGGAACACGTGTCTCTTTATTTTCAATATGGAACGTCCTTGCAAAACATGATCAGAATCGGTGACCCACATGTTACACCGTCCCCCTTGTAAGTGTAAACCCTTGCTGATATGTCATGTAGACTGATGATTCGCCGGCCGGTGTGACCGAGCAGTTCTAGGCGTTTCAGTCCGGAACCGCTCGACTGCTACGGTCGCAGGTTCGAATTCTGACTCGGGCATGGATGTGTGTGATGTCCTTAGGTTACTTAGGTTTAAGTAGTTCTAAGTTCTAGGGGACTGATGACCTCAGATTTTAAGTCTCATATCGCTTAGAGCCTTTTGAACCTCTTGAACCTCTGTTAGAAGGTGTGGTAGCTAAACTGACATACTCTACATTCGGAAATACAGCATTCAAAACAGCTTTCACAAGGATCCCAGTCATAGTCATGACAGAAAAACAGGGGTATTAATGAAGTTTAACAGACACCCTAAGTTATATATATTAATCATGTATTGGAAAACACCTGTAGTTGCACAGACTTCTAAGAAACATAATAATTTACATTATAAAACTGTACCCGACTGAAAGTAACAAACATGTTGAATGCAATAATAAAAACTGCAGCAGTGGAATAAAGGCAGTAAATACTCCTTCTTGAAAGAAACTTCAGGATTTACAATTCAAAATAGAAATATCCTCCGCAAAACCGTACCACACTAGAAAATTACTATACCACCAGGTAGCAGTAGTGCACAAGACACGCAAAAGAAATAACAACATTGTATTGGTGTTAATTATTGCGTCCTCATTGGTACAAACAGTCAGCGATAACTTTCACGAAATTAACAGATCTTAAATCCCCTAGCATTTGGCCACTTCTAAAATCAGCAGCGCATACAACAAGTGAGATTAATAACCATTCAGGTACCCAAGCCACAACGACATAAACGCATTTAAGAAAATAAATCTTGTAATTACTCAAGTTGCTAATTTCCTTGTTAACACTTCAACAGTTTAGATGAGATAGAAATTTTAAAAAATGAAAAAGAGATCTGCAGTAGGCGCGCAATGATTAAGACACAAATAACTACATCGACGTGCAGTACAACCCAGTCTTGGAAAGGTGTAGTGGCCTGAAAAAGATGAAGTGGTGCAAGGCCACCTGCACACGGCTGGCTACTCAGTCGCGCGTGAACTTGACTCCACTTTCAGACGTTTCGCCTGCTCTATCAACCAGGTAGATTTCTCCCAAGTCCCAACAAAAGAAATACAAATCGTAGCCTAATTAACTGAGAATTATGAAATCTAGTACAGGAATTGCGTCAGGCCTCCACTGTCAACCGAAGGCTGCCGCACGACACTCAAATTTACACCAGCAACAAAAACAAGTTAACAGTTTTACAATGGGTTAACGGAGTCAAATAAACGAAAACCCTAAATCGGCATAAATCTAAATACAGCTACTGAGCAGGGAGTTCGAATTCCATCCACAAACAGTAGCCAACTCGCGCCGCGTGGGAGAGGGATAAACAAATAAACCATTAAACCCGATAGAGCCACCCTCACAAAAAACAAATATATACCGTCAGTCTTGATAGTATAAACACACAATAAGACATTAGATGAAATTGTGCGTCCCAGTAATAGGGTATGCAGGATTTGGAAGATGAAATAAACCCACTAAAAATATATATTCGAGCCGCAACGTGTCAGGCGCCATACAACAAACAATGATCAGGATGGAGCAATAAAGAAATTCAGCAGTATCATAGGACAGCACACCCAACTTTCCTGACTAGAGACGGAAGGGCGATCAGAAACAAAAGTCTCATATAGAACTGGACGTGAACCTCGAAGAAACAATCTTAGAACTACCACAACAAACTTACGCAGTACATGTACAGGAAACGGCAGTCATTGCTGTGGTTACTGCAAGTGATTGGCTCATTTGTATTCGATAAATCAAATCGGAAGCTCAACAGACGGCCGGCCGCTGTGGCCGAGAAGTTCTAGGCGCTTCAGTCCAGTACCACGCTGCTGCTACGGTAGTAGCCTCGAATTCTGCCTCGGGCATGGATGTGTGTGATGTCTATAGGTTAGTTAGGAATAATAGTTCTAAGTCTAGGGGACAGATGACCTCAGATGTTAAGTCCCATAGTGCTCAGAGCCATTTGAACCATTTGAGCTGATGATTCTACATCTACATCTAAATCTACATTTATACTCCGCAAGCCACCCAACGGTGTATGGCGGAGGGCACTTTACGTGCCACTGTCATTACCTCCCTTTCCTGTTCCAGTCGCGTATGGTTCGCGGGAAGAACGACTGTCTGAAAGCCTCCGTGCGCGCTCTAATCTCTCTAATTTTACATTCGTGATCTCCTCGGGAGGTATAAGTATGGGGAAGCAATATATTCGATACCTCATCCAGAAACGCACCCTCTCGAAACCTGGCGAGCAAGCTACACCGCGATGCAGAGCGCCTCTCTTGCAGAGTCTGCCACTTGAGTTTGTTAAACATCTCCGTAACGCTATCACGGTTACCAAATAACCCTGTGACGAAACGCGCCGCTCTTCTTTGGATCTTCTCTATCTCCTCCGTCAACCCGATCTGGTACGGATCCCACACTGATGAACAATACTCAAGTATAGGTCGAACGAGTGTTTTGTAAGCCACCTCCTTTGTTGATGGACTACATTTTCTAAGAACTCTGCCAATGAATCTCAACCTGGTACCCGCCTTACCAACAATTTATTTTATATGATCATTCCACTTCAAATCGTTCCGCACGCATACTCCCCGATATTTTACAGAAGTATCTGCTACCAGTGTTTGCTCCGCTAACATATAATCATACAATAAAGGATCCTTCTCTCTATATATTCGCAATACATTACGTTTGTCTATGTTAAGGGTCAGTTGTTACCAAGTGCCTATCCGCTGCAGATCTTCTTGCATTTCACTACAATTTTCTAATGCTGCAACTTCTCTGTATACTACAGCATCATCCGCGAAAATCCGCATGGAACTTCCGATACTATCTACTAGGTCATTTATAGATATTGTGAAAAGCAATGGTCCCATAACACTCCCCTGTGGCACGCCAGACGTTACTTTAACGTCTGTAGACGTCTCTCCATCGATAACTACATGCTGTGTTCTGTTTGCTAAAAACTCTTCAATCCAGCCACACAGCTGGTCTGATATTCCGTAGGCTCTTACTTTGTTTATCAGGCGACAGTGCGGAACTGTATCGAACGCCTTCCGGATGTCAAGAAAAATAGCATCTACCTGGGAGCCTGTATCTAATATTTTCTGGGTCTCATGAACAAATAAAGCGAGTTGGGTCTCACACGATCGCTGTTTCCGGAATCCATGTTGATTCCTACATAGTAGATTCTGGGTTTCCAAAATCGACATGATACTCGAGCAAAAAACATGTTCTAAAATTTTACAACAGATCGACGTCAGAGATATAGGTCTATACTTTTGCGCATCTGCTCGACGACCGTTCTTGAAGATTGGGACTACCTGTGCTCTTTTCCAATCATTTGGAACCCTCCGTTCCTCTAGAGACTTGTGGTACAAGGCTGTTAGAAAGGGGGCAAGTTCTTTCGCGTACTCTGTGTAGAATCGAATTGGTATCCCGTCAGGTCCAGTGGACTTTCCTCTGTTGAGTGATTCCAGTTGCTTTTCTATTCCTTGGACACTTATTTCGATGTCAGCCATTTTTTCGTTTGTGCTAGGATTTAGAGAAGGAACTGCAGTGCGGTCTTCCTCTGTGAAACAGCTTTGGAAAAAGGTGTTTAGTATTTCAGCTTTACGCGTGTCATCCTCTGTTTCAATGCCATCATCATCCCGGAGTGTCTGAATATGCTGTTTCGAGCCACTTACTGATTTTACGTAAGACCAGAACTTCCTAGGATTTTCTGTCAAGTCGGTACATTTGACTTTCGAATTCACTGAACGCTTCACGCATAGCCCTCCTTACACTAACTTTGACATGGTTTAGCTTCTGTTTGTCTGAGAGGTTTTGGCTGCGTTTAAACTTGGAGTGAAGCTCTCTTTGCTTTCGCAGTAGTTACCTAACTTTGTTGTTGTACCACGTGGGTTTTTCCCGTCCCTCGCAGTTTTACTCGGCACGTACCTGTCTAAAACGCATTTTACGATTGCCTTGAACTTCTTCCATAAACACTCAACATTGTCAGTGTCGGAACAGAAATTTTCGTTTTGATCTGTTAGGTAGTCTGAAATCTGCCTTCTATTACTCTTGCTAAACAGATAAACCTTCCTCCCTTTTTTTATATTCCTATTAACTTCCATATTCAGGGATGCTGCAACGGCCTTATGATCACTGATTCCCTGTTCTGCACTTACAGAGTCGAAAAGTTCGGGTCAGTTTGTTATCATTAGGTCCAAGATGTTATCTCCACGAGTCGGTTGTCTGTTTAATTGCTCGAGGTAATTTTCGGATAGTGCACTCAGTATAATGTCACTCGATGCTCTGTTCCTACCACCCGTCCTAAACATCTGAGTGTCCCAGTCTATATCTGGTAAATTGAAATCTCCACCTAAGACTATAACATGCTGAGAAAATTTATGTGAAATGTATTCCAAATTATCTCTCAGTTGTTCTGCCACTAATGCTGCTGAGTCGGGAGGTCGGTAAAAGGAGCCAATTATTAACCTAGCTCGGTTGTTGAGTGTAACCTCCACCCATAATAATTCACAGGAACTATCCACTTCTACTTCAGTACAGGATAAACTACTACTAACATCGACGAACACTCCACCACCGGTTCCATGCAATCTATCCTTTCTAAACACCGTCTGTACCTTTGTAAAAATTTCGGCAGAATTTATCTCTGGCTTCAGCCAGCTTTCTGTACCTATAACGATTTCAGCTTCGGTGCTTTCTATCAGCGCTTGAAGTTCCGGTACTTTACCAACGCAGCTTCGACAGTTGACAATTACAATACCGATTGCAGCTTGGTCCCCGCATGTCCTGACTTTGCCCCGCAGCTGTTGAGGCTGTTGCCCTTTCTGTACTTGCCCAAGGCCATCTAACCAAAAAAACCGCCCAGCCCACGCCACACAACCCCTGCTACCCGTGTAGCCGCTTGTTGCGTGTAGTGGACTCCTGACGTATCCAGCGGAACCCGAAACCCCACCACCCGATGGCGCATGTCGAGGAATCTGCAGCCCACATGGTCGCAGAACCGTCTAAGCCTCTGATTCAGACCCTCCACTCGGCTCTGTACCAAAGGTCCGCAGTCAGTCCTGTCGACGATGCTGCAGATGGTGAGCTCTGCTTTCATCCCGCTAGCGAGACTGGCAGTCTTCACCAAATCAGATAGCCGCCGGAAGCCAGAGAGGATTTCCTCCGATCCATAGCGACACACATCATTGGTGTCGACATGAGCGACCACCTGCAGATGGGTGCAACCTGTACCCTTCATGACATCCGGAAGGACCCTTTACACATCTGGAATGACTCCCCCCGGTATGCACACGGAGTGCACATTGGTTTTCTTCCCCTCTCTTGCTGCCATTTCCCTAAGGGGCCCCATTACGCGCCTGACGTTGGAGCTCCCAACTACCAGTAAGCCCACCCTCTGCGACCGCCTGGATTCATCGTCTTCTTCTCCTCCTCCTACTTCTTCTTCACCTTGTCCCTTGTCTCTACGTGGTCGGTAATACATGATTATTACCTGTATTGACACTATCCTTTAGGAAACGATTTCTTTACGTTCTAAAAATAGAATAATTTCTCGCAACTAAAAAGATGAAATGAGGTGAAGACTGACTATATTTGCGACAACATCACACCAATTGACAAGTTAGGTCAAGACTGTGAACTCAAATTTGTCAGTGTCAGCACTAAAATATCCGTTCTAAAGTATATGTTCAAGAATACAGTGGTATATCTCTAATTCTGTAAATGAAATTCAGACGTGAATTACTCAAAACTTTCATGGCCCAATAATGTCTTTCTTCCTGATGAAACTAGCCCCAGTGTCGTCATGACGAGTAGCAGGCATTTTTTTTTTCGCTGCTCCATATCCACCAGCAAAACTACTAACTATGCTTAACGAGAGGTAACCTTCTGTTTCACTTTCTCTTGAGTACATCTCATATGAATCTCTCGCCCTAAATTTATTAAGGTATGATGGTATATTGACGAGCAAAACCCCCATGGCTACTGACCACCGCGAGACTGAATGCAGCCTGGTAAGACTGCGCTACGTAACCCTGGTAACGACAACACATACGCGGAACAGAAGCCAATGGGGATCATTGTAGTGACGATAAGGGACTCAAATGGGAAAACCTGCCGCCATAAGCAACGGTGAGAAAAGGGTAGATGGACTTGAGCATTTCAGACCCGGTGAAGCATGTCGGATTGTGCCATTTCAGTGTCGTGAACATCTATAGAAAGTTGTTGAAGGTCCTTGAAATCAGTTGTTATTGAACCTCAATCCCTCATCACAGAACTTGGAAACTGGAGGTTTGTCCGATCTGTAAAGCAGATTATGTAGCGATCTGTGGAATATTTGACGATAGAGTACAATGCTGGTGCACGCAAAAATGTTATGGAAAGAACTATACAGGGAACATTTTTTAACATGAATGAAAAGGCAGGAATCTTGGGAGTTGGGGAGTGGAAGGTGATGCTGTTTTTACTGTTTATTTTGCTGTGAAATGTCGCATTTCATTGACTATCTCAATGCAGTGATCTTCAGTGATGAATCTGCCTTCCACGTCTGTGGCAAAATTAATCAACATATCTGTCGACTATAAGGAATTATTAAGGACACTGTTTGCAGAACAAAGGTTTGAGCCCTGGTAGATTTGGCAACAGATATACGCCGCAGTAGATGTCATGTTTTGCTTAGGAGAGAGTGGAGAGAAGAACGGTGACCCCATTGAACTGTACCAATACGCATAAAAATGTTTGAGCTCCATTGTACACTGTTGGACATATAAAGTCATAAATCTTAAAAGGTACAGAAATGTAAACAAATGTTTTTGTGAACATCGAGTCTGGACACTTTGTATTTATTACATTTGGCTGTGAAACAACAAAATTTTATCTTATAACCGATATGAAACCATATGGCTGTAATCTCGCATGCACATCGTATGAAAACAACAATTAACAAACTGAATCAAACAATGGAAAATCCAGGATGGAATGTAACAACACGAGAGAAGGAAAGTTGCTGCTCACCATATAGCGGAGATGCTGGGCCTCAATAGGCACAATAGTTTCAGCTCTCTGAGACTGCAGATGTGTGTGGAAGTTGCGCTTGCGTGAGTGTGTGTGTGTGTATGTGTGTCTACTGCTGACAAAGGCCTTAATGGCCGAAAGCTATGATTGTGTGAATCTTTTTATTGTGCCTATCGCGGCTCAGCATCTCCGCTATATGGCGAGTAGCAACTTTCCTTCTCTCATAATTAACAAACTGAGGCACACACATATTATGAAATCACAATGATACAGGGAAGTCGCTAAACTGACTGGTAATAGCGTATATTAAAACTCCAAAGAGCATGTATTGAAATATCGAGACAAATATTTCAGTGAATTCTCTAATGTCAATACTCTCACGGAACATTACGCAAGGAGATACAATTAGAGTACGTCAGTTCACTTGGGATACATCGAAATGCTTGAACACTTCGGCGCAACTTGGGCTCCAGAGCTTACATATTCACTGAATACTCTGCAGATGAACGCACGTGGCATGTACACCAGTTAACGTGAGACACGTTAAAACTCTTACGTATCCATAAAGCACGACAGTTACTTGAAGCACTCAAACACTTGATTACAGACATAAAAACAGACGAACCTAATTTAACACTAATTTAATCAAACAGGGGTGAACGAGAGCGAGTCTTGACGTATCATAACAGCTCCACTCACTTTTAAGAGAGACCTACGAACTGGCATACATAGTTTAACTCACCTGCGCTAGGAAATACCAACACAACACCATGAAGAGGAGGAGCATAACATAGAGGACAGTTAAAACCCCAAAAACACCGCCGTACGAAGCACAATGACCTTCAGAACAACGTTGCCCACACACACTATCGACCTGTAGCGCATTGATGATGTCCCTGTAGCATCATGCTTATGCCCCTGGGGCGTTATACTTCAGACGCACAGCAGCGAGAAAATGGCAAGTCAACAGCTTATACCCGTTGCGGTGAAGTGACATCTGGGCGCGGTACTCGTAGACGGCATCGAGGTAACGCCACGCCCACAGCCTGTTGCTCCACAACATCCACGTGGCCCCCTTCCTCTGTGCATGCCACCGAGAAGAGGCAATTAGACTGTAGTCGGTGGGCACAACTCAGGACTGCCCTACGTGTTCCGGGTCGTGGCGAAAGCACAATACGGCCGCTACGCAACGCACTGCAGCGCACAATGTATTTCCTTCCTCGTTCGTAGGCAAACTCGTGACTGATACTACACACCTGCCAACGCTCCCTGACATCAGCCACAGAATATCAGTGCCACAGCGTACTCGCGGCAAACTTCTCTTACATTGATTGCCACAAGCAAGCTGGCACGGCTCAATGGAGCTTTACAACTGACGAACTCTATGTGCTCCCGTGTGGGCCCCACGCCATCTCTGTTACTAGTATAGTGGATGCGGGGTTATCAAGATTAATCCATGGATTAATGAAAACATGCCGCCTGGTCCGATGAATCATATTTCTTCTTACAACCGGTCGATGGTCGTATTCGGACATGATGTCATCCAGGAGATGGACTGCTTGTAACATGAAGTGCACTTACGGAATGAGGCTGGTGAGGGAAGGCGTGTTTAATAAGTAATGTAACACATTCTATGGTTTTGTTAGAAAAATGTGGAATTTTTCGTGGGACGTAGAGGAATATTCCCGCTTCAAGTCCTATAGCTTCATAAAGATCGATACATGGCGGCGCTATAAGTAGCCTTCAAAATGGCGTCTGTAACTGAGGTGATTTCCTAGCAGAGAGCTGCCTCTGGTTTCCTTTGGCGGAAAATCAGAGCATCGCAGATATTGACTGGCGCTTGCAGAGACCTGACAGTGAGAAAAAGGACGGTAAGTTTTTGGACTAGGTGCCTGTCTTCATCGAAACAAGTTCACGCAAACATGCCGACGGGCAGAACACAGTTGGGACTCCTGCAATTTTGAAACGTGCGGACACTCTCACTCGAGGTGATCGACGGATCACGAACGAGCTTCTGCTTCTGCTTGATAACACAATGTCTCACACAAGTCTGCACACCCGAAATGTGCTCACAAAACTTCATTGGACTGTTTCCTCATCCACTCTGCAGCCCGGAACTCGCACGTTTAGACTTCCATGTGTTTGGCCCAATGAAGGAAGCACACCGTTGGAAGCAGTACGTGGATTATGGGGAGATTATTAATGCAGCAAGACATTGGAATCGACATCGACCATTAGAGTGCTTCCGAGAGGACATACTGGCCCTCGCAGCGGTAAGTTGGCGCAAGGCCGTCGCACTGTAGGGAGATTATGTTGAAAAATTGGGTTTTGTTACCAAACATGTGGGGAATAATATGGTATATTGGAATCCTGAACAAAGCAAACTTGCTTTCAGAAAAATAGTGTTTCGTTATTTATTGAATGTAATGCGGGCCATTCACTCAGGCTTGCATGGGATCTGTGCTAGGAACCGAAGGCAGCGAGACGGTCGTGGACTATGTGATCATTAAAGTGGACCATATGGGGTTTCGTCGTGCTCATGTCTTACTCGTAGCTGATGACAATTTCTAACAATATTGCTGTCAGTGTCGCAAGACCACAACCCTGAGGTGCGTGACAGTGAACTCACGTTGATACCTTGGTCACCATATTCGCCTGATTTGAATTCAGTGGATCACATCTGCGTCGATAAAGGACGCTAAATCCACTCCCATTAACCACGGGCCGGTAATCTATGAACTTGTCTGACCTCTACGTACAAATAAGGCACTTGACTCCACAAATCTATAGGAGCTTGTCGAATCCATGACAGGCAAAATCTCTTCTGTGTTGTTTTCCAAAGCTAGACCAGGCTGCTATTAACCTCATGTTCATAATGTTTTGGCTCATCATTGCAGTTACGCGGCTCCATTCGCACGCAGAATCCTTCTAACGAACTGTGTCTAATGCAATGAAACCAACTTCTGTATTATTTTCTCACATTAACAGCTCCTTTACTTTAATTTAAATATGGCCTAAAATATGTTCTTAATATTATTTTCAGACGGATAATCGTTGCCGGCTGTTAGATGTCGCACTGCAGGTAATGCCGTCTATGTACGCTGTTTCCGAGGAACTACGGCCGTATTCTGCTGGGTGCTGGGCTGCTGAGTCGTTTCACAAATAAAGAAAAAGCAGTCTCATTAGCAGACCTGCAGCGTCAAGTAGGAAGAAGTGGATTGTTTGTTACTCTGAGATACCGGCAGTCCTCTTGCGCTCGATTTTTAAAATAACAAGAAAAGGAAGAACTGTGTCTGAGCGTTTTCTCGTTACTCTGTATTCTTAGAAATGCTTTTTTCCAAGCGCGGCATGGACGGTCGCACCTCAGAAAACTCGTGCAATGCAACATTCCAGAAAACGCTGAATAGAAAGCGCGTAGAAAACTCTCGCGAAAGTACATCAATTCATACACTATGTCGTGTCATTAAGTGCAAAAATGTTATAGATACATGAAAAGAATATAAGTAAGATCAGTTTCGCAGCTTTTGACATTTAAGAAATCCTAGAATAGAAACTCGAATGGAAATACTTGCATCGTACAGCATATCTTTTAACTAGTAAGCACCACGGATTTAAGGCTTACCACAGCCGCTGTAAGCCGTTATATTCGTTCATAAAACTCAGTAATATTTATGTCCTGGCCACCTGTGGAGAGGTGATCCCCGCTACCATAAAGTGTGAAATGGTCATTAGTAGCGTAAGTTAAGCTATATCTCAATAGCCGACGTAGTAATGGTTGAAACTGCGTAGAATCTACGAAACAATTATGAATCTCTGAGTGTACATCAATAAAGTATAGTATGAGTGCTCCTTTAATACAGGTTGAAGAGTAAAGGCTACTACAGGTTGTTGCTTGTTGCATGATAAAAGCATCAGTGCAGGGTAGTGCCAACGTCTCTGGGGAAGGGTTAAAACTTGCAAAGAGATGGTCAAGTTCTTGTAGAATCTATTTTCGATTTTAATGCTAATCTGTACAACGGAAATGTAAGGGTACATGCTTGAGAAAGGATATTACTCTTCATTGTTCTCGTCGGGCCCAGCGACGCTGCTACAATGTGAATTACTTTACGTGCAGCTGCTAACGCTATGTGCTAGATGTGGGGAATGATGAGTGTCAGAAAACAAAGGGGATATGTGAGTGGAAGGAAATGAAGGACAAGGCGATCTATTTGATTCAGGAAGATTGACACCATGAAGATTTATTTTAATGGCATTTTAAAATAACTTTGAATATAGTGAGCCTCTCTGGCCACTAATACAAAATAACACGACTTACGTCAAAATTAGTGACAGTCACAAAAAGGAGGTGAAGATGAGCGCTAAATAATGATGTGGGCAACCATGTATTGAGATATAATTTTAAATATGTGACTGTGCGTAAACAAGGTCATTGGTCCTGTATGAATTAGTACAGATATTTGTTATACAACCACAGCTAATTACATCTCGAAAACCATGCCGGAACGACGATAGGAAAAACAAAAGTTTTGAAGAGGGAGAGTCATACGAAAATTGCTGCCAAATTATGAGACAAAGTGGTTAAAAGTCCAGCTCCAGAGAAACAAGGAAAACAAATGAAAACGCATAACCAACAAGAATTATGAATTACTACCGACGTAATTAAAAAGAACGTGGAAAGAAACAGAGATGCGTTCCCGTTACTGAGCTAATCAGTGGCCAATCACGAACACTGTACGGATATAGGCAGATATTGGGTTAACACGGAACACTGCCATCATAAGATAACTACTTATTGGATGCCCGGCGCTGAGCACATTCTCGATGTATATGCAATGTATTTACAGTTGCGAATACGATCAGCTGAATAAGGGAACGACGACAATGAAAATACGTGGCGAACAGGGACTCGAACCCGGATTTCTTCCTAAAACTTGAGCGGTCGCCTTAACCGCTTTGGCTTTCCATGCACGACTGACGGACAGATCCAGACTTCCATATGTCCTCATTCCCGCGTCACAACCTGTACTCGTAACCACTTGACTTAATTTCCGCAAAGGGGGAGACACCGTAATTGAAAATCACTGCCAGATATCGTCGAGTAAGTAGCATATTGCAGTCCCTGTGTTTTTAGAAAGAACAACGTAATGTTCCTTCGGACAACAGAGGCACTGCAGTATCGTACTTTCTGTATGTTCACCGTTAGTCGCCACGTTACAACACTTGGAGACCCAGCCAAATGAGGCTTGCTCGAAGCATGCTCTGCAGCAGTTAAAAATCGACATCAGTGTCAGTACTGCCACGAGTAAGTTCATTCTAAGTCATAGATGTCGGAAACTCAGATAGGTGAACGCCATACTTATAAATGAAAATGGTTCATAATGGGAGGAATGCCCTTTTCTCCCTTGGTAAAGGCTTTCAATAAAGTCGTTATCCAGTGGTTTCCATTTATTTCACGACGAAGTGCTCGATGTGGACATGGAACGAATATATTTCAGTGTGTTTCTTTGTCTGTTACAAACGCAGGGAGCTCTTTTAATTATTATTTGCAGAAGCATGTTAATTTATGATCGAATTCGACCTCGAACTGTTCCTTTACGCTGTGAGAAGCTTAAGCGACTCATTGGTAGTGAACGAGCGATTCACTAAAAACTGAATACCGTCCATTAAGAGTATCACTGTTCTACGCTCAAAACTTTATGGAAATGAAATGAACTAAGTCCGTACCACTGAATTCGAAACTGAAGTTAAATTTCGCATATTGGCTCCAAGTTTCGAACTGCACCCATCTGCTGTTAGTTACGCTTTAAAAAAAAATACCGAGTCCAATATACAAACAATTGGCTGCACTGCCTGAGAATGTCATCATTCACATAGGACCGTATCGTCATGTCATCGGCTACACCCGCGCACATGCCCGTCAGTCGCTTAGTAGCTCTGTAGCCAGATGTGTGCACTGTGGCAAGTATTATAAATAAGGTGTCTCGGCGTTCCTCTGGATAAGTAAGTTGAATATACTGGTAGTGGACAGTCTATTATTTAAAAGGAAATAAAAATTTAAAATGCGTAAATAACGCAGATAACTTCTCTTCTATCTGCAGCGAAGTAAGATTTTTTTCTATAAATTTTTCAAGAACACCTTCTAATAAAAAGGTACATTTCTTATATTAGATGGTAACACAGGGGACCAGAATGAAAAATGGGCACCGCATTCTGCTGTACTTGGTGTTCGTCCAACCTGAATATGTGGATGAATAGAAAAGTACATCACATGCCATTTGAAGTCGCGATAATTTGGAGGAAGCCTCACAGCCATAATACTGTTATTACTATATGGTTCCCCCTGTAAACAAAGCAATCTTCATGAAGAAAAAGTCAGCAGTGGGGTATCCTAATATAAGCTCTGCATTTCGCCCTGCAATACCCCATGACAACGAACTTCCTGTTGCTGAACACCCAGAAAATGCTTGTGTAAGCGGGATGAACTGCCATGAGCTTCGTGGGGTGTGTACTCGACCCTCAGGATGAGACAAGGGGAACCCATTGACCTCAACAGGGATCAAGAACCTCCGAAATATTAGGCAGAACGTCTTGGCATCACAGTTACAACAGTAGAAGTATCTGCACGACACCGTGAAAGTGACAAAATTTCTCACCAAAAATAAAGAATTTTAACATTTTTTTCCCCTCAGGCGGCTTTACATTCTGCAACCGCATAGTTGGTCTGATGGATGCACTGAATATGAAGCACAGTCGTGATGAATGACGACTGTTCGTCATTGCTTCGAAGACAAGTCTTAGAGCTGTAGTTTTACACAGTGCAAACGAGTTTCCTTGTATTCCTGTGGCGTATGCCACCAATACAAAAGAAATTAATACAAATACGAGAGACATTCTGATAGAAGTTGACTATAAGAGATACCAGTAGTGTGTGTGTGTGTGGGGGGGGGGGGGGGGGGGCGGGGGAATATAAAAGTTGTTGCATTTTAATTGGAAACGCAATCTATCTACTTCAAGTACTCTTGCTTCCTTTCCGAGTCCGATAGCAGTGCTATCATCACTATTGTCATAAATGTTGGCCCATGAGCCAGTCATCAATTCCTGGAATGGAAACAGTTTTCTATGATCCACAGATACAGCATAACAACGCCTTACCACAAGCCCTACATATACAACGGAGCTCATGAAAAACTTTCTAAAGCTTTAGATGCAGATTGCTCTACGTTCATTTACTTTCGTGAAAAAGTTTCCTTGACTCACTTTTGAAAAAGTAAAAGCAGGTGTGTTTATCGGTCCAAAGATTCGATAACTTTTCGAGGACAATAAGTTTTAATTGTGCTAAATGATAAAGCAAAAATAGCATTGCAATCGTTTAAGAATGTTTCGGACAGTTTTCTGGTAAAGTTCAAAGCCTAAAATTTCAAGAAATTCTGAATGATCTGATAACATCTTATGAATATGTACGTGTCAGGAATTTAGCGTAACACACTGGAGTTTGCGATCAATACACTTGATAGCTTAGCAATGACATACAGCTGGAAAAAATTGGTTCCCCAAAGAAACTTCAGAGGTTCAATAAAACTTTTCTAACAGAATATTATACCACAAATAAGTTACAGGGTATCATCATTGTAATGAAATAAATCATCCACACAATTTCCACTGAAAGAGCTACTCTCACACTAAAATGGAATAGACAGAAAAATTTCCAGATTTCAGGTACTATTTTATATAGTAAATATTCCTCTTAAAATATGGCTATGTTTTTGCGGGTCATCACTGGTTTCTGTATGATTGTTAACAACTAGGTTTTACATTTCTATTTCTGTGTTCGATTATTTTCATGTACCGTGAGCGTGGCAGTTTAAATGAGGACGAGGTATACGATCTTATATTTTGTAGTGAACGCTTTCCTGTCTGAGCTGCTATCCGCTTATAATTATGTTTACCGATCAACAAACTGTCAACCAATGTCATTCAATACCTTTAATACCCATAGGTGAAAAATGTTATGCTATACTTGCAATTATCAGCCACGCAAAAAGCTTCTGCAGACAAGTTTCTGTTCTTAAAACTGAAAAGTTGCTTCAGTGAATCTCAGTTAGGGATGTGGGAACAAGTTCTCTTTAATGCAATACTTCCCAGCATAATACTCTGGAGAGTTTAGCTGTGCCTTGTTTTTGTGAGGCTTAGCCAGAAGTAACAGTAGATGAACTGCGGTCAATGTGAATAATTTAAAGCACATATTCACGGTATATTTAAGCAGCTAAAAATCACTTAATAAATGAAAGGTACGTGGTCCATATTATATTCCAGTCAGGTTCCTCTCAGAGCATACTGACACGATAGCTACATGCTCAGCAATCATATAAAACTGCTCACTCGTCGAAATGTCTGTACCTAAAGACTGGAAAGTAGTACAAGTCACCTCATTATCCAAAGAAAAAGGAAAGAGGAGTCATCTGCTGAATTACAGGCCCAAATCGCTAACGTTGATTTGCAGTAAGACTTTGGATTATATACTATGTTCGAACGCTATGAATTACCTCGAATAAAAAGATTTGTTGAAAAATAGCCAACACGGATTCATAAAATATCGCTCTTTTGACACGCAACTAATTATTTAATGTCGCGAAGTAATGAATGCTATCGACACGGGGCGCCCGATAGTTTGCACATTTTTAGATTTCCAGAAAGCTATTGACAGGATTCCTCACAAACGACTTCTAATAAAATTGCATTCTTATGGAATATCGCCTCAGTTGTGTGACTGGATTCGTGATTTCCTATCAAAAAGGTCACAGTTCATAGTTAGTTACGGAGAGCCATCGTCTAATACAGAAGTAATATGTGGCGTTCTCCAAGGAAGTGCTATAGGTCAAGTGCTATAGGCCCTCAGCAATTCCTTGTCGACATAATGGATTTAGGAGCCAATCTGAGCAGACCTCTTACATCATTTGCGGATGATGCTGACATTTACGGTCTTGTAAAGTAGTCAGATGAACAATACCAATTGTAGAATAATTTAGACAACATACCTGCATGGTGCGAGGAGTGGCAATTGTCTTCGAATAATGAGAAGTTTGAAATCAATCACGTGAGTACTAAAAGGAGTCCGCTAAATTTCTCTTACACGATAAATCACGCAAATCTAAAAGTTGGAGATTCATATGAGTACTTAGGGATTACAATTAAGTACAGCATAAACTGGAACTGTCAGATAGATAATCCTACAGGGAAAGAAAACCAAAGACTGCGATTTATTGGCAGAGCGCTAAGGAAATGGAACATATCTACTAAAGAGACTGCATAAACTACACCCCTGTGTGGGATCCGTACCGGATAGGATTGATGGTAGACATCGAAAAAGTTCAAAGAAGAGCAACTCGTCTTGTATTATCTCGAAGCAGTGGAAAGTGTGTCACGGATATGATACGCGAAATGGAGTGGCAGTCATTAAAACAAAAGACAATTTCGCTGTAGCAAGATGTTCTCATGAAATCAGAATCATATACTCTGTCCTCAGAATGTGATAATGTTTTAGCCCACCTACAACGTGAGAAATGATCATCATAATAAGATAGGAGATATAAGAGCTCACACGGAAAGATTTAAGTGTTTGTATTTCCCGACCGCGGTTCGAGAGTTGAACGGTAGAGAAATAGTGTAAAGGTGTCTCGACGAACCCTCACCCAGGCAGTTTACTGTGAATTGCAGAGGAATCATATAGATGTAGATGAACAGGTACATTTTTCAAAAGTTGTGCGTTACTCTGGAAGAAGGGTCACTTTTAAAAACTGATTGACAGTTGAGGGACACCGCTAAGTTCTGAAGAGGACTTGAGACACTTGATAGGGAGCTTAAAGGCCTACCGTACGCATAGAAAACGCGCTTGTACTTAACCGCAGCGTCCTGGAGGCATTCTCAGCAGTGTTATAGAGAATATCTGCCATGTAAGCCATTGGAAACAGGCCATGAACAAGTAGCGAGAACCACCTGAATTCCCACGCTGCACGATGGCCACCATCCAGGGACCTTTCGGACCACGATCGCATGGGCTGACACCTGTAGCCAAGACTGATAGGGATTTGGTTGGTCTGGAGGAGGGAACTAAACAGCGAGTTCATCAATCCTATCGGTTTTAGGAAGGATGTGAAAGGAAGTCCACCGTATCCTTTCAAAGGAACCATCGCGGCATTTACCTGAAGCAATTTAGGGAAATCACGGAAAACCTAAATCAAGATGGCCGAACGCAGGTTTTAACCTTCATCCTTCTGAATGCGAGTCGAACATGCTAACTGTTTCACCACTTCGTTCGTTGGGGAAGAGATATCTAGTGTTGATGGATCATTGGGTGTCTCTAAAAATGAAATCCTACCATTCATCAGACAATACAATGGGAAATTAAAGAGCCCTAAGGACAGACACGGAAGGGGGAGGGGGGGGGGGGGTGACGAGAAGAACAAAACTGCTGAGCAGGGGGAATCAGATCATGAGGAAATAATTCGAAGAGCATTCGGAAACCTTGAGGATTTCATTCAGACGTAGTTCGAGAGTCGCTCTAGGGATTCCTTCAGGAAATTTTCCTGTAACGTCATATTGAGTTGTTTGCATACTCTTTCGTACAGAATACTCTGACATTGCTTTTTGAAGCCGTTTCAATCTATTTTAAACTAAGTTTTCTGAATTGAAGTCTGATCCTTGCACTCATCTGTATGTCACTTTGTAATATCCTCCATTTCTATTCCATGTCGTATGATCCTTCTTGTGTGTCGATGCTTGATTCTTTCAGCAGTGGTGTTCCCTTCATCTGAACTCAACTTTAAAATAGTAAATAGACACAAGTTCTGTGGTCTAACCTCTGCAGACAGTAGATGCTGCCTGTATATAGGACGCCAGTGGGCGATCTCTCTTTTCAGTAGAATAAGGCTGAAGATAGATGAGTAAACAGATGAAGCTGTATAAGCGTCACCTGAAATCTATGGTATCTGAATCTACAAGCAATGTGTCAACGGCCACACGACCCAAGGCTAAAACACCTTAATTTCTGCACGTGGTGTCTACATCGCTCCAGCCGCCTACACCGGCATCTATTGACGATTACATCATGTGTTTAGGCTGTGCTGGGATTATGTCAAGTGAAATAGGATCAGTTACGTTTGGTTTGATGATTTGTTCACAATTCAAATGTATTAAACTTATCCCTACTTTATTAATCTTATTGTATTCCATTTGAATATCATTTCCATTTCAATTTTGCTACCTTATGTAATACTAAGAAACACGTTGGTAATGCTTCCACAACCACAAGAAATATCATAATTGGTATCTGCGAATTTATTTCACAAAACCACTACATAATACCAAACCATGCCATCATATTGGTGCTACAGTTATTGATGCTCACACCACTTCTTCCTCATAGCCAAAGGTTTTTTCTCTCTTTGCACAACACTCCTATCATTAACTCAGCAGTGGTTTCCACTGGCCGGTCGCTGTGACCGAGCGGTTCTAGGCGCTTCAGTCCGGAACGGCGCGACTGCTACTGTCGCTGGTTTAAATCTTGCCTCGGGCATGAATATGTTTCATATCCTTAAATTAGTTAGGTTTAAGTAGTTCTATGGTCTAGGGGACTGATGACCTCAGATGTTAAGTCCCATAGTTCTCAGAGCCATTTGAACCATTTGATTTCCACTATAAAGAACATAGTGATTCATACTTCACAGTTTTGCTTCGTCAATGAACAGTTACTTGTTAAATTCCATCTGTTCTACTGTTACTAACCCCACTAAAGTAATATAATGCATGCGTGCAACTGATTTTCCCCTTCACTACATCTCTCCAGCCCTCTCGATGACTTCCATTGTCTCTATCATGCATCTGGATTAATCTCATATATGCCATATAACTTGTTAATTACTATTGGCATGATTGATTTACATCTTTATCAATTATGTTTAACATTTCATACAACATAGAAACTTACAAATGTAACTCACGTAGAAGTTAATAATTTTGTGTCATGAATTCCTTTACAGTGTCTACAGAATTTCACTTTCCAACATGCATTTTAACATCAGCTATTTTATTTAATCTATACACCATCGAACGGATTCCGACATAGAGAATGATGATTGGATGTCAGTCAACACACAAACTTAGAAAATTTGTAAAATATAATGTACATGAAAACGACATAGCTCACCAAAATATCGGTGCAAAAAATATCTATGCAAGATACATTTAAAAGGTAAAACATATCAGTTTAAAACATATTCCATTTTCCTTTTAAGCTGATGAAACTGCAAGCTTATCACAGTGAAACCACTCAAACAACTATCGTAACGCGCCCTGGAAATACTAAAGAACACATATCATAATACTTCAAATGAAACAGACAATTTACCATAGAAGAACAAAACGAACTGAGCAATGCCGAAGTTCCACATCAAAAATAGTATGTTTGTAATACGTAGCCAGTATGAAAAGGATCTTTTACATCATTAGAAAAGGTCGGACTATCTTTACCAAATATCTTTGATAGATGGAAAACATGGAGGACAGTGACAGTGAAAGTTACGGAGTACACAATAACAAAATAAAAGTGAAGCCCACATAACACTGGGACTAGGTAAGTTAAAAGTAACAAATACATAAGCCATATTCAGGTATAGGAATACTTAAATAATGAAAACATTAGGTCCATAGTTGATGTGAAACATCGTATGTCAGATGGTGCCTAACCTACGACAACAATTTGCCATGATACGTGAGTCAGGCAGGGTGTAGACAAAGAAATATATGGTTTATTACATAACAAACTGATATTTTACAATACTGAAATACAGAAATGTATTAGAATAGACAGATCTAAATAATTAAAATCATATTATGAAGGTGAACAAACTGTACACTTCCAAGGTACTGTAATTACAAATAATCTTCGACATCCAATTTTTAATGAGGGTATAAAAGTCACTGTGACAACAATTTTGTTTGTTGTATCAATTTAAAAGGAAGATGGGAAATGTGTTTAACTGTCCTGTTTTTTCATAAGTAATTTTGCACTAAATTTTTGGTGAGTTATATCATTATCGTGTACATTGCAATTTTCGAGTTTTTACACTGTCGGTGGTGACAGACATGTCGGAAAGAACAGATACCATCTATGTATATATATTTAAGGATCACCGGGAATTTGACCATCTAGACAAACAGTGTCTAAACTCTTATGGGAATCGGCAGTAAAGCCGCGAGTAAGGAGTATGATGGGCAGGGGCATTAAGAATATAGTGTGGGACAAGAAGTTGTGAATGCGGATCTCACGGGAGGCGTGCCACTGCTAATTCCCTGCAGTCGCACTTTCATCTGTGTCCTCGGTGGCTCAGGCAAGTGAACGACTTATGTGTATAGGTCTGATCACTTCAGATACTTAATATTAAATTAATGTCCAAAAAGTGTAGTTGGAAGGCTAGCCAACTTTATACTTTCTCCGTTCCGTCATTCTCAAGTATTTCAGAAATTGTCTAATATGATTATTAAATTGTTTCATATTTAAAATTATCCCACCAGCTTGCTGATATCTTCCATAAAGAGCTACTTACGTTTCTGTAAAGATTGGAGCACATGTAACTCAAACTACAGATTCTTATTTCTTCATGTTTAAGTTTGAATGTCTTAAAAAAAACTTTTCTTGATGTTTTACTTAATTCTTTCTAGTAATTTAGTCAGTAACACAATCTTCTGTTGTCTTTCTTTAACATCAGCATAATTGAAATGATCAAACGGTTTTTGTTTCATTCACTCCATGTATAACATGTGTACATGGTTAGTACATGAGGTTAGTATGTATCTGGCATGTGTAACATTGTTTTTTTAATAAACGTTTTTATATAAAAAAGATGGATAGAGCGTCGGTCATGTAAACGGGAGATCCTGGGTTGGCGTCCCGGCTGGATCACACATTTTCAACTGTCCCCGTTGACTTATATCAACGCCTGTATGCAGCTAGGGGTATTCATTTCATTGTAATTTAGTCTACTTTGCTTATTTTCATTCGCATATGCCCTATGGTACTATATTCTGAAGTAACTCTTCCAATTCTAAAAGATTATTTTTGGCTCACAAACGGCTGTTTGGGCAATAAATGGTGTACGTTCACGAACCTCTTGTCGACTCTTGTTCACGAGTCTGGGTATTTTGACATTGGCCTCTCAATATGTGTATTCCTTACTGTCATTTCTTGTTAACAATATTAGTTTCTTCCCAAGAGTAAGCAGCTTTCATTCAGCTAATTCTCGGCAGAAACCAAACCTGCATTATCATCGGACGTCCTTAACTCTTGTGCAGTAAGGTGTGCAGTAAACTGCTCCATCCATTTTCAATAAGCTATCACTCGAATTCAAAAATCTTAGAAGTAATCCACGAGCTTTCAAATCAAAACTGAAGATTTCCCTCATGGGTCACTCCTTCTATTCTGTCGAGGAGTTCCTTGAAAAATTAAGCTGATTCTTGTTGTATTGTTGATTGCGTTTACTTAAACTTATGGACTGAGTTTTTCGGGTTCATAAATATTTATTTTTATCTGTTATTTCATTTATGTTGTAATTTCATGTACTGCCACGTTCGCTGGCCTTGGACATTTGCTCCACAATTTGGTCCTACGGAACTCGACGCTTAAATAAGTAAATAACAAGGAAGGAATACGTCTAAGACCCATAGCAATATTGGCGCCCCTATATACTAGATGACAAAATATCCGAAATGCATTCTCAGCGTGTGTGTTGGAAAGTGCGAACTAAATCTGCGACTTTGTTGACTTTGAACACAGCCTCAGTCAAATGCAGCTCAAGGATATAGTCAGTTTTGACGTATTCTCCCTCTTTATGTGAGTTCTATTATTGATTCCTTGAAACCAGTAGCCTAAAAGTTCTGTGACTGTTTCGGGTGACTTTTAAGCAGTTCTGACAGTAAAGAATTTCCTGATCGGTGGAAAATATTCTCAAGAAACCGACAGCGTGGCGATGGGTAGTCCGTTATCGCCGTTCGGGACGAAGCTATACATGGAATGCTTTGAATCAGAAGCACTATCTTCTGTCAAGGTGAAACCAACGTCTTGCTATCGGTATGTGGACGACATGTTTTTGATGTGGCCAAACGCAGTGTAAAAGCTTCAAGAGTTCCTGGAACATACGAACTCTATCCATCGTAATACTGAACTCATGATGGAACTTGTAAAAGAGGGCCAATTACTTTCCTTCAGCGGAAGAATGGATGGATCCCTGGGTCACAGCGTATAAAGAAAACCTACACACACTGACTATCTCCTCTGTTCGAGCCATCATAGTCAGTCACTAGGAAATTCAGCCCTGAAGACTCCCGTCCATAGAGCTCGAACACTTTCACACAAGGCGAACATCCAGAAATGGGTACTTAGTCAGCAGACTGACTGCGTGATTCCGTTAAAATTAAGAACACCTGAGAGAGAAGTAGACACCGAAGAACAGAAACCAAAATTCGCCTACCTACTTTATGTTAGCCCAGTATCCAGAGACATCGATAGACTCCTACTGAAACATAACATCCAGTCTATTTTGCTCCAATCAACTAAGATAAAAAGTATTCTTTGTAATGTTAAAGACGATTTAGGTCTCCAAAAGCCGGATGTATATCACATTCCATGCATCAGAACAGTCGACGAGCGATGCAAGGAACACCAGCAACACACCCGACCAAAATAGGCAAGCAAATTTGCTGTCATTGAGCATTGCTTTGAATATAACTTGGAAATGAAATACAGTGAGATAAATATCGTCGAGCACAAGCTAAGTTCACTGATCAACTTAATTAAGGGGTCTATCTAAATAAAGGTACCAGATAACTTAACAAATAGGCACACAGAGAAATAGAATTAAGGGATCATTTTTTCGAAGCCTCATAATTGTCTCCTATTGAGACGCTTAAAATTTTAATTCGTCTCACATGAGCGTACAACCTTCCTCTCGAATGGTTCAAAAACCAAGAGGACGACACATGCGAAAAAAGACAAGAGCTAAAAAGTTCATATGACTTGTGAAGTACGTAAATGTTGCCATATTAGCAATAAACTTCACCACACTTCTGCCCAGCGCCACTGTAGGAGTGTCACATGATGAGGGGGTCATCATAGTCCCCCTTATTCACAATTCATCCCAGCCTTTGACACCCTCTGCCACGGAGGTTAGAAAGCTGAGGCTTAAAATCACGCGGTTTTCTTGTGAGTGCCCAGGAAAACATTCCACACACACAGTTGCTCAGAATGGGAACGAGAAAGCCTCAGGGGGTGGCATAAAAGGCATTAATGAAACCACCCCTTTCCCTGTGGCGTTGATTCCCACACATTTCGTAGCAGAAAACGACAACTCGCATTGGGATGAGCAAATGGAAGACGTTATTGGCAACCTATGACAGTCCTGACACCCTCGGATGTTTAAACCCTTGTCTAAGGACATTGTGAAACTGCAACCCCACTATACGGGATCACACCCCTTTGGAACGCAGCGCGACCGCTAATTTCTGTGTACAAATTGGAACCCTTCAAAATCATTCGACGAAATTAGAACGTGATTCGTGGCGTGGAAAGGTACCTGTGTATTTTCATCACTCTTGTTCCGTGACCTTCTGTGGTTTGACAACGGGGAAGTGCAACATTGAGACTCCCAGTGCGGCAAACTCATCGATGGCTCCTGCTCGCCTTTATTGAGAATTATGAAAATGATCGTATACGGAAATAAACTGTGAAGTAGTAAGAGGCGCTTATAGACAGGCAACTGGACTTACAGGGGTGTCAGTGACACCAACTGATACCTTTTCGACGATTCTGAGCGTCGGTGAGTCTGTGATGTTTTATTCGGACGCTGATAAAGATACCACTTAATTTCAACGCCGGGTGTCGCGTTTCTAACCTCCATCGTGGAGGAGTTAAAAGAAGTGGTGAAATGTGGGTAAGACGTGATTCGTAGATCTTCCTATTGTGTTACTCGCCCGCGTTGGCCTTTGGCAGAACTGTGCTGACATTTGGTGAGATTGTGACACCGATTAACCCACCTAAAACGTCACACGAACTTCTGAGCCGTGGCCATTTCGTCGCATGTTTAGACATCTTGAGGCCTAAAGCGTCATTGAGCCGGAGAGCGACGTCGCAGGCCACCTGCTTTTCCACCATTAGAGAGGAAGGCTGGACGCACTTTTGAGCCCAAACTTTGCATCGTAAAGGGTGGAAATTACGGGGTTTCGAAGAAATGATCCTTTGATTCTGTTGCGCAGTGCAAATAACGCTTGATGTCCGGAACTCAGTTTACTAATACATCGCCGGCCGATACGTGTAGCAAGGTTCGAGAAAGCTGAGAGAATTTGCATTTCACAGAATATCAGTGTGACCTCTATAAAACAAGAGAGCATTAAAGAGCATAGTGGGCGTCGGGAATCTAATTCGGCTATAAATAGCAGGGGAACAATAGATCACAGCCAGCGAATACACGTAACAGCAAAACTAGCAGCACCAGAAACACTCGGAAGCAAACCATTAATCAATAGCACCGATAAAATGTGAGAGATCACAAAATATCTTAATTTCGTTTATTATGGAACTAAATTGAAACTCTGTGTTTGCCTTTTCTTTGCTTAACCTTGCTCCTGGTAAGTAATGACCACAAAGTTAAGTGTGGAATTCTCGCCGCTGGGCGTTTGAGGACCTCAGGTGTGCGCGAAAATGGCGTGGAGAGCTGATAATGGAATTAATGCGTCGTTGTAAGTTAAACACATTAAAAATTGGCATCGGAATAAGGTAAGAATGGTGACGGCCATCGATTCGAGCAAAACATGAATACCTACGAAGAAAACATATGACGAAGTCGTTAGCATTAACGAAATGAGTACCAGGAGCCCTCAAAAGTCACTCTATCAAGCGCTCAGGAGGTGTGACTAGAATCATGATGGAAAAACATCTTTCAAAGTATGGAAGCCATCTTACGTACAGCAGTTCGTTCTGTGATCTCAGAACTGAGTACGCTAAATTCATTTTGGGCTGTCATATTGAACTCGTTGACAGCGTGTTATGGTCAGAACCGGCAGTGCTTCACCTTTGTGGATTATTCGTCAAACAAAACTGTCTCTGTTGTAAACGCTCAGGGCCTCCATTGTCGGTCAATTGCTCTTCGCACCACAATGAATAGTGTAAGGTATATCGATATACTGTGAGCCCGTGCGTGTCTAATAACCACTTTATTAGAAACATTTCACAAATTTACTTGATGCTGGATAATGCAGATCCATATTTTTGAAACAACATGTCGAGTATTTTTCGTTTCCAGGTCAGAAGATAGCAGTAAATGGCCAATACGAATGGCTGTCTCGCTAGTCAGACAAAAACCCCTGTGACTTTTTCCATTGGGGATAGACAAAGCAACAAGTCTACCTGTTGTTGTTTTGGTCTTCAGACCTGAGACTGGTTTGATGCAACTCTCCATGCTACTCTATCCTGTGCAAGCTGCTTCATCTCCCAGTACCTACTGCAGCCTACATCCCTCTTAATCTGCTTAGTGTATTCATCTCTTGGTCTCCTTCTACGATTTTTACCCTACACGCTGCCCTCCAATACTAAATTGGTGATCCCTCGATGTCTCAGGACATTTCCTACCAACCGATCCCTTCTTCTAGTCACGTTGTAACCACAAGCTCCTCTTCTCCCCAATTCTATTCAATACCTCCCCATTAGTTATGTGATCTACCCATCTAATCTTCAGCATTCCTCTGTAAGCAGGTGCTGACAGACGTGAAAATTGCCGAACTATCAGTTTAATAAGTCTACATCTACATCTACATCTACATCTATACTCCGCGAGCCACCTTACGGTGTGTGGCGGAGGGTACTTATTGTACCACTATCTGATCCCCCCTTCCCTGTTCCATTCACGAATTGTGCGTGGGAAGAACGACTGCTTGTAAGTCTCCGTATTTGCTCTAATTTCTCGGATCTTTTCGTTGTGATCATTACGCGAGATATATGTGGGCGGTAGTAATATGTTGCCCATCTCTTCCCGGAATGTGCTCTCTCGTAATTTCGATAATAAACCTCTCCGTATTGCGTAACGCCTTTCTTGAAGTGTCCGCCACTGGAGCTTGTTCAGCATCTCCGTAACGCTCTCGCGCTGACTAAATGTCCCCATGACGAATCGCGCTGCTTTTCGCTGGATCATGTCTATCTCTTCTATTAATACAACCTGGTAAGGGTCCCATACTGATGAGCAATACTCAAGAATCGGACGAACAAGCGTTTTGTAAGCTACTTCTTTCGTCGATGAGTCACATTTTCTTAGAATTCTTCCTATGAATCTCAACCTGGCGCCTGCTTTTCCCACTATTTGTTTTATGTGATCATTCCACTTCAGATCGCTCCGGATAGTAACTCCTAAGTATTTTACGGTCGTTACCGCTTCCAATGATTTACCACCTATGGCATAATCGTACTGGAATGGATTTCTGCCCCTATGTATGCGCATTATATTACATTTATCTACGTTTAGGGAAAGCTGCCAGCTGTCGCACCATTCATTAATCCTCTGCAGGTCTTCCTGGAGTACGTACGAGTCTTCTGATGTTGCTACTTTCTTGTAGACAACCGTGTCATCTGCAAATAGCCTCACGGAGCTACCGATGTTGTCAACTAAGTCATTTATGTATATTGTAAACAATAAAGGTCCTATCACGCTTCCTTGCGGTACTCCCGAAATTACCTCTACATCTGCAGATTTTGAACCGTTAAGAATGACATGTTGTGTTCTTTCTTCTAGGAAATCCTGAATCCAATCACAAACCTGGTCCGATATTCCGTAAGCTCGTATTTTTTTCACTAAACGTAAGTGCGGAACCGTATCAAATGCCTTCCTGAAGTCCAGGAATACGGCATCAATCTGCTCGCCAGTGTCTACGGCACTGTGAATTTCTTGGACAAATAGGGCGAGCTGAGTTTCACATGATCTCTGTTTGCGGAATCCATGTTGGTTATGATGAAGGAGATTTGTATTATCTAAGAACGTCATAATACGAGAACATAAAACATGTTCCATTATTCTACAACAGATTGACGTAAGCGAAATAGGCCTATAATTATTCGCATCTGATTTATGACCCTTCTTGAAAATGGGAACGACCTGCGCTTTCTTCCAGTCGCTAGGTACTTTACGTTCTTCCAGAGATCTACGATAAATTGCTGATAGAAAGGGGGCAAGTTCTTTAGCATAATCACTGTAGAATCTTACGGGTATCTCGTCTGGTCCGGATGCTTTTCCGCTACTAAGTGATAGCAGTTGTTTTTCAATTCCGATATCGTTTATTTCAATATTTTCCATTTTGGCGTCCGTGCGACGGCTGAAGTCAGGGACCGTGTTACGATTTTCCGCAGTGAAACAGTTTCGGAACACTGAATTCAGTATTTCTGCCTTTCTTCGGTCGTCCTCTGTTTCGGTGCCATCGTGGTCAACGAGTGACTGAATAGGGGATTTAGATCCGCTTACACAGCTGCAAAATACTAACGCGAATTCTTTACAGACGAATGGAAAAATTGATAGAAGCCGACGTCGGTGAAGATCAGTTTGGATTCCGTATAAATGTAGGAACACGTGAGACATTACTGACCCTACGATTTATCTTAGAAGAAAGATTAAGGATAGGCAAACCTACGTTTCTAGCATTCGTCGACTTAGAGAAAGCTTTTGACAATGTTGATTGGAATACTCTCTTTCAAATTCTGAAGGTGGCAGGGGTTAAATACAGGGAGCGAAAGGCTATTTACAATTTGTACAAAAAGCAGATGGCAGTCATAAGAGTCGAGGGGTATGAAAGGTTCAAATGGCTCTGAGCACTATGGGACTCAACTGCTGTGGTCATAAGTCCCCTAGAACTTAGAACTACTTGAACCTAACTAACCTAAGGACAGCACACAACACCCAGCCATCACGAGGCAGAGAAAATCCCTGACCCCGCCGGGAATCGAACCCGGGAACCCGGGCAGGGAAGCGAGAACGCTACCGCACGACCACGAGATGCGGGCGGGTATGAAAGGGAAGCAGTGGTTAGGAACGGAGTGAGACAGGGTTGTAGCCTCTCTCCGATGTTATTCAATCTGTATATTGAGCAAGCAATAAACGAAACAAAAGAAAAGTTCGGATTATGTAGTAAAATCGATGGAGAAGGAATAAAACTTTGAGATTCGCCGATGACATTGTAATTCTGTGAGAGACAGCAAAGAACTAGGAAGAGCAGTTTAACGGAATGGGCAGTGTCTTGAAAGGAGGGTATAAGACGAACATCAACAAAAGCAAAACGAGGATAATGGAATGTAGTCGAATTAAGTCGGGTGATGCTGAGGGAATTAGATTAGGAAATGAGACACTTAAAGGAGTAAAGGAGTTTTGCTATTTAGGGAGCAAAATAACTGATGATGATCGAAGTAGAGAGGATATAAGATGTAGACTGGCAATGGCAAGGAAAGCGTTTTTGAAGAAGAAAAATTTGTTAACATCGAGTATAGAATTAGATGTCAAGAAGTCGTTTATGAAAGTATTTGTATGGAGTGTGGCCATGTATGGAAGTGGAAGGTGGACAATAAATAGGTTAGAGAAGAAGAGAATAGAAGTTTTCGAAAGAAATGATAAGTCTTGCACGAAGAGGGAGCAGCACATATAGTGTGTTCACGG
Source organism: Schistocerca nitens (assembly GCF_023898315.1). NCBI lineage: Eukaryota > Metazoa > Arthropoda > Insecta > Orthoptera > Acrididae > Schistocerca > Schistocerca nitens. The sequence goes on along the minus strand of NC_064622.1, from coordinate 237,310,242 downwards.
AAGTGCCTTGTGGTTTGCTGAACGCGGAAGCTGTACGCTGGCGGAATTTGTCTCTAAAAGGCGTTGCCAAAATGGGCAGTTTTAAATTTATCGAAGGACAGACAAGACTTCATAGTCTGCTGTGCAGAGGTTCATTCTAAGAGAGGAAAAAGGGTTTGATCTGACAAGCCGCGTATTTCTCTCTCCCCCCTTCCTCGGGCTCTTAATCGCCATTTTGACGTCAACAGCGAGCAGGAACCGTTGTTAACGATATTTGTAGGTACAATTTTTATTTTTCGTGACGAAATTAACGATGCATCCAAATGTGAGGTTTGTGTATTGTAACTTTTCTGAATATTGTCAACTATAAATGTGCTGGACTCAATCGGTTTCCTATCTTTAAATTAATGTCGCTGTCTGTGTTGTAGTCATGAAAATGTATGTGGTGTAATAGGAACACTATTTAATAAAATGAGTCGCCAAACTAAGTGAAACTGTGTAACAGTATAACCTTATTAATAAGAATACCTAAAGCTGTAAACGAAAGAAACTGTACAGTGAAATTCTGTATTGTGCAGTGCAGTGAACAGTGCTGCACTGTGTGACTCACAATACGTGACTTTCAAATTCAACACAAAAAACTAACAGAATCAAAAATGCTACGTAAAATTACCAATGGAATTTTGAAAGAATAAATAACCAAAATTTTTCCGTGAAAATCCCCCGTGATTCTACGTTTGCAGGTACACCAAATAATATTCCGAACACTACATGATACACACACGAATGTATCACTGCACTGTAAGAACAAGCGTCAGTGTAAGAAATAAGATCTGAAATGAACTTGATCTAAACTCAACCTGGTAATAATTTTGAAATATAAAGCTAACTGTGAATGATCTTGCTATGTTCTGACAGTGGAGTAAACAAATTTTCATGTCCATCCTGTGGCAGCCTAAACTCTGTAATGCTCGGAGTGATGAACAGAAACTAAAAATTAGCTAAGGTTTAGCTCAGTACGGTTCCAGGACGTTCATTTGTCCTACGTAGATCACGCGTAAGTTTTAACCGCTGTGTTCAGCGAAGTTGAATGCTGTGACACACATTTTCTATAAAACCTAATTTTTATGAAGAGATGGTGAAAGATATTGCATTTACTAAATAATGTAAAGAGATCAGCATACAAAAACTAAACTTTGACTATTACTTTGACTATTAGAAACGTCTTTACAAATATTATTCCTCATTAAAAATATGTCTCTGCCATGATATTAATTATTGAACTGAAAAGGACTGGTAAATCTTCAAGTTCTGAGTGCAGGCTCTGTGAAGAGGCAACTTTACTTATTCACGTCTCAATAATCGATATAACTAACCCGAATCAATAAAGTAAAATCCCTTCAAAATTTCCTACTTTTCTAAACTAAACGTAACTTAATCACAGGCACGCAATGTAGCAATTACGTTATCTGAAAATCTTCACTTTTGAAATTAATCTTTCCTAAATCGTATTTCTAAAATTCAGCATCCTTTGAATCTTTATCTCTATGCTCTGCAAACATTTTCCGCTCATTAATGTGACCAACACCTAACTCACTCAGTTACCTCTGACAGAAAGTGCCATTGGCAACCAAAGACCACAGTGACTTGTGGCGTAACATATGGACTATTGAATACTACTGTTTACAGAATACCCGATACGAAGTATGATACATCGAGTTCACATGGCAAAAGAGCTCACTTCCATCTCAATTCATATCAAATATAGACTAGAAAGCTTACAGTGTTTCCGGTTACAAACAGATCCCGGTCTATGAGAATTTACAGACAGATAACTGAAGGTTCACGTAATGTGATGAATTTAGCTTTCGTTCGGAAATGGTTCATCACGTTCAATGGAGGACAAATGAGCATTCTTGTTGGTGAGCGATCAGACTGACTTTCATTTGTGGCTGACAAACTCAAACGTAGGTATGAGAAAAAAATTCAACAGGATAGAAGTTTCACTACTGCCGGAATAAGCTTTTGATTAATTTCAGTACTTTGTTATGAATCATATTGATAGTTGAGATTTTGGCTATTGAAAGCTGTGTGCCAGTTCGGTTCCTCGACTGTCGACAGATGGACACAAGAAAACAACGAATTGGACATGCTCTGACTTTGCTCATTTCTTACTACAGGGATGACGAGGACTTTTGAAACCACATACTTAATAGTGACGAGACAGGGCTCCACAAAAGGTGCAGAAACGCTTATCAGTGGATCAGCTACATTCATGATACCCCACAAATCCAAGCAATTATAAATACTTGACATTGTGTATTGGCGAGCGATCAATTAATTACTATAAAGAACGAATCTGGTATGTAGTTTTTTATTGCCACTGCGATAAACCGCATGTTTGTTTTGTATCGTTTGGGCCCTACACTTGGCCAAAACATTCCGAAGGCGATCTTTAGACCCACCAATAACATCAATGAATATTTAAGAACGGCAAGAGATTCACGGCACCCATAGCAACACCTGGGATATATAAAATTCCGTGCATTTGTGGACAAGTTTACGATGGAAAACAAGGATCAACACCCGCATAGGTGAGCACAATAGGAATTGCCGTCTGGGGCATACTGAAAAATCAGCAGTAGCAAACATGTTTTTCGAGATGGGGACCACAAATAAAATTCGATGTGATAAGCGTTTTAGCAACGACATCACATTATCGTGCATGCATGTATAGACAAGCAACAGAGATTCATAAACACCATAATAATTTTAATAGAAATGAGGAAGGTATGACGTTAAATAAAATATTAATTTCGACATTGTGGCAGCAGACTAACAATCGATTATTTTTAATCGAGAATGATGACGCCGTCCGGAGATATCCGCACTGTCGGCATCACGTGAATTATGGTAATGTCCTCTATGCGCTATATAAATGCGAGAGCCCTCAAACCTTAGTAGCTGCGGCACTTTGCTCTTCCCTCCTTTTCCATCCTCTCCGGCCTCTCCCTCGGCAGGTCCCACCTGCCAGTTTTATTCTTCATCCTGTGTGCTCCAAGTGGGTTTAATGTGTGTTGTTCGGTAGCGTTTTTCATACTGTGGCCTACTTTTAACCTGTGCGTGTGACTTCATTGTCTTTTTGTGTTCTACGAATCGCCAGCTGTGTTTCTTAACTTTACATCAACTTTTTTAATTGTTCCCCCATGAACGTCTCCATGTCAGACCTGAGTTTCTCCTGGCGTATACAACTTTCAAATAACTTCCGGGAATTCAGCCAGGTAACACTTTCAGTGTGTTATCTTTCCTGCTTCTGTCGCAGAACCGAGGTATTAAATTTGCATGCACGCCGCCTGTCCGTTGCAGTTTGCCTTGAAAATGGCGGGGTGTTCTCCCGCCGAAATATCGGCGGTCGCTGAAAGTGTTACCTGGCTGAATTCCCGGAAGTTATTTGAAAGTCTCCATGTCAGTGTATTTTAGCTCTATTATCTCCCCTTACTCTGTTTTATGTCCCCCTTTTCTATCGCCTTATATGTAACATTTTATTCTTGTATTTGTTGTCATGTCATTCGGCTGAAGAGGGAGCGGCGGATTGTGCTGCTGACAGTCCTCCCTTGACCATATGGGGCACGGTAATGAAATCACAATGAAAAAAAAAACCTTAGTAGCAGCAAGCGTTTTACGACGGAAGATGTCTCACGCAGTTGGAGATGAAACGCCAGGAAGCAGTTTTATACATCGTCCGCGGCCCTCTCCGCGTGGAAATTTTAACAGAAGTTATTGTAAAATAAATTTTCTATTAGTACCTTCAAAAAAAGTGTTGGAAAACAAATTTTTCTTACATTTAGAGTGGCCACTGTAGGTTAGCTATGACTGGAAAATAAGAGTTAGTTATCAAACACCGGCGATTTTGGAACGCTCGCCTAGTAGGCAACAGCACTCATGTTCTGTGCGAACACCTCTGGTGCACTGAATAGATCCTCCACCGCTTGCTTACAAACTATCAGTTTGTTGTGCTGATCTCTGCAAACAGCAGCGCTACAGACTCTCGCGCAGTACGTGATTCAGTCAACTTAAGCTTCTATAGCTGTTGCGTTTATTGGAAACTGCGCGCACTCTCCATGCCGACAGGCAGCCGTAATACTTGTGCCCCGACAACGTAGCTGCAATTGTGTCTGATGCTCGTGTTCCCTCTTTGCCGGATTATAGATATAGGCCACTAGCTGCTTTTGACGGATTCGAAGTGCTTTTCATCCCTCTGATTACCGTAATGTGAATCGGTGTAGTAAGCTGCTTGCGACGCATGCTGCCACTGCCATAACTCGCAACGGCAGCGTCAGAGGTCGCTTCCATCGCGAGCATCCCCTGGGTGGGCTTCTCAGTAAATTCGGCATCGGCTCGATCGCTGTAGGCGGGCGCTTTAATCCCCGCGGATAACGGACTTCGCTTTCGCAGCAATTTCATTAGCGCCGCACCCAGGAGCCCTGTAAATGTCAACGCGAAATTAATCCGCGCTAGTAGCAGGCAAGAGAGCCGCTCTGCACACAGCACCGCTGAAAGACTCGACTCCGAGAAGTCTGCCGGAACACAGACCGGCGGTGACATCGCAGGCGTCCAAGAGGGAATATTTCCTCTGTTTTTACCGGCGTTTACATCCACAAAGCAGTAATCTCCTTCAATTTTTTCTGACGTAGACAAGCAACTGAAGCTCAAAACCTGTGAAATACTGTTATATATCTCAATACTGAAATACGTTTGTGTCAATTTCGCATGATGTATCACTGCAAAGTATCATGAAATTTCGATCATACTTAAAAAGACCTGGTTCAGTATTGTACAAAACATAACTAATGAGACGAACAGAAATGACACATTTGTTCAAAGATAATAATTATGCTTAAGTGACAGCGATTTACGATGGTCCCTCAAGCATTCCAAAATGCGTAGTTCTTAATAGGCCGTGAGGTCACCACTGGCAGCAACACTGCTCCGCAGCGTGCTCTCATGCTGGCCAAACGGTTGATGAGCAGCTTTCCAATCTTCCAGCAGCGTCACAACTGCTGGATGGTCGCTGGTGCACCTGGACGGGCTACAAATGTTGAATCCTCGGCGCCAAATGTAGGGTCTTGGCCACCCTTCTCGTATAGGGTGCCTAAGGGATGCTGCGTCCACGGAATGCTATATAAAAATTCTAAATATTAACATTAGTAGTTTTAAATGATAATTAATTGAAACCCTATTCTGCCGACAGGTATTGTTGATATACCTCGATGGGGACAGCTGATTATGTGTGCCCCGAGTGGGACTCGAACCCGGGATCTCCTGCTTACATGGCAGTCGCTCTATTCTTTTTTTTCTCATTTTGTTCGTTCTTGATCGTTGTTTGGTCCTTGCGGTCGTCACATGACATCCGTTAGAGTTCGTTTGTTGATCCTTTCACTCAGGTTTTTATTACAGAAGCCAACCCGCTCTCTGACCGAACTCGTTGAGCTCCCGTGCCGCAAATCCATCTGAGCCACCGAGGATACATATGAATAGCGTTACCGCAGGGACTTAACCCTTGCACGCTTCCCGTGAGGCCCCCGACTGTCCACAATCTACGTACGTCATGTACCTAATAGATATTTGCCTATCCAATCATTTCTCGCGCACACTAAGGTGACGATTCCCGTAAGAGTTCGGGCAAGCTGTACGCTTTCGCACAGATGAAGGACCATTGCTGGATAGCCTCGGTGGCTCAGATGGATAGAGCGTCTGCTATGTAAGCAGGAGGACCCTGGTTCCAGAGCCTGGCGGGGCATACATTTTCAGCTGTCCCCATCGAGGTATATCAAGAAAACCTGTCAGCTGCTGAGGGTTTCAATTAATTATCATTTATCCTAAAGAAGCCGCACGGTCTTCAATGGTATCTATTCTTTCGAGAACAGTTACTGCCTTCATATATTATCATATTTCAATAACGCACATTGTCAGTACTTTGACATAACAATGGTGTCGCAAGTGATAGGCGACATGCAACATAAATCCGAGTCCTTTGCTATAAATAATGTTCACGCAAGTTCGACACACAGTTTGTGGATCACTGCTAACTGCTATCGTAGCACTCTCTGCTAGGCCGTGCTAATACTCTGCGAATACTGTCCACTACTGTCCACCCGAGGCTGACAGGAGCACCGCTTATATTCACTTCGGCTAGATGCCGCTCCTATCGTGGTGACGTCGTGGTCAGCGCGCTATTGGCTGACGTCTTCTCACCGCCTTTTCTGGTATTGCGTTCTTCGTCTACGATCCGTATCTTATGGTTACGCCGGAGCAGTAATGCGTATCCCAAACGCATCTCCCAAACGCTTCATACGCGTGCTAGATGTAATTTAAGTCGTGGGATCCTGCAGGTCAGTACATGCACCGAATATTCTCTCGTTCCAAGATCATTTTCATCTGGCTGTACGATGCGGTCATGCGTTGTCATCCTCAAAAATGGAGTGGCGTGTGGATGCACCCCTGGAAAGACGCACTTGGGGAAAGAGTAATAACGTTGACCAGAGAGTGATAAAATATTTGGTCAATACGCTCATCCAACAATATGCCTCCTCACACCATAACACCTGGACAACATAAACAACCATGTTTGACAATACTTGACGTAATCTCAAATGGCGAGGGGTGGGAACACATAACGAACCCAGGAACGCTGTCGAATGTGATCATTCTGGTGCTCCAGGCGCTCTGGTGTGAGGAGGGCTAATGTGTGTGCATTCTGACCTCCAAATCCTGGCCTGCTAGTTCCCCTGGTTTAAATCCCATTTAGCACTCGTAATATGCGCTGGAGAAGCGTACTACTGTACGTCCACATGCACCAACGACCATCCAATAGTTGTTACCCATCCTGGTAGAGGAATGGAACGCTCTACTGGCCAGCATGCGAGGACATGGCAGAGCATACGCTGCCGCCCGTGGTAGTCACACACTGTATTAAGAACCATGTCCCGACTTTTGCAGTGTCCAGGTGACCATCGTCAATCGCAGTCACTTCAGAGTAATTATTGTTTTTGAACAAACAGTCTTTTCTGTTCGTCTGATTGCGTATTTATTTGCGCTACCTTCTGTAGTACACTATAGCAGTTTGGGCAGTGTGCGTATTTCACATTTGCAATAAGATCATGGTGACACGCTGGTATCTCCACACGGCGTATAGCGCCGTCACTGGTGAAATTGCTGAACTCAGCGGTAAGTGTTGCTGCGACCAAAACTATTGTTTTGTTCGCTAAGTGCCCGGTGAAGATACAATGTTCGGCAATAGCAAGTTTCGTTCGTTGTAAAAGGCGACTACAGAATTAATGTTCAGTGCAGCATTCTTGCACAGTCTGAGTTACCCACATTGCAACAGCAAGGAATCTTGCAAAACGATATGTCTCACAATTCTACCCCCAACGGCGCTACCTGTCGATTGGTGTAGTTAGCTTTTCACGACGATCTTGACGCATGCGCGTAATACACATACCATGCCAAAGAACAGCGTTGAGGGAAGACTTATTGGGCCGCGGATGGCTCACCTGAGGATACCTACAAGGATTCAGCCGACATACCAGGGAATACAATGGACAACGACCGGCTGCAATCGCTAAACTTTTAGTTTGAACCTGTAGAAGTTTAATTTTTTATACTGAACGCTAACTATTGACTGCATACTCTTGTGTAGTAGCACAGGCATTACCGCTAGCAGAGAGTTACATACTCTACTGCTGTCTGCATTAGTAAAATTTGTGCTGTTGACAGTTCTGTGTCAGATACATTTCACCGCTGATGAAACATCACACCAACGTTTTCTAATTTTTGTATTTAGCTATGTTTGGCTTATTGTTATGAGCCTCCTGACGGGCACATTCCACTCTCTTGTCACATGTTTACAGTGAAAATAAATTGCAGTTATCGTATTCACCAAATCTGTAGGCGTATGTTGTTTATGTACATGTATGTTGCACATGATTTGTGCTGTTTAATTGAAATCTTAATTGTAAACGTCATTACGTGTATTGTTAACTAGTGACATGTAATGATACTACATTTACTTACTTGCATTTATTCCCTGCCTTTTTACTACATACACACACACACACGCACACACACACATACACACACATACATAAAAAAATGTTCAAATGTGTGTGAAAACTCATGGGACTTAACTGCTAAGGTCATCAGTCCCCTAAGCTTAAATACAACTTAACCTAAATTATCCTAAGGACAAACACACTCACCCATGCCCGAGGGAGGACTCGAACCTCCGCCGGGACCAGCCGCACAGTCCATGACTGCAGTGCCTTAGACCGCTCGGCTAATCCAGCGCGGCACACACACACACACACACACACACACTTAAATCTTGGAAACCAGCAGTAACCGATCTAACAACTGCGCCAGACACTTGTTGTGTTATGTAGGCATTGCCGACCGCAGTGCCGTGTTCTTCCTGTTTACATGTGTGTGTATTTGAATAAGGATGCCTATAACCGTTTCTGTGGCGCTTCAGTGTAATACGGTTGAGCAGATTTAACTTATTTTATTTATGTAACGGAATGTAATAGAGCTGATACAAAAAACTGTCCTGCAAGATGTTTTATTCGAAGTCACAACGAAGAGGAGGCACAGAAAGTAATCGGACATGAATGTATAATTGTGGAAGTACTTTATATTTAAATTTCATGAAATACTCAGTTGGATTGTCGAGGAGTTTGATGAAAATAGGGAAACAGACAGTCCTCTTAACATTCCAAGTATCTGGAGCCTGTTAAGAAAATGACCCAAACTTTTTACAAAAAATGGTTCAAATGGCTCTGAGCACTATGGGACTTAACTTCTAAGGTCATCAGTCCCCTAGAACTTAGAACTACTTAAACCTAACTAACCTAGAGACATCACACACATCCATGCCCGAGGCAGGATTCGAACCTGCGACCGTAGCGGTCGCGCGGTTCCAGACTGTAGCGCCTTTAACCGCTTGGCCACCCCGGCCGGCAAACTTTTTACATTATTTTCACTTTAACACATACATAGCAAAGTATAAGTATGGAAGTGGCTAGTAGTGGTTCGAGCCACTTTCCGCCATGCACAGTACATTGGCTTGCAAGGCATGTGTGTTGATGTAGATGCACACGCAGAAGGTTTCTCCGAGAACAAAACAGCTGTAGCCACCTCCTGAAAGTCCGAAGCGTGTGCTGTTTTTTGGGATTGGAGTCAAAGTTTGTTGTTGCCCTGAAAGTATGCGGTGATAACAGAGTGGAGGAGTCTATGGAAGAGACCTGAAAGAAGGATTTGAGGAAAATACCGTCAGCTGCTACTTTGTTAGTTACTTCATTTGACTATCAGCTTTGGTGCCTCATTGTCACCATCTTCAGGCCTCTGTATACATCGACAATATCAAGCATTCAGTGGATAATAAATCTGATATGAAACATCATCTGTCATTATTTAAAATAAATTAACCGTAGATACGTATTAGTAAAGAGTGTAAGAAGAGCGATCAAAGATATCAAGATGGAAAACTAAAATGCCTGACATACGAACATCGGTCACAGCAAAAAATCGGTTCAAATGGCTCTGAGCACTATGGGACTTAACATCTATGGTCATCAGTCCCCTAGAACTTAGAACTGCTTAAACCTAACTAACCTAAGGACATCACACAACACCCTCGGTCACAGCATTGTCATGTATTACTAAAGACGGCTTAAAACACAATGTTAACATAATATTATGAAAGAAAGTAAGAGTTCTCATAATATAGTAATTAAAAAGACCCTCACTTAAAAAATACGGTGTAATGTCGTACAATTGTATCATAAAATGCTCGTACTGTAACGAAACACCCTGAACACAAAGAATCTGTCTCAATATGTAAATACTGAAAAACAAGGAACCGAAATAATGAATACATGAAAATGGTAAAGGAATATGGCACACTAACCATAGTATTGTAATAGAATTTTGAAGGAATGCAATAAAAGTTGGGAAGACTAGGAAACGAACAACGAACCATGCATTTCAGTCAAAGTAAGATCCTAAGATGGAAAGAGATTGTTTTTGCTTTGTATGTAGTTGTGATTCACATGTCGTGTTACCTGTGAGCCATATCGACCAAAAAACCGAATTTTAAAAATATAACATAAGGTATAAAACACAAGAAAATTTGAAACCAGAAGTCATCAACTAAGTAAACGCTCCAGCTGTGTGGGCACTGATGTAGAAGAATAGAGGAGGTGAACTCTAAAACTCGCTTACTGAAGCTTACAATGCACAGATAGTATTGGGAATAGAAAGCTGGTTGAAACCAGACGTCAATGACAAGGAAGTCCTAATAATGATTATCGTAAGGATAGGTTAGTCGCCAATGTTGGCGGCGTGTTTATTGCACAAAAAATGCTATAAAATCCAGTGAGTTCGTCGCGGATTCCGAAAGCGAATTAATCTGGGTGAAACTGAGTATCAAAGAACGATAAAAGATCATGATCGAATGCTTTTATAGACCACATGGATCAGGATCTGTAGATGTAGAGCGCTTTAGACAGAACTTTCAGAATCTCATTACTAATTTTTCTGATCATGCCGTTGTAATAGGGGGTGACTGCAACTTGCCAAGTATAGCTTGGGAGCTTTATGCAATCAAAACTGATACCAGAGACAGGAATTTGTGTGGCATTGTTCTGGATGTCTTGTCCGAAAATTACCTTGAGCAGATAGAGAAACAAATCATGAGGATAACGTCTTAGTTCTCCTGGCAACAAACAGACCTGAACATATCGAATCAGTTAACGTAGACGAAGGTATCAGTGATCATTGGGCTGTGACACCACTTATGACGACGGGTCCTGCAACGAATGTTAAGAAAGTTAGAAAGATATACCTGTTCAACAAATGTGACAAGATACAAATTTAAGAATATCTCAGAAGTCAGCTTCAAATATTCGGTGATGAGGACGAAGATGTTGAGAACAAATGGAAAAAATTCAAAGGCATCGTTCAGTATACCCCAGACAATTATTTTCCGAGTAAAGCGTTCAGGGATGGAAAATATCGACCACGCTTTAAAAACCCTGTTAGAAAAGCGCTACGTAAATAAAGAGCACGTCATCTCCGATTCAAGACAAGTAAAAATCTAGCTGACAAGCAAAATCTGAACGAAGCGAAAACGAGCGCAAGGAGAGCAATGAGAGAAGCCTTCAATCATTTTCAAAGTAAGGCTATGTCAACCGATCTGAGTAAAAACCCTAAGAGATTTAGGTCGTATGTAAAATCAGTAATTTGGTCAAAATGATGTATTTATTCTCTCAGCGACCACACGGTACCGAAACGGAAGGTAACAGAGAAGGCAGAGATACTGAATTAGGTCTTCCGATGTTGTTTCACAGAAGGAGATTGTAACACTGTCCCTCCTTTCCATCGCCGTACGAACGTCGAAATGGCACATATTGAGGTAATCGACGGCGGAACTCAAAAGCAGCTACAATCGCTTAGTAGCGGAAATGCTTCAGGACTAGATTAGATACTTATAAAAATGTATAAAGATTATAAGAAAGAACTTTCTCCCCCTCTAGCAGTAAACTATCGTAGATCGCTTGAACAATGAACGGTACCTAACGGCTCGAAAAATGCGCATTTCATTCCGATTTTAATAAAGGCAGTAAAACAGATCCACACAATTACAGACCTATATCGTTGACGTCAATCTGTTGCAGAATTATGGAACATGTTTTATGCTCAAGAATTATGATGTTTTGGGAAAATCAACGTCTCCTCTATAAAAATCAACATCGATTTCGCAAACAGAGATCCTGCGAAACTCACCTCGCTCTGTTCTTCCATGAGATCCACAGCGCATTGGACAAGGTCGCTAAGGTTGATGCACTGTTCCTTGATTTCAGTAAGATATTTGACATCGTCCCGCATTGCCGTTTAATGAAAAAAATACGAGCTTATCCAGTATCGGAGTAGACTTGTGATTTGATTCAAGACTTTCTTGCAGATAGAACATGACACGTCGCTCCTCACGTAACAAAGTCGACAAACACAGTGAAGTGTGACAGGACCGTTGCTGTTTGCCGTATATGATGATGATGATGGAGTCCGATTCTCCGCCACAGAGCGTAGGGGAACGATGTGGTAGACCCGCACAGCCGTACTAGGCAGGGTCTTAGTAGAGATGGTTTCCCATTGCCTTCCTCCGACCGTAATGGGTATGAATGATGATGAAGACGACACAACAACACCCAGTCATCTCATGGCAGGAAAAATCCCTGACGTCGCCGGGAATCGAACCCGGGTCCCCGTCCTGGAAAAGCGAGAATGCTACCGCGAGACTGCAATATATATTAACGATCTAGTAGAAAGCTTTGGATGCCCTTTGAGGCTTTTGGCAGATGATGCAGTTGTCTATACCACAGAGCAATGCACTACCATGGTAGGGTAATGCACTACCATGTGCACAAAAATCAGATTTCTTAACCACATATTTTTTTCAGAATCTATTCAGACCCTTTACGGAACTAAAAAATTACGTGAATCGAAAAGTAGACTTTTGTTCTCTGGGAATCTAAAGCTTTTAGGGAAGATATTAGAGCATACACCGACGTGGCATAGTCATATGTACCCCTAAGATTTTATGCAACGTGAAAATCAAGGAAGTGGATTTCTCATGGCCCGACCCGCAGAGACGTTGCAGCGTAAACGCAACATGTCAAACGGCGAGCAGCGAGAGGCAATGAGCCAGCTACCAGCAGCGTGGCTGCAGCATCAACGGACCTTTACATTCTTTGAAAGTTATGCTTGTTTTAGCAGTGAAAGAGGGCAGAAGCCAACAGTAGCGAAATATGCTTACAGATAATTCAGTTGGTAAGTTAATAAGCGTGAGCTGTTTAATCAGATGTGACAATAGTCTTCTGACTGGTTTGAAGCGTCCTGTCGTTAATTGCTTTCCTGTGCCAACCTTTTCATCTCAGAGTGGCGCTTGCAACCTACGACCCCAATTATGTGTTGGATGTGTCCCAATCACTGTCTTCCTCTGCCGTATTTACCAGCTGCAGCTCCCTATAGAACCACGAAAGTTGTTCCCTGATGTCTTAACAGATGTCTAATCACCCTATCCCTTTTATTGTCAGTGTTTTACATATATTTTTTTCCTCGCTGATTCTGGAGATAATCTCCTCATCCCTTATCTCTTCAGTCCACCTAATAATTCTCAGTATTATTCTGCAGACGCATATCTCAGAAGCTTTCATTCTCTTCTGTTCCAATTTTCGCACACTCCTTCTGTCACTGCTATCCAGTGCTGCGATCCAAATGCACAGATATTTCTTCTTCGACTGTAGGCCAATAGTTGATACTAGCAGCCTTCTTTTGGCCAGGAATTCCATTTTTTGCCAGCGCTGCTTTTTATGCCCCCGTTGTTCCATCCGTCATGGATGATTTTGCTGCCTAGATAGCAGTATTCCTTAACTTCACCTACTTCGTGATCAATGATGTTAAATTTGTCGCTGTATTCATTTCTGATACATCTCATTACTTTCGTCTTTCTTCCATTTACTCTCAGTCCATATTCTGTAGACGTTAGGAGGTTCATTCCATGCAACAGTTACTGTAATTCTCCTTCACTTTCTGTGAGGATAGCAACATCATTAGCGACCCTTACAATATATATTATATCATCTTCAATTTTCATTCTATTCTTCAATATTTCTGTTAATTTCGTCATTACTTCCTCGACGCATATACAATGAAGAGCCAAAGGAACTGGTATACCTACCAGATATGCTCAATAACGTTCATGTCTGGGGTGTTTGGTGGCCAGCAGAAGTGTTTAAACTTAGAAGAGTAATCCTGGAGCCACTCTGTACCATTTCTAGACGCGTGGGGTGTCGAATTGTCATGATGGAATTTCCCAAGTCCGTTTGAATGCACGATGCAAATGAATGGATACAGATGATCAGACAGATTGCTAACGTACGTTTTACCTGGCAGAGTGGAACCTAGACATATGAGGGGTCCCATATCACTCCAACTACGCACGCGCCGCACCATTACAGAGCCTCCACCAGCTTGAACAGTACCCTGATGACATGCAGGGTTCTTGGAGTCATGAGGTTGTTGCCGTACGCGTGCGCGTCCATCCGTCTAATTGTATCGAGCGGATGGACGCGTACGGGTATGGAGATAACCTCGTGACTCCAAGGACCCTGCTCAAATGATAAATGGATGTTCCGTTATGTTTCCTTTCGAATTATTATCTAGTAACTGTGTGACACCTAATTCAGTTCTGCAAGCAGAATTGGGTAAGTCAGACATCTGAACTGAAACCATCGTAGAATGGAAACAGTACGTTTTAGCACATGGGTTTCTATTCAGTATATTGTATAGTCACTCTCTTTTCCAAGTCGTAGAAGTTTGTAACAGAAATTTCTGAGCACCGTGTATTCATTGTGTCAGAACAGGTTTTGTGAAAGGTAACTCCAATAAATGCAATCCAGAATAAAATACGTGGTAGAAAAAAAAGGCAAGAGTAGTTTTCCTTAACTATCTTCCCCGTAATATCACATCTCTTCGATTTGTATGCTACTAACTCCAAATGCTGAAGACTAATTCAGTTACTTTATATTTAATAAAGATAGTTATTTTTATATTGCATGCAACATATGGACAATCGAAATCACCACCATACAAATTAATCCCCAATGTGAGTCATCCGTAATTTTGTAATTACATGAATGAATGTTAAGCTGTAGGTTTTTAGGTTTTTCTAACGAGTGTCGGTTCTCATGAAGTTGTCGACCAGGTCACGTAAAATGGGAAACGATAAGAACGGGGCACATGTTTCTTATTGGCTGTAATTTAAGGTGGCAGTTTACTGGCTCACTTTGCCCAGTCAGCATGCATCTGCTTTCTTCACGTAGTCTGCTCCCTCTAGGTCCAGTGCCTTTTTGGGCAGCCCATAACTCTCCCTATTCGGCTCTGACGGAGATCTTCGTGATACAGTTGTAAAATGACCGTAGGCTACTGTAGACTATGATAAGTAAGGATAGACTGCGGTGGTTTTCCTAGTACCTTTGGTCACTTAAAATGGTAACCACATTATCTATAAGTTAGATGTGTTGCATACCTGTCGAGTGTTACCTCATTTTTAGCACTTTTTATGTGTTTGCGATCATTGTCTTACTGGATTACCCCAGAATCTCCTCTGGAAAAAGAGTGTGAATATACAGTATAACGAGCTGTGTAATCTACAGAACATTATTGCTCTACGTAGTTACCGTCCCGTCTCTTACTAAAAAAATCTATTTAAAGGAAAATTGAAATACTCATTTTTTAATTCAGATTTTGTTTTAAACTTGTTGATCTGTAATATGAAAGAGAGAGACGTTGTGGTAAAAATTAAAAATTACATATTTATCATAAAGCACTATAAAATGAAATTTTCTCACAAAAGGTAAGATTAAAAAAATAGATGCAAAATATAAGCATCAAATATGGCTTCACTACTTCGTTGACCATATATAAAAGGTGTTTCTGTTATTACCAAACAATTTTCGCATTTATCAATTATAACAGGAAACGCTTGTCTTTGATCATGATGAACAAGGTTCTGCTGAGTACAAAATTACGACAGTAATTATATAGATTCTTTTTTATTTTTGTATGTAAACTGTACTTGTGTTGAAAGTAATTGTTTTGGTTACGTAAACGTGCATACGTTACGGAGCAGATAATTTTTTATTTATATAATGAAATTTGTATTTTGTGAGGATACAAAATATATAATGGAGAAGCAATGAATGAGATGTGGGATCGATAATTATGTGCAAAGCAAACAAACCAAAAAACAAAAAAACAAAGAGAAATCGCTAGCTCCTACTTCCCCTCTCACACATAAATTTGTTTCCTTCGCTACCAATACTGCCAATAGTGTTGGTAACCCTACCATTTAGTGCGTGATTTACATATTGTACCAAAGCTACCGAGAGGTATTTTCGTTAGAAAGCAGCTCTAGTTTGTCCGCCGCTCTTGGTGGACCTCATTTCGATTGTAGTCGGCTTTTTAATCAGTGTTCTTATATGCCGGACCATTTTACAATAGCACACTGCTGTACCCCCATAGCTGTTTACGTGATTCTGTTTATTGGTCATTCACTGTATCCACTGCATCTCAAAGAATTTCGCAGTTTGTGGAGCTCCTACATTACGTTGTCAATACCGCAGTTTGGATGAGTGCTCTTCTTATGCGTACCCACGTAACTCATCCACGAAAGAAGTGGCTTATAAGGTGTTTCTTCGCGCGATGCCTCTGTCTGGGATCCCTATTAGATAGGACTGATGGAGGAGATAGAGAAGATCCAACGAAGACGGGAGCGTTTCGTCACGGGATCGTTTAGCTGGCGAGACAGGGTTACAGAGATGCTGAACAAACTACAGTGGCAGACATTACAAGAGAGGCGTTGCGCATGACGGAGAGATTTACTATTGAAATTTCGGCACAGCACTTTTCAGGAGGAGTCAGACAACATATTACTTCTCCCCACATACATCTCGCGTTTTCACCACGAAAATTCAAGAAAGTAGAGCCAGATCAGAGGCTTACCGACAATCATACTTCCCTCGCACTATTCGCGAATGGAAGAGGGTTGGAGGGATCAGACAGTGGTACCGAAAGTATTAGGTGACTTGCGGAGTAAGATGTAGATGTAGATTTAGATTTATGCAACGTCACTCTTCTGCGGCTGATGGTCCTGTGACATGGGGTGCAGGTATTCTTCAGTGCTGATGAATTTCTCTTAGACTATGCCGACGTGTACCAGTCAGTGACCAGTACAACTTCACGTGCAGAAATATCAACACTCCTCTGTTTTACAATAGCGAAAATGAAACCCAAGATGGATATGTGAAAAACAGAACACAACACAGCTCTGTAAGTACCTCATGAACTGCCCATCATTAGACTATGAGACATGTCTCGCTGCTAGGTATAACCGTATCTCTTATTAACTGTTCTATGTGACAAACACTTCCATTAGATTACCTTCAACAAATGTGTACATACACTCCTGGAAATTGAAATAAGAACACCGTGAATTCATTGTCCCAGGAAGGGGAAACTTTATTGACACATTCCTGGGGTCAGATACATCACATGATCACACTGACAGAACCACAGGCACATAGACACAGGCAACAGAGCATGCACAATGTCGGCACTAGTACAGTGTATATCCACCTTTCGCAGCAATGCAGGCTGCTATTCTCCCATGGAGACGATCGTAGAGATGCTGGATGTAGTCCTGTGGAACGGCTTGCCATGCCATTTCCACCTGGCGCCTCAGTTGGACCAGCGTTCGTGCTGGACGTGCAGACCGCGTGAGACGACGCTTCATCCAGTCCCAAACATGCTCAATGGGGCACAGATCCGGAGATCTTGCTGGCCAGGGTAGTTGACTTACACCTTCTAGAGCATGTTGGGTGGCACGGGATACATGCGGACGTGCATTGTCCTGTTGGAACAGCAAGTTCCCTTGCCGGTCTAGGAATGGTAGAACGATGGGTTCGATGACGGTTTGGATGTACCGTGCACTATTCAGTGTCCCCTCGACGATCACCAGTGGTGTACGGCTAGTGTAGGAGATCGCTCCCCACACCATGATGCCGGGTGTTGGCCCTGTGTGCCTCGGTCGTATGCAGTCCTGATTGTGGCGCTCACCTGCACGGCGCCAAACACGCATACGACTATCATTGGCACCAAGGCAGAAGCGACTCTCATCGCCGAAGACGACACGTCTCCATTCGTCCCTCCATTCACGCCTGTCGCGACACCACTGGAGGCGGGCTGCACGATGTTGGGGCGTGAGCGGAAGACGGCCTAACGGTGTGCGGGACCGTAGCCCAGCTTCATGGAGACGGTTGCGAATGGTCCTCGCCGATACCCCAGGAGCGACAGTGTCCCTAATTTGCTGGGAAGTGGCGGTGCGGTCCCCTACGGCACTGCGTAGGATCCTACGGTCTTGGCGTGCATCCGTGCATCGCTGCGGTCCGGTCCCAGGTCGACGGGCACGTGCACCTTCCGCCGACCACTGGCGACAACATCGATGTACTGTGGAGACCTCACGCCCCACGTGTTGAGCAATTCGGCGGTACGTCCACCCGGCCTCCCGCATGCCCACTATACGCCCTCGCTCAAAGTCCGTCAACTGCACATACGGTTCACGTCCACGCTGTCGCGGCATGCTACCAGTGTTAAAGACTGCGATGGAGCTCCGTATGCCACGGCAAACTGGCTGACACTGTCGGCGGCGGTGCACAAATGCTGCGCAGCTAGCGCCATTCGACGGCCAACACCGCGGTTCCTGGTGTGTCCGCTGTGCCGTGCGTGTGATCATTGCTTGTACAGCCCTCTCGCAGTGTCCGGAGCAAGTATGGTGGGTCTGACACACCGGTGTCAATGTGTTCTTTTTTCCATTTCCAGGAGTGTACTTATCAGATTACATATTTTCGATACTCCTCAATGGCAACTACAATTTGGTAAGCTGTTCTGGAATATTTTTAGACATATTCTTCATAAAAGACACTGTTGTTTCTTAAGTTCCGCTTAACGATTGCCCATAGAAAAATGGTTTGGCTCATCCAATAGTCCACAAGTAATTCCTCTACGCAATTGTATAGAATCTTTGGATGTAACTAGATTCCGTACCTAAGAGAAAATGTGCATAGAATTAAGGGTTCCCTGCGCCACATATGATTACTGTATGTCAAACAACATGTACAGAGTAAATGTGTGTGCAAGACTGGAACCTAAACACGGACCCCTGTTTCCGCAGGCCTCCATGTTGCCTAGTAGCTATCCAGGTACGAGTTACGGCGCGCCCACAGTTTGGTATCTGCTACTACCTCACACCAGCTTCATAAACCTTCAAAAAAGCGCACGGTAAATTGATATCAAGCCCCTACAACACCGTACAGGTGAAATAAGGCTACAGTTCCCCGACTGAAAGCCGCCAATTTGCATGGACGGTTAAGAACAGTGGCCTATGATTTAAGGGACATGAGAGACTCTGAAAGGAAACCGGAGAATTAAATGAAGAATGTTGACTTCACAATTCCCGCTGAGTAATCAACCCCTTGTCTAAAAAGCATGAAGATTCCTAGTGTCCTGTATCAGGTCACCATCAAAGATGAGAAGTAATAAATATAAAGGATGTTTGTTTTAATTCGAGACAACTAAATATCTCAAAAACGACGCATAGTATGAAAAAAGTCTTAAATGAAAAGGTAATAGTGGTAAAGGGCACGTCTGTCTGTTCTACAACTGGCAACCTTCTAAACACCCATCCTTCGCGGACGCTGTCAAATTTGTATTTTCAAAGGGGAATCCTTCATTTTTATTCCATGTTCTGATTCTACATCAAAAAATACATGTGGTTTACTCACACCATTGTTTCCCACTCGTGGTAAATGGCGCTGTAATAAACAAATATCGAGTGTGTGTGCTTTTGATATTAAGAAGCAATACATTTGCTTCCATACTTCATTTGGAAAACCCTTGTGTTGTAAGGATTGATATTTATGTTCGAACGTTACTTGAGTGTTGCAAATTATATTATACAGTCCAGACCAAGCGTCCCAAAAGAGAGAGGCTAGGGGACTCACTGAAATCAAACATCCCTCTAGGAACAGAATACTATTACATCTACGTCGTTGTTTCTGGATAACGCCAAATGTAATTTCGAACTACACACTGAAACGGCTAACCATATTGTAGCATACAACGAAATTTTCAACACTACAGTAAATTTCGAATATAAATATCAACCATTAAAATAAAAACGTTTACAATTACATCTTAAATGTAATATAGTCTCATGCGCTGGTTCTTAATTGAAAAAACAGGCGCACTTGGTATTTATCTATTACAGCGCCAGCGACCATGTATGGAAGGAAAAAAGGTTTGAGTAAACCGTACGTATTTTTTTGGGGGTAGAATACGAATATACAATTAAAATTGGGGGTTTCTCTTTGGCAACACGAAGTGGACCTAACCAACGCAGCAGGGGTGGTTAGGAGATGGTCAGTTGTGTCACAGACAGCTGTCACCTTCACGAATATAGAATTTTCACCTACAACCTTTTCTTCGTACGACGAGTGGTTTTTGAGATATTTAACTGTCACAAGTCAAAACAAACGCTCTATATATTCAAGGATCTGTGGTTCGTTTCCTACTAGTAGCAAGGAAAACGCGTCACGTTATCGATTCAGGATATCTGCATGAAACATAAACGGCTCTGAGCACTATGGGACTTAACATCCATGGTCATCAGTCCCCTAGAACTTAGAACTACTTAAACCGAACTAACCTAAGGACATCACACACATCCATGCCCGAGGCAGGGCATGAAACATACGTAGTAGCAGATAATGATATTATTTTATCGTTTACTAACTTTTTCACTTTCAATTCCTGTTTTATATTTGCTGGCACATACTCTGAGTCTGTCTTTTGCTATTAGATTTCAGTCTTTAATTTATTTTTGTATGTCATAATTTTATGAACCTTCCTTTCCACAGTGTTATCTAATTTTTCGTTCACATAGCTTGTATTTCAGTAATTTTTGTCTCAAATGTAACTTGACCAACCCACTTCATTTTCACACTTTTTTTTCTGACAACAGCCACTCAGATTCTTCATGAACGTTATTTGAATGTGTTATGTCATTGTTTATGTAACATTATATCAGATATTTGACATCATTTACTAAGTGCAAACATGGCATCGTGCTGCCAATGGAAGTTTCAGTATGGGAACGCTACACTAGCACCAATTAGCGGTTCAGTTCTTTTTAGTAAGTCTATATGACTGATGTAGACTGAATTATTACTTCTGGCGATTTACGTGTCCACCAGTCGCAACGTCTGCTTGACGGGCTCCTAAACGTGAATGCACTGCAGAACCTCGTAGCAGAGATGAAGTAGATATTAAAAACTGAATGTTCCTCTTATCTAATAACCTAGCTGTGCCCATCGATAAACAAAAGCATCTCTATTCTCCGTGCGTCTGGCACAAGCTAAACTGCACTCTGCGCACTATTAAATGATCTGCCACTTTTCAAGAAGAAGCTCAAACATTTCCTTTAGCTACTCTTCTGTTTCCCAAAATTTAAAGTTAATGACCAGTATTCCACCTGTAAAACCGTAAAACAAATGCTCCCCATCTTCTGTTATTTACGCAAATTTTTTCTTTCAATTCTCAAACTGTTATTTGACTTTCTCTTCTCCTATCTTCATTAATAATTATATTTTTTCACGTCCCTTTTTATTTCCCTGCCTTCCAGACCTCCTCTCATAACCATTTCGCTTGCAATCGTAGTTTAAATCTATCTTCCTGAAAACTATCACATCGTAGAACACATGAACGAATGTAAAATGTATTTACTTTCCTACACTATAGCATTCACTACATGTGATCAAAAGTTTTCGGACACCGAATGTTAGGTGCATTGGGCTGCCACCTATTGCCAGGTACTCCACATCAGCGACCTCATTAGTCATTACACAACGTGAGAGAGCACAATCTGACTCCACGCTGGACTCACGAATTCCGCACATGGTCAGGTGATTGAGTGTCACTTATCACATACATCTGTACGCGAGATTTCGACACTCATAAAAATTCCTAGGTCCACTGTTTCCGATGTGGTAGTGAAGTGGAAACGTGAAGGGACACGTACAGCACAAAAGGGTACAGGCCGACCTTGTCTGTTGACTGACAGAGACCGCCGACAGTAGAAGAGGATCGTAAAGTATAATAGGCAGACATTTATCTACATCTACATATATACTCCGAACACCCAAGCAGTGTGTGGTGGAGTCATATTTCCTGCCCTCTGTTCCACTCGCGGATCGCGCGAGGGAAAAACGACTGTCTGAACGCCTCCTATTTCCCTTATCTTTGAATGATGATCATTACGCGATTTGAAAGTTGGTGGTAACAATATATGCTCCACATCGTCGGTGAAGATTGGATTTCGGAATTTAGAGAGCAGCCCCTTCTGTTTAGCGCGTCGTCTATCTGCAAGTGTGCCCCACTTCAAACTTTCTAAGAGATTTGTAACCCTCTCGCGACGGCTAAATGTACCAGTCACGAATCTTGCCGTTCTTCTTTGGACCTTTTCAATGTCTTGAATCAGACCCAACTGGTAAGAGTCCCATACAGACGAACAATAAGACTGGACGATCTAACGTATTGTAAGCTATTTTCTTTGTTGAAGGACTGCATCGCTTCAGGATTCTACCAACAAACCGCAATCTAGAGTTCGCCTTACCCGTTACTTGTGTAATCTGATCATTCCATTTGAGATCATTTAGAATAGTCACACCCAGTTACTTGACTGATGATACCGCCTCCTAAGACTGATCATTTATTTATTCTCATACTTTAATTGGGATTTTCGCCTTGTTATACGCAGTAGATTACACTTACTAATATTGAGAGGTAACTGCCAGTCATTACACCACGCATTTATTTTCTGCAAATACTCATCGATTTGTTCACAAGTTTCGCGTGATACTACTTTTCTGTAGACTACAGCATCATCGGCAAACAGTCTAAGGCCGCTGTCAGTACCATCAACCAGATGGATTATCTAGACCATCACACAGGAATTACAAACTGCATCAAGATCCACTGCAAGTACTATGACAGATTGCAGGTGAGGAAGCTTTCATTTCATGGTCGAGCGGCTGCTCATAAGACACACATCGGGCCTATAAATGCCAAACAACGCCTCACTTGGTGTAACGAGCGTAAACATTGGATGATTGAACAGTGGAAAAACGTTTTGCGGAGTGACGAATCACGGTACACAATGTGGCGAACCGATGGCAGGGTGTGGTTATGACGAATGCCCGGTGAACGTCATCTGCCAGCGTGTGTAGTGTCAACAGTAAAAGTCTGAGGCTATGGTGTTATGATGTGGTCGTGATTTTCATGGAGGGGGCTTGCACCCCTTGTTGTTTTGCTAGGCACTATCACAGCACAGTTCTACATTGATGTTTTAGGCAGCTTCTTGCTTCCCATTGTTGAAGAACAATTTGGGGATGGCGATTGCATCTTTCAGCACGACTGAGCACCTGTTCATAATGCACGGCCTGTAGTGGAGTGGTTACACGACAATAACATCACTGTAATGGACTGCCCTGCACAGAGTCCTGACATGAATCCTGTAGAACACCTTTGGGATGTTTTAGAACGCCGACTTCGCGCCAGGCCTCACCGACCGACATCGATACCTCTCCTCAGTGCAGCACTCTGAGAAGAATGTGCAGACATTCCCCAAGAAACCTTCCAGCACCTGACTGAAAGTTTGTCTGCGAGAGTGGAAGCCGTCATCAAGGCTAAGTGAGGGCCAACACCATATTGAATTCCAGCATTACCGATGGAGGGCGCTACGAACTTGTAGGTCATTTTCAGCCAGGTGTCCTGATACTATTGATCACATAGTGTTTATTACGTATAATTTATAACATGCTTACTGCACTGAAGGTAATGTAATATACGTGGATTCCCGATTAGATATAAGAGACGACCCATGTTTACAGTACTGAAGGTAATGTAATATATGTAGATCCCCGATTAGATGTAAGAGACGATCTGATCGTCTAATATTACTAGCGGAATAAATCTTAACATATAAAGAAATGAAACCTGTGTTCACAGTGAAATAGCGAGTTACTGCGTGAGAAGTAACTCACGCGAAAACGAATCACCGCATCATGCGCCAGTACTAGAGCACTTAGTGGATTCTTCTTTTCCCTAGAGTGTGTCACATATAGCAGTGGATCCGCTTTCTCGTGATATGGCAACTTTTATTTTAATTTAGCTTTGTCGCTGGATTCCCTCCCTAAAGATGTGGGGCTTTAATGTCGCTTCGCTGTTGCTACCCCGCAAGGGCTTGTAAATTACTTTCATGAGCATCCAGAAAGTACATGAATCTTGATATTCGCGATCTACATTCCAGTTGTACACGTTTCAGCTCGTGTCAACTGAAGAATAAAGACCTATTCTATACTTCATGAAGAGTAAGGAAACAACGGTGGAGGTTCAGACTTTTGAGCAATAAAGTGTATTAAAACTATGTTGTTTGACACAGTCAACATCTTTTATGAAGAACACCTACTTCTCACATTTCAGAGCCTAAATCTCCTCAAATTCCATTTCATGTTAACTGCTGTTCAGAGACTATTTATTCTGTTAATTCAAAGCACTGTTTGCTGCTCGCCTAGGAGTGGTAGATTTTCAATACTTCATTTGCAACCAAACGGAAAAGACATTTCAAGTATCGCTGTTCACACGAATATTTACTCCTAACTTTTTTATAATCGCGCTTTCTTAAAGCATTTTTCTCTATATCACTGGAAAGTGTCGGTATACAGCCATCCGGTTGCGGATAACATGGCAACGAACTTCACCGTGGTGTTCAGTGCTGACCTGTTTGTTGGTGACATTCGTTGTTGGCGAAAAGCTTTTATCGAAGGAACGATGTGGCATTTTCGGGGTTGCTTACAAGGCCTCCGTTGCGTCCAGAGCGTACAGCGAAACCAAACGGATGCCCCTATAACACCAGTGCCTCTTTTTCTGCCTTCAGACAGTTCCCTGCCTGCATACTAAAATGTTAGTAACTTCTGCAGTTGACATCACTTCGCCCCTGTAATATTTCCCTCAGATAATCTATACTGCGAGTATATTTGACTTTAATTTTACTTTCATGTCTTATTAAGTACAGCCGTTAAGATTGCTCCAATGAAACCCTGAGTCGTTCCTACTCTCGGTCTGTCTCTTCTGTTGTCTCCATACCTTCATAAAATCCGTTACATGCATTGTAATTTGGTACATCGTCATTACATCTTAACTAAAATATAGTGCTGTATTTTCAGTACTATGACTTTCACTTAACTACACGATAATCTACAAAGTCTTCCTGTTTCTTATTTCAAAATTCATGTTTCTCAAAAAATCTTGAAAGGTATTGAAGATATCTTTACCAAACATTCTACAACCTAATTTTACATCAAAGACATGTATTCCCAAAATTTACTCTTTGTATATCTTTTACCTACTAGATGCGAAATTACGAAAGAAAATCGTTGTATGTGGAAACTGCTTATTGGAAATCACTCAAACTTAGTATATCTTTCATTGCATCATTCTATACTTGCCTGTGAGAAATACAAAATTATAACAACATTAAGTTTTTGCACTACAAAATTGTGCAACTCATTGTCTGCTACAAGCACACGCACAAAAGGCGCTCGAATTGACATTTGTGGCTCGGTAGAGTAGGGGAAGCCCCTCTCATCCGCTCACTCACCACTGTTAACTACGCAGTAAAAGCTCTTGCTTCCCCACGACGCCACAGTCATCATTAAACGTAAGAGATAAATCGATGTGAGCTATTTGTCAATGAATCGTGTAAACTTTGTTATATGTTTTATCGTATTTTAACTGTTTGTGCATCGTATTCTCTGAGGCGGAATTTTGTGGGACAGACGGGTAAACGAGAGTCGGAAACCACCTAAAATCCATACTCAGAATAGCCTGACAACTGTCGTCAACCCTACGTAACAAACTTGTTTTCGAATGGATGGGACATGGGCTCCTATTCAAAATATTACGTACTGACTTGGGATCCCGCTCAAAATATTATGTAATTACTCCCCTCTGCAACTCCTAGAAGTTAGTAACAGGAATTTCAGAAAACCCTGTATATATTAAGGGCGCCTATCCCTTTTTCATTTATTAATAATAGACATAACCTTTAACTGTGACCCTGAAAAGGGGTCAGGTACATACATGGCGGAAGAGTCGAGTGATTGTCTTCCTGAAACCTGGCAAAGAAGGAAATGATACAAAGAATTTTAGACCAGTTGCACTACTTCGTCATCTTTACAAATTGCTGTAAAGACTGATTTTAAACCGCCTAGCAACTGCAATAGACCCCTCACTTATATATCAGCAATCTCGATTTCGTCCACGTTAAAGCTGTACTGCACAACTGCTAAATCTCACACAGTTTGTAGAACATGGCTTTGCAGCTCGGTGACAGGAGTGGTATTTCTCGACTTATCAGCGGCGTATGATACGGTCAAACACCAGCTACTACTAGTCAACGTCTACAGTCTGACCAAATTCATCGCTCCCTTCCGCAGAATCACAGGTTCTTCGTCGACTTTCAAGGACAGCGTACTCGATGGAGACTACAGAAGAATGGCCTCACGCACGGAAGTGTTTTGGTTCCAGTTCTGTTTAATATATTCACGAACCACCAACCTATAGCCCCAAACACCAGGAGCTTCTTATATGCTGACGATCTCGCTCTAGCCGCCCAGAGAACAGATTTTTAATCAGTGGAGAACAACGTCACGAATGCCTTGGAAAATCTGTCTAGATACTACAACACAAACCAGCTTAAACCAAACCCTTCAAAGACGCAAGTGTGCGCTTTTCATTTGAGAAACAAGGAAGCTACTTGGAAGTTGAAAATAGTATGGTCAGGGGTCGAACCGGAACGCTACGAGACTACAAAATACCTAGGCCTGACACTTAACAGATCTCTCACTTTCAAAAGCACAGCATGAAATGCAAATTGAAAGTTTCCCCGAGGAACAATCTCCTACGGAAACTGGATGGGTCACAGTGGGGTAGTCAACCTGAAACAATCCGAACATCTGCCATGGCACTATGCTATTCTGCAGCAAAGTATGCCTGTCCTGTTTTATATAATTCAACTCATGACAAACACGTGGATGTAGCTCTCAACGAAACCTGCAGAATTATAACAGGTAGCTCGAAATCCACTCCACTCGAATGGCATTACCATCTCGCAGGAATATCGCCAACATCTGTTAGCAGAGAGATAGCTGCGAAGAAGCAAAGAAGAGGCAGTGGAACAGGAAATTACCCATCCTCGGATCATCATGGGGTCGCGGGTTCGATTCCCGGCTAGGTTGGGGATTTTCTCTGCCTGGGGACTGGGTGCTTGTATTGTCTTTATCATTTCATTATCATTGTCATTCGTGACAGTGACTCGATTGGACTACGGAAAAATTTAGATTGTGTAAAAACTGGAACTTTGAACAGGCGCTGATGACCATACAGTTGAGCGCCCCACAAACCAAACATCATCATCATCAACCCATCCTCTGTATGGGCATGAACCGCATCCGCAACGACTGAAGTCAAGGAAGAGTTTCCTTAGGAAATGAAACGAACTTAGAACCACTGCTGAAAAAGCTAGTTTACAACTATGGAGGGCTGCGACCTACCTTCCCCCTGGTTGGAAAAGAGCTGTTGAAGCTTTACCTCCAGGTAATGACGGGAAATGGACAACTAGGAAGTCCCTGAATAGACTGAGATCCGGAGTTGGAAGATCGAAAGTTAACTTGGCAAGACGCGGATACACTGATCCAAATGACATTCGGTGAGACTGTTGAGAAGAACAGACAGTTCGGCACATACTTCGGTGTCGATTGTGCCCTGTCACCTGCACAGAAGATGATCTTCAACAAACGACAGAAAATGAACTGGGAGAGGCCCAGTTTCGGTCAAAAGTAATTTAATCATAACTGCGTAAAATGTGTGTATATGTACCTGTGTGTTTCTGAGACAAGAATAATAATAATTTATTAATAAGAGTTTTCGATGGTGTTCCACAGTAATTCAGTACTTTTTAAGGTAGTAAACCCCCATTTGACTGTATATTACTATATTTATGTTCTATACTATCTAGATCATCATTGCTGCACTCTCCAGTTTTTATGTTCCTGTGTCCATTACAGTCTTTTCACCTCATTTTGTTCGTGTAAGGAAGATTTCTTGGAAGGTATGTATCTAATTAAACCTAGTTCACAAAGACGTCGTTGCCCTGCTCAGACAGATATTGCAGCTGCTAACAGGCTATTTGCTTCCTCGCGAATTTCAGGTGCAGTTCGTGTCCTCTGACGTTTATTCCGCATACATATGAACTGATAGCCCCTGTATGATGTTACTCGGGGTCTTTAAGATCGTGAAACGCTAAAAATGGCACCAGTTTGTTTGAATCGCTGCATTATAAATACCGCTACACAAGTTTTGTTAATACTGTTCCACTTTAATAGCCTTCCTGAAGTAGAGATCCAATTACAGCGCGTTTCTCAATTCTAACCACCTACTTCCGTCATATTAGGTGGTGTTATGGTATAAACCTGTTCAGATACACAAACCCTCTGTTAGATCTCGCAATGTACTATACATTAAAGCAAAATGATTGCTACGCATACAGCTGAATTCCGATGGATCCGTCTTTGGTAAAGGCACACTGTGTTGTTGATAGTCATCTATATGAACGACCAGTCCGATGCACAACAGAGGCGCTCAGTCTTTACGTGTTCATAACTATTTATCATCAGGACGGGGATAAAATTGAATATTGATTTTGAAATCCCTGTTTTAACCACAAATCCATAGTTATGACATATGATCAAAAACTTGTGACGTCTGGTGTAATTGCACAAAGCCCGCATCTCGTGGTCGTGCGGTAGCGTTCTCGCTTCCCGCGCACGGGTTCCCGGGTTCGATTCCCGGCGGGGTCAGGGATTTTCTCTGCCTCGTGATGGCTGGGTGTTGTGTGCTGTCCTTAGGTTAGTTAGGTTTAAGTAGTTCTAAGTTCTAGGGGACTTATGACCACATCAGTTGAGTCCCATAGTGCTCAGAGCCATTTGAACCATTTTTGCAATTGCACAAACATACCCATTCACCGC
The DNA here is from genome assembly GCF_023898315.1 of Schistocerca nitens. NCBI lineage: Eukaryota > Metazoa > Arthropoda > Insecta > Orthoptera > Acrididae > Schistocerca > Schistocerca nitens. The sequence continues at coordinate 237,281,446 of NC_064622.1, read as the reverse complement.
TAATGACCTTTGTTGTGTCATGAACGGTGCTCGTATTGGGCATTTGTTATGTGAGTTAAAAGATTGGAGTGATCCTCTATCCACCAATACGCGTCGTTTTCCTGTATATCTTGTAGTTTTTCCCTAACTGTCTTCTGAAAACACCACGGTACTTACGAATAAAACCGTGTTTTGTACTATAGCTCGCAGATACCAGGAAAAGACTTTCTAATGGCGTTCAATATATTAAAACTCTCGTTTTGTTTATTTATTTTTGTAAGAAAGGAAATGAAATGATTGTGTGGCATTGTTGGTTGAGAGGCCCCATCCGGGGAAGTTCGGCCGCCGGGTGGAAGATTTATTTGAGGTGACGCTACATTGGGCGGATTGCGTGCCTATGATAATAAAATGAGGATGAGGACAGCACAAGACCCAGTCCGCGAGTGGAGAAAATCTCCAGGCCAGCCGGGAAACGAACCGGGTCTACTACGCCGGAGGCAAGCACGGTAGCACTCAGGTAAGCAGGCGGCCTGTCTTTCTAAAATAATTAATCTACAAGTGTAGACCAACTAGCACTGCTGCTATGCATAGCAGTTCATTTTCCACAGAGGGACTTCATGACGCAGTGGTTAGATTTATCGGCTGAAATTGTTTCGTAAATTGCTCGAGTTTTGCGGGATAAAAGTGGGCGACCGACTGTGAGGGATATCACTCCGAATATTTGCCAATAAGATTTCGAAAGGGAGTTCCTTCAGTGCCTCGTACGAAACGGACCTTAGATTTAGGAAGATGGTGCTATGAACCGTAGCGTAAACGAATGGCTGGGACTAAAGGACTTGCTCCTGTACGTACTTCGCATACTTCTCCCAGACTTATTAAAAACATTATTTCACGCCGGAAAATGCGAGAGCTGGCTCGCGAAGGAATGCTGCGCTTCGACGCCGACCGACCGGGAGCGGGGGAGTAACGGCACATGCGCAGTGTGACGGACCTGCGGGCATATTGCCCCCTGAAGCAAATACCGGCGGAGTCTGCAGGTAGAGCGAGGGCAGCGCCGCCGGCGACCGGCCTTCGCCGTTTCATTACCGGCCGGCGACCGGTCCGTCCGGGCTTAATTAAAACTATCCGTCTCGGCCGGAAGCGGGAAGCGGGAAGCGGCGAGCGGCAGGTGGCAGCGCACGCAGAGGTGCGACTCGCTGCTTCGGGACTTCCCCGGAGCTCATTAGCGCTGAGGCAATTCCGCGCGCGGCTTGCCGGAGAAGCGGTCCTCGGCCGTCCGTTTCAAAGGTGGCGCGCCTCGACACGGAACTCGTCGTCACCGTCAAGTCCAGAAGGGAGAGAAAATAATCACGACCTCAAATGATGTTACTGCCGACGTATATGAATACAAGGTTTCAGGCATTCCGCTACTGTGCAGCGACAATAGCGTAACTTATATGTGTGGTGTCTTTCGGACACGTCCCAAAGAAGAGAAAGCACACGTGTAAATATACACGAATGGAAAAAAATCGTAACACCCTAAAATCATTAATGCAGAGTAATAAAATTTCGGAATACATTTGCCTGGGTAACATATTTCAGTAATTGCCATTGCAAGACCATAGGTCAATATAAGCGCGAGATGAGGCAATGGAAACGTGAAATGCTGGTGCATTTACAACCGGTGTAATCGGCAGAATGTTGAATGCAAGCACGGAAACGTGCATACACGTATTATACACGTGCCATACGTCACTTTGTGAGGTGGAGTTCCACGCCTGATGCACTTGGTCCGTCAATACGGGAACGATTGATTAATGCTCTTTGTAGAAGATGCCGGAGTTGTCCTTCGATGAAGTCCAATATGTGCCCCAATGGAGACAGATTTTGTGATTGAGCAAGACAAGGCAAGAGATGTCCTGTTGGAAAATGCTCCTTGGAATGATTTTCGTGAATGGCAGCACAACAGTTCGAATCACCAAAAAATGGTTCAAATAGCTCTGAGCACTATGGGACTTAACTTCTGAGGTCATCAATCCCCTAGAACTTAGAACTACTTAAACCTAACTAAGGACATCACACACATCCATGCCCGATGCAGGATTCGAACCTGCGACCGTAGCGGCCGCGCGGCTCCAGGCTGAAGAGCCTACAACCGCTCGGCCACTCCGGCCTGCTCGAATCACCAGATTGACGTACAGCTTTTAAGTCACAGTGCGTAGGTGTAAGGTGGCTATCATTTCGCACCATCCAAGCACCCATTCACATACTTTTCCGTGACCTACAAATACAATTAGGTATCATGTGATAGGCATTACATCGTATATATGAATATAAAAAGTGGTCTGTCATTGTCACGTACGCCTTGTAATTAATTGCTAACGCTTATTGCATGAAAGGTGACGGAGTGTCTTTATTATCATATTAGTGCAGGTTGGAACGACAGTGAAAATGTAACGGTCAGGCGGAATTCAAGCCCTGAGTGGAAGTCACACAGAGGTGTGTTGGTCCTGCTTAAACACAGGAAGTAGCGAGACGGACTTTCGGACACCAGCGCTCTGGGGCACAACAGAGTCGCGACCGGCCAGTTTTGTAGCCAGATGGGAAGAATTATAACTTCACAAACTATGAAAATCTTGGACGGAGCTGAGAGGAACGAGGAAGTGTCACCTCAGAAACCACGTAGGTTGGGTTATTTTCAAGGATTACTCAGAAGCGTGCCATTGTACAAGTATAGGCTTTCTGGCAAACTTTCCGCGCTAGACGACAAAAGACTAAAATTTGGTTAGTCGGCTTTTCAAAGAATCTGTAGAGAGGGAGAATATTCCATGTTTTCCGGAATATGATTCGTTTTCAGAATTACGAGGGTGGGAAGCCGAGCCTTGCTGGGAGGCCAGCGCTGGAGAGACGAACTCTTCCGTTGTGAGCGCCCTTGTGTGACGGTCGCAGCGTATCAGCTTTTGTTGGTACAGACAGACTTTGCTCTCAGTAGAGTTTACAGTTAGAACAGATTTTTCTTTTCTTTTGGTCATCAGTCTACTGACTGGTTTGATGCGGACCGCGACTAATTCCTTTTCTGTGCTAACCTCTTCATCTCAGAGTAGCACTTGCAACCTACGTCCTCAATTATTTGCTTGACGTTTTTTAATCTCTGCCTTCCTCTACGGTTTTTGCCCTCTACGGCTCCCTCTAGTACCATGGAAGTCATTCCCTCATGTCTTAGCAGATGTCCTATCATCCTGTCCCTTCTCCTTATCAGTGTTTTCCACATATTCCTTTCCTCTCCGATTCTGCGTAGAACCTCCTCATTCCTTACCTTATCGGTCCGCCTAATTTTCAACATTCGTCTATAGCACCACATCTCAAATGCTTCGATTCTCTTCTGTTCCGGTTTTCCCACAGTCTATGTTTCACTACCATACAATGCTGTACTCCAGACGTACATCCTCAGAAATTTCTTCCTCAAATTAAGGCCGGTATTTGACATTAGTAGACTTCTCTTGGCCATAAATGCCTTTTTTTGCCATAGCGAGTCTGCTTTTGATGTCCTCCTTGCTCCGTCCGTCATTGGTTATTTTACTGCCTAGGTAGCAGACTTCCTTAACTTCATTGACTTCGTGACCATCAAACCTGATGTTAAGTTTCTCGCTGTTCTCATTTCTACTACTTCTCATTACCTTCGTCTTTCTCCGATTTACTCTCAAACCATACTGTGTACTCATTAGACTATTCATTTCGTTCAGCAGATCATTTAATTCTTCTTCACTTTCAATCAGGATAGCAATGTCATCGGCGAATAGTATCATTGATATCCGTTCACCTTGTATTTTAATTTCACTCATGAACCTTTCTTTTATTTCCATCATTGCTTCCTCGATGTACAGATTGAAGAGTAGGGGCGAAAGGCTACAGCCTTGTCTTACACCCGTCTTAATTCGAGCACTTCGTTCTTGATCGTCCACTCTTATTATTCCCTCTTGGTTGTTGTACATATTGTATATGACCCGTCTCTCCCTATAGCTTACCCCTACTTTTTTCAGAATCTCGAACAGCTTGCACCATTTTATATTGTCGAACGCTATTTCCAGGTCGACAAATCCTATGAAAGTGTCTTGATTTTTCTTTAGCCTTGCTTCCATTATTAGCTGTAACGTCAGAATTGCCTCTCTCGTCCCTTAACTTTACCTAAAGCCAAACTGATCGTCACCTAGCGCTTTCTCAATATTCTTTTCCATTCTTCTGTATATTATTCTTGTAAGCAGCTTCGATGCATGAGCTGTTAAGCTGATTGTGCGATAATTCTCGCATTTGTCAGCTCTTGCCGTCTTCGGAATAGTGTGGATGATGCTTTTCCGAAAGTCAAATGGTATATCGCCAGACTCATATATTCTACACACAAACGTGAATAGTCGTTTTGTTGCCACCCTTCCCCAATGATTTTAGAAATTCTGATGGAATGTTATCCATCCCTTCTGCCTTATTTGATCGTAAGTCCTCCAAAGCTCTTTTAAATTCCGATTCTAATACTGGATCCCCTATCTCTTCTAAATCGACTCCTGTTTCTTCTTCTATCACATCAGACAAATCTTCACCCTCATAGAGGCTTTCAATGTATTCTTTCCACCTATCTGCTCTCTCCTCTGCATTTAACAGTGGAATTCCCGTTGCACTCTTAATGTTACCACCGTTGCTTTTAATGTCACCAAAGGTTGTTTTGACTTTCCTGTATGCTGAGTCTGTCCTTCCGACAATCATATCATTTTCTATATCTTCACATTTTTCCTGCAGCCATTTCGTCTTAGCTTCCCTGCACTTCCTATTTATTTCATTTCTCAGCGACTTGTATTTCTGTATTCCTGATTTTCCCGGAACATGTTTGTACTTCCTCCTTTCATCAATCATCTGAAGTATTTCTTCTGTTACCCATGGTTTCCTCGCAGCTACCTTCTTTGTACCTATGTTTTCCTACCCAACTTCTGGGATGGCCCTTTTTAGAGATGTCCATTCCTCTTCAACTGTACTGCCTACTGCGCTATTCCTTATTGCTGTATCTATAGCGTAAGAGAACTTCAAACGTATCTCGTCATTCCGTAGTACTTCCGTATCCCACTTCTTTGCGTATTGATTCTTCCTGACTAATGTCTTGAACTTCAGCCTACTCTTCATCACTACTATATTGTGATGTGAGTCTACATCTGCTCCTGAGTACGCCGTACAATCCAGTATCTGATTTCGGAATCTCTGTCTGACCACGATGTAATCTAATTGAAAACTTCCCGTCCTCTCCCGGCCTTTTCCATGTATACCTCCTCCTCTTGTGATTCTTGAACAGGGTATTCGCTATTACTAGCTGAAACTTGTTACAGAACTCAATTAGTCTTTCTCCTCTTTCATTCCTCGTCCCAAGCCCATATTCTCCTGTAACCTTTTCTTCTACTCCTTCCCCTACAACTGCATTCCAGTCGCCCACGACTATTAGATTTTCGTCCCCCTTTACATACTGCATTACCCTTTCGATATCCTCATACAGTTTCTCTATCTGTTCATCTTCAGCTTGCGACGTCGGCATGTACACCTGAACTATCGTTGTCGTTGTTGGTCTGCTGTCGATTCTGATTAGAACAACCCGGTCATTGAACTACTTACAGTAACACACCCTCTGCCCTACCTTCCTATTCATAACTAATTCTACACCTGTTATACCATTTTCTACTGCTGTTGATATTACCCGATGCTCATCTGACCAGAAGTCCTTGTCTTCCTTCCACTTCACTTCACTAACCCCTACTATATCTAGATTGAGCCTTTGCATTTTCCTTTTCAGATTTTCTAGTTTCCCTACCACGTTCAAGCTTCTGACATTCCACGCCCCGACTCGTAGAACGTTATCCTTTCGTTGATTATTCAATCTTTTTCTCATGGTAACCTCCCCCTTGGCAGTCCCCTCCCGGAGATCCGAATGGGGGACTATTCCGGAATTTTTTGCCAATGGAGAGATCATCATGACACTTATAGAATTACAGGCCACATGTCCTGAGGATACATGTTACGTGTCTTTAATGCAATGGTTTCCATTGCTTTCTGCATCCTCAAGTCGTTGATCATTGCTGATTCTTCCGCCTTTAGGGGCAATTTCCCACCCCTAGGACAAGAGAGTGCCCTGAACCTCTATCCGCTCCTCCGCCCTCTTTGACAAGGCCGTTGGCAGAATGAGGCTGACTTCTTACGCCGGAAGTCTTCGGCCGCCAATGCTGATTATTTATCAAAATGTAGGCAGTGGCGGGGATCTAACCCGGGACCGAAGACGTTTTGATCATGAATCAAAGACGCTACCCCTATACCACGGGGTGCGTACAGTTAGGAACTGTATTGTTGCGAACCTATACGATTCTGGACTTCACCTCCGGGTTGGAAGTCGTCGTGGAGTACGCAGCGTTCGGTAATTACTGAGCACTTCCTCTGCTTATACTTACGTTCAGATGTTATCTGAACTCCGCCCTTGAGGTTGGGAGTTCACCTTTCTCGTATGTAGAACACACAGAGGAGAAGCCACTATCAGAGTATATTAGTCACAGGACCGCCTTCTGCCCTCCTAGTGTTTCAAAGAGTTTATTTGTGGTTGGACTTCTTCCATCGTCGCAGACGAGTAAGAGAACCATCGCTTCGACGCACCGGACGCAGTACTTACGGTGATATAACAAATTGCTTCCGCTTATTAGGGCTACAAAAACTGAACAGCTCTGATCACGTTAGTTTATTTCCACAGAGGTTCCACACCACCGTAGATCGTCTTTGAAAGTAGTGTCTTCTAGTGTTTGGTACGTAGGTGATGTCAGTCATTTCGCGTTATTGGTATTAGACCGCGCAGTCATAATAGGGGGCAGAGTTGGGCAACTGATCAGTAAATTTTCTTAGGAAATGTAAACTTTGTAAAACCAAAGTTTTTTTAATCTGCAATAAATATATAAGCAGGAACAATGTTTATCATTTCATTTGGTAGGATTAGTTGCCTTCATCATTCATTTATGTTTAGATTGTAATTTGTAGAATGAAGAGATCCTAAGATCTGCTTCTGGGGATGATCAGATTGGGCCAAATCTTCATTTTAGCGTTTATTATTTTCCGTTGCGTAGATTAATTTTACACCCGCCAGGAGTAGCATCTTGGATAGGACAATTAGGAGAAGGTCCTGCTCTCCTATGAAATCGCACCCCAGGCGATAACTACACGTGCAGGTCAAGTGTGTCTAGCACGCAGACCAGGATGGTTGCAGGCTCACAACTGGCCTTTTTCTAACGGCCTACAACGGCACCGAAGCAGAACTGGCTTTCAACAGAAAACACAACAGACCTCCAGCCTGCTCTCCAATGAGCTGGCGCTTGACACCATTGAAGTCACGAATGGCAGTTGTTTGGAATCAATGGAATACAACGTATAGGGCACGTGGCTCGGAGCTGTCCTTGAAGTAACAGTCGTAGTGTCACTGAGCAGACAACCTGCTGAAATTGATGCTGCGGATGCAGTACGTTGCACCAGAGCCATACGCTGAACTCGATGGTCTCCCCTCTCGGTAGAGCCACGTGGCCATCCAGAGCCAGGTCTTCTTGCGACCGGACTTGCTTGTGAACGTCGCTGCCAACGCCCATATAAAGTGGTTACATTCGTGCCACGTCTTTCTGCAATATCGCATAAGGAAATCACATGACAATATTAAGACTCAGTGAGTGCTGATAATGGCGTCTTTGCTCCCTTAAAAGCATTCTCGACAAACACCAACTCATCAGTTTCTAACGCTCACGACTGTTAGAGCGTGTATTTTAAGCAAACCTGCTTTGCGTTCTAGTACTGGCGCAACTAGCGCCATTCTTATGCGGCTGACGCAAAATTTGAATTGACATCATCTTTCAGATGTAGAAACACGGCTTCCAACTTTCGTCTGTGTTGCACAACTCCTGCTTGATGTTGCGATTTCTTTTCCGTTGCCTAGACAGAAATTTATGATCACTCAATGCGGATACGCTCTTGGTCTGATCTCTTGTGGGAATCAACGTTAGGCTGCGACGAATGAGGGTAATGGACAGGGGACGCTACTTATGTAGTGTGCAACAAGTCGGGTATTTGGGTTGTACAGGAAGCCTGCTCAGATAACCGAAGTGAATCAGGATTTTGCTCTCGACTATGTCCCATGAACGTTCGATAGTACTGATATTGAACGATTCAGGTGGCCAAATCATTCGCTCGAACTGTCCTAGATGAACTTCAAATCGGTCGCAAGCAATTGTCGCCCGTCGACAAGGCTCACTGTGTAATATTTCTGGTTTATTCAGCCATCATATTAGGCTCCAGAAAGCTATTCCCAGGGCAGTGGAGAAGCAAGAAGCATAGAGATGATGCAATGTGGGATGAGGTACCGGTGACAGATGTTAGATTCGGTACCATTCCCTTGAGAAAGACCGGCTTGCATGATGCTGCTGCTCTGTGATTGGCTGTTGTGTTCGGCGGTAGGGCGCCAAAACGTTAAACTTTAGTTGCTATTATTAATTAAACCTGTTATCCAAATTACTTAATTTCTTTAAATAAACATCTCTCGACAGCCAGCTATCAATCAGTCATTTCAAAATTATTAAAATCAAAGTATTACTAAAACAAAAGACTGACGATATTATTGCCGATGCACTTCGGTGGCGTTCGGGTCACGCCTAGCTGGCTTGGCGCGCTAAGTGTCTCAGGCAGTCCAGCTCTCCAGTTCTGGCCGTTCCAGTAGACAGACATGTTGTCTGTTATAGCAGTATTCGTTTCATGCAATTTTATTATCCAGTTCTGACGGTTCCAGTAGACAGACATGTTGTCTGTGGCAGGATGTATTTCATGTTATTTTAGCCAGATATAGTGACTGTTGGAAGATATGTTCAATACGTTGTGGTCAAGAATAGTTTCTCATGTGTATATCAATAAAAACGCGAGTGGCGTCCACAATGTGTTATAGTTTATTCGTAGCAGCAGTTCCTTGCGAAATTAATTTCAGCCTCAAGAAAAAGAATCCACTACCTGCGTGCTGTTTTCTGCGCTGGGGACATCATCATGAAGACAGCAGGTTAGTGAAGTGTACAAGAACTTACGTATTCCACAGAAGGCACTGGAAACAACTAGGCACCTCACGTGTACTGTTTTGGTTGGCAGGAGGGCCAACACCGTGTTAATAGAGAAGACCGAAAGGCACGCGTTTTAGCTCACGCAGGCTGGCGTGAGGTCTGGAAGAGGACAAGGAAATTAGAATAAAAAAAAAAAAAAACCGACGTAGCTGGTGGAATACTTAACTTTAATCCATCAATGAAGAACGTCGGTCTTGACGGCACATGAATCAATATCAATAGTAACTGATAATGGCGCCTTTCTAGGTCGTAGCAAATGACGTAGCTGAAGGCTATGCTAAACTATCGTCTCGGCAAATGAGAGCGTATTTTGTCAGTGAACCATCGCTAGCAAAGTCGGTTGTACAACTGGGGGCGAGTGCTAGGAAGTCTCTCTAGACCTGCCGTGTGGCGGCGCTCGGTCTGCAATCACTGATACTGGCGACACGCGGGTCCGACGTATACTAACGCACCGCGGCCGATTTAAAAGCTACCACCTAGCAAGTGTGGTGTCTGGCGGTGACACCACATGTACTGCATGCACAGTACAAATGTGCTCAGTGACACGTCATCTGCAGTAGACAAAGGAGGTAAAAAGGATGCAAGTATTAACACTATCTCACTTTTATTCCTTTTTTCTTGCCGTAACTGTCATTCATAAATACTCCATCGTTGTCTCCAAGTAGACGAACAAAACCATTTTCAGTAAATGATTGGTACAGTTCGACCATAAAAGTAAGTCAATTCCATGTAAACACAGCCCACTCCGTTGTGGAGCCAGCAGCTCGGACGTGCCTTATTGACAACTTGAGTCCGTCACTTCCTGATGTCTGCGCCATACTCGTAGCCTACCATCAGCTCTTACCAAGTGAAATCTGGACTCGTTTGACGAGGCCACAGATTTCAATCGCCTAGGGTCCAGCCGATACGGTCACAATACAAGGAGGGGCGCTGATGTCGTCTTGTTGGCACAGAATGTGTTATGTACTCGATACCACTGCCTTCTTTATATGTGCGTATCGTCAGATTTCGCCTCACTGGACTAACGGATAAGTTCGTCGTACGTACCACATTGATATCTGTGGTTATTTAATGCAGTGTTGCTAGTGAATTAGCGCTAACAACGCTAGGAAGACGACGCTGCTCTCCGTCGGCCACAGCGTTGTCGTTGGTGAGAGGTAATGCCCGAAATTTAGTATTCTCGGCACACTCTTGACACTATGGATCTTGGAATAATGTAACGAAGTAGAACGCCCTGTTCCTCTAGCTCCAACTACCATTCCGTGTTCAGAGTGTTTTAATTCCCGTCTTGCGGCCATAATCACATTGGATACTTTTCCACACGATTCTCTTGAGTACATGTGACATCTCTTCCAATGCGCTGTTTCTCTATACCTTGTGTACGCGATACCACTGTATTCTTTATAGATGTGCATCGCTATCCCATGACATCTCACTGTAACATTAGGTATGCATGAACGTTGGCGACCATAGCTCAGATCCTGTTGCCTTGCAAATGAAAGTGTAGCCTCAGGATGTGATTTTTCAGCTTGACTGTAAGTTAAGAAATGGAGTATTGCGAAAAGGAAGGATGAAATTGTAAATGTAGCAGCAGAGTCATGTCTCTTGAACACTGAAGTTACTTCACTTTGTCTTTCAAGCACATAATAGAACGTAATACTACACCGCATTGGAATCGTGTCCTTCTCCTCGATTTTACACGACTCTGATTGACAGAACGGCGCAATGGGAACTTTTAGAACTGCCGGGCGAGATGTCACAATACGGAGCTAATGTCACGAAGTTGCGTTAATTCTATGTATAAACAATGGATACTTCCAAAATATAACTGCACTCAGTCATTCAAAAATAAATGTGGAAATAATGTATTTCAATTAATCCAAGTTCCTTTTTAACCGTAAAGTCAAAAGCAGCTGTAACATATTCGTAATGAAGTGAAGTTCATATAGTCTAACAATAAGGAAAATAATATCTATGATGATATTTTCTGAAAATTTCGCATCGAAGTATACCTGACTTTTCACTAGTTCTTTTGCGATTAGCTAAAGGTAACGTGAATGGAATCTTTGTTCGAATTTATGTTGAATACTCTGGAATAAAGAAGTATTAAATGATTTTTATGTGTAGTAGTATGAATGCGTCCGTGGCCGAAGGGATTGGTCCGCCTGCTTAGTTGGGTGTAACAATCTGGCCTCCCATGCAAGCGAGCCCGGGCTCGATTCCCGGCCTGGTTGGAGATTAACTCCACTCGGAGACTGGGTGTTGTGTTGTCCTCATCATCATTTCATCAATACCGGTGCGCAAGTCGCTCAATGTGGCGTCGAATGAAATAAGACTTGGACTTGGCGGCCGAACTTTCCCGACTGGGGTGGTCTCCGGGCCATGGATGCCATAAGCTCATTTCATTTCCGTTTCAACACCGTGAATAATGACCTTCAAGCCGGCACCGTAGCTTAGCGTGTTCGGTCAGAGGGTTAGCTACCCTCTGTAACAAAGAAACTCAGTGAATGAATCAAGAAAGAATCTAAACGGATGTCATCGGACGTCCGCCCCGAAAAAATACAGCGAAAATTATAGAACAGAATGAGATTTACAAAAAATTGAAGGGTAGCGTCTTTGATTCATAATCAAAACGGCTTAGGTCCCAGGTTCGAATACCACCGCTGCTTGGATTCTGATTAATAATCAGCATTGGCGGCCGATGACTTCTGGCATAAGGAGTTTGCCAACGGCCTTGTCAAAGAGGGCGGAGGAGCGGACAGAGGTTCAGGACACTTTTGTCCTAAGGGTGGGAAACTGCCCATAAACGCGAAAGAATCAACAGTGATCAATGGCGTGAGGATGAAGAAGGCAACGGAAACCACTGCATTAAAGACACGTAACGAGTATCTGCAGGACATTCAGCACGTAAATGAAGAAGTTTCATGATGATCTCTCCAATGGAAAAAGACTCCGTAATAGTCCCCCATTTGGATCTCCGGGAGGGGACTGCCAAGAGACTTACCGTGAGAAGAAGATTGAGTAATCAACGAAATAATAACGTTCTACGAGTCGGAGCGTGGAATGTCAGAATCTTGAATGTGGTAGGGAAACTAGAAAATATGAAAAGGGAAATGCAAAACCTCAATCTAGATGTAGTAGGGGTCAGTGAAGGGAAGTGGAAAGAAGACAAGGATTTCTGGTAAGGGTTATATCAACAGCAGCAGAAAATGGTATAACGGCAGTAGGATTCTTAATGAATAGGAAGGTAGGGCAGAGAGTGTGTTACTGTGAACAGTTCAGTGCCAGGGTTGTTCTTATCAGACTCTACAGAAAATCAACATTGACAACGATAGTTCAAGTATACATGCCGACGTCGTAAGATGAAGATGAAGAGATAGAGAAAGTTTATGAGGATATTGAAAGGGTAATACAGTATGTAAAGGAGGATGATAATCTAATAGTCATGGCGGACTGGAAAACGGTTGTAGGGGAGCGAGTAGAAGAAAAGGTTACAGGAGAATAAGGGCTCTGGACCATTAATGAGAGAGGAGGAAGGCTAGTCGAGTTCTGCAATAAACTCCAGCTAGTAATAGCGAATACTCTCTCCAAGAAACATAAGAGGAGAAGGTATACTTGGAAAAGGCCTGGTGATACGGGAAGATTTCAGTTAGCTTACATCATGGTCAGACAGAGATTCCGAAATCAGATACTGGATTGTAACGCATACCCAGGAGCAGATATAGACTCAGATCACAATATGCGAGTGATGAAAAGTAGGCTGAAGTTTAAGACATTAGTCAGAAAGAATCAATACGCAAAGAAGTGGAATGTGGAAAATTCTAGGGAATAACGAGATACGGTTGAAGTTCTCTAAGGCTACAGATACAGCAATAAGGAATAGCTCAGTGGGCAGTACAGTTGAAGAGGAATGGACATCTCTAAAAAGGGCCATCACAGACGTTGGGAAGGAAAACATATGTACAAAGAAGGTAACTGCGAAGAAACCATGGGTAACAGAAAAAATACTCCAATTGATAGATGAAAAGAGGAAGTAAAGGAATGTTCTCGGAAACTCTGGAATAGATAAATAATAGTGGCTGAGGAATTAAATAAATAGGAAGTGCAGGGAAGCTAAGACGAAATTGTTGCAGGAAAAAAGTGAAGAAATCGATAATGAAATGATTGTCGGAAGGGCAGACTCAGCATACAGAAAAGTCAAAACAACATTCGGTGACATTAAAAGCAACTGAGATAACACTAACAGTGCAACGAGAACTCCACTGTTAAATGCAGAGGAGAGAGGGGTTAGGTGGAAAGACCATAGGAAGCCTCTTTGAGGGAGAAGATTTGTCTAATGTGTTGTGGCGGTTTTGCGTATCATCAACATGGACAAATGCAATGAATACGGATGATATGATATTCGATGGTATTCTGCGGTTTGAATTCACTTTGTTATTTAGCAGTTGCATTGATTTGACTTTGTAAATGATGCTGACACTATTATACACATGTATAATGCATTATTCATACTACAACTTCTCCCGGATAATTATTTTGTTCAAATTACACAAGAATTCCACCTGACGTAGTGTAATAATGTTGACTGTAAGTTGTGTTCATATCACTAAAACTACAGTTCGTACATCAGGGTTTTTATGATTTTTGTCTTCGATGGATTTAATTATTCTTAGCAAATTGATCATGAAAAGGAACCACAGAATACCACCCGCACACAACACTGACGTATGCTAGCAGAAATTTTTTTCTCCGTAATTCGTGGGTAGTTTAATTTTGGTCTCATACATCAGCAATGAAATCTTGTTCAACAATAAATACCGTCAGCACTGTTCTTAGAAAATGCAGTCTGATTCGATTAATTTTTTTCTTTTATAAATAGAGTTCAGTACCACCGGTGCACATTTATTTCTTACACATCGGAATATTGTTTGCAGTTTCAAGTAATTTAAATTTGAGGCTGAGATAACAGTTAAGATTGCGGCCAACAAAAGATAGAGAATTTCTTTTTTAATGAAGATTTTCCTTTGCTCAATAAATAATTAATCATTTAAATTGATGCCACCAAAAAAAAACTTTTAATACCGTTTTGCAAATTAGTTTAACACAAACCCTTGATATTTCGACCAGAAGTACAGACGAAGTTGCAATATAATCGTAACTAACAATGGCTGCGCTTCTTGCTGCTATGATAAGACAATTAATACAAAATTATAATTAAAAGAGGAAATGATTTTTCAATAATTATTCATAAATAGTTTGAAAGCTTTTAGCTCTATTTGTTTTTTACCAGCAAATGAACATAAGAGTACAATAATTTTACGTTAAATGTTGTTCATTCAGTACACCTCAAATCGATTCGCGTCTTGCGTCGGCGACGTACGTCAGAAGAAGACGACAAAAGGGTACAAAAGAAAAGAAAAGAATGACATAGATTAACAAAGATTGTTAGACATATATTGCCTCTGTTTTACATAATTATCATTTTTTAAAGAAATAATTACGTAATTGAATGAATATTATTGAGTTACGTAATTTTCCACACGTTCATATTTCACTCGTAATAAAAATATATATTTATGTATAATGTGGATGTTATAGTGTAAAGAGAAGAAACAGGAGTCGGTTTAGAAGAGATAGGGGATCAAGAACCAGAATTTAAAAGAGTTTTGGAGGACTTAAGACAAATAAGGTGGAAGGGATAGGTAATATTCGATCAGAATTTCTAAATTCATTGGGGGAAGTGACAGCTAAACGACTATTCACGTTGGTGAGTAGAATGAATGAGTAGCGCAGCATACCATCTGGCTTTCGGAAAAGTATCATCGACACAATTCCGAAGATAGCAAGAGCTGACTAGTGCGAAAATTATCGTACAATAAGCTTAACAGCTCATACATCCAAATTGATGACAAGAACAATATACAGAAGAATGGAAAAGGAAATTGAGGTTGCGCTAGATGAACATCAGTTTGGCTTTGGGAAAGATATAGGCACGAGAGAGGCAATTCTGATGTTGCGGTTAATAATGGAAGCAAGACTAAAGAAAAATGAAGACAAGTTCATAGGATTTGTCGACCTGGAAAAAGCGTTCGACACTGTAAAATGGCGCAAGATGTTCGAAATTCTGAAAAATTTGGGGTAAGCTATAGCGAGAGACGGGTTATATGCAATATGCACAAGAGCCAAGAGGGAACAATAAGAATCGACGACCAAGAACGAAGTGCTCGTATTATATAGGGTGTAAGACAAGGATGTAGCCTTTCGCTCCAACTGTTCAATCGGAACATCGAAGATACAATGATGGAAATAAAAGAAAGGTTCAGGAGTGGACTTGAAATTCAAGGTGAAAGGATGTCAATGATACGATTCTCCAATGACATTGCTGTCCTGAGTGAAAGTGAAGAAGAGTTACATGAACTGCAGAACGGAATGAAAGTCCAATGAGTATAAAGTACGGACTGAGTGTAATTCGAGGAAAGACGAAGGTAACGAGAAGTAGCATAAATGAGAGGAACATCGAGAAAGTTAACATCATAATTGATGTTCACGAAGTAGTTGAAGTTAAGGAATTCTTCTACATAGGCAGTAAAATAACAAATAATGAACGGTCCAAGGAGGACATCAAATGCAAGCTAGCTATGGCGAAAATGTCATTAATGGCCACGAGAAGTCTGCTAATATCAAATATTGGCCTCAATTTAAAGAAGAAGCTCCTGAGACTGTACGCCTGGAGTTCAGCACTGTATGGTAGTGAAATATTGACTGTGGGAAAACCGGAATATTGCAAAAAAATTGGTTCAAATGGCTCTGAGCACTATGGGACTCAACTGCTGAGGTCATTAGTCCCCTAGAACTTAGAACTAGTTAAACCTAACTAACCTAAGGACATCACAAACATCCATGCCCGAGGCAGGATTCGAACCTGCGACCTTAGCGGTCTCGCGGTTCCAGACTGCAGCGCCTTTAACCGCACGGCCACTTCGGCCGGCCGGAATATTGCATAATCGAAGTATTTGCGATGTGGTGCTATAGGCGAATGATGAAAATTAGAAGGAATTCTGAGGCAAGGAATGAAGAGTTTCTGCGCAGTATCGGAGAGGAATCGAATATGTGGAAAATTCTAGTAAGAAAAGGGGCTGGATGATAGGACATCTGTTAAGTCATGAGAGCTGTAGAGGGCGGAAACTATAGAGGAAGACAGAGATTGGAATACATCCAACAAATAATTGAGGACGTAGGTTACAAGTGCCACTCTGAGATGAAGAGGATAGCACAGGAGAGGAATTCATGGCGGTCCGCATCAAACCATTCAGAAGACTGATGATCAAAAGTAAGATATGAATTACACACGTTCTTATGAAGTGAGAGAACGTTTTCGGAATTATCTTTGGTGGAAATAATTTTAAACGCGGAGATATGATATTCGGTGATCTCCTCGGACATCGTTTTCTGTTCTTCAGTTCATATTAGAATTTAACTGAAATTAGATATTTATAATTTTTTTCCTCACTTGAAAGAAAAGAACCTCATATGAGGAAAGTATGATAATATGTAAAGAACTGAGACAGTTATGCTCAATTAAAAGATGAGATACCACTCATAATTTTTTATTGCTCATAGGCCTCATAGAAAGGTACAGAATCACCAATCTGGTAGAAAAAAACCCAAAATTATTGTTTTTCATAAGGAACACGTGTTGTTCCACACAGTCTCTCTCATTGAAACATATATTGAAGTATATAAACTTACGTTCGAAATTTTTTATTTTGTTAGTGAACGTTAATGAAAGTTTTTGTTCAATACATCAGCAACAAACTGTCAACTGGAAGTGTTATCTACTTAGAAACTAAATTTTTAAAAAACTTCCTGACAGATTAAAACTGTGTGCCCGACCAAGACTCGAAATCGGGACCTTTGCCTTTCGCGGGCAAGTGCTCTACCAACTGAGCTACCGAAGCACGACTCACGCCCGGTACTCACAGCTTTACTTCTGCCAGTATCTCGTCTCCTACCTTCCAAACTTTACAGAAGCTCTCCTGCGAACCTTGCAGAACTAGCACTCCTGAAAGAAAGGATATAGCGGAGACATGGCTTAGCCACAGCCTGGGGGATGTTTCCAGAATGAGATTTTCACTCTGCAGCGGAGTGTGCGCTGATATGAAACTTCGTGGCAGATTAAAACTGTGTGCCCGACCGAGACTCGGGTCCCGAGTTCGAGTCTCGGTCGGGCACACAGTTTTATTCTGCCAGGAAGTTTCATATCAGCGCACACTCCGCTGCAGAGTGAAAATCTCATTCTGTAAATTTTTAAAGTATCTGCCTCTTGCTTCCACACACGTATGTTCTCGTGAAATTCACGTCTTCCTCACACTTGACGGTGTCGAATGGTTTCACAGACTCCCAAGACATGACGATGAAGAGTTTCTGCATCCATGTGGACTCACACATACGAGTAAAACGGTTGTTTAACGTGGCTCCAGAGATAAAAACGCGAATTACTGAGTTTGAGAAAACGCGCGTCATCTTCCTCTACCTTACCATTGTCATGTTAGATAACAGCCAGTGCATCGATCAATAAAATGGATTCCTATCATCCACAAGTCACACTTTTCTTCTTGTTTACAGGATCACGTCCTCTTTTCTAGTAAGTCTTGGTGAGTCTTATGACTAAGTCCCTGTAGACAGACGTACCGTGAGTAAAGTCTGCATGATAATTAAGATTGTGCTTAAGAGCGGAATAACCTCAAATACGAAAAACAAATATATTTTTGTTCTTGTGATTTCCAGTAATAAATACTGACCAGACTTGACATATCGGAGAGACCACCAGTACCATGACGCGCAGTTTGCTATGCACCGGAGACAGGTGTGAACGGATAGAGCCTTTTTACAAAAAAGGTTTTAGCCTCATGTCATGATTGGGCGTGTAGAGTTCACAACTTGCGGAAACCAGAGTACCAAGTTCTTCTTTGTATTAAAAAAATGGTTCAAATGGCTCTGAGCACTATGGGACTTAACATTTAAGGTCATCAGAGTCCTAGAACTTAGAACTACGTAAACCTAACTAACCTAAATGCATCACACACATCCATGCCCGAGGCAGGATTGGAACCAGCGACCGTAGCAGCAGAGTGGTTCCGGACTGAAGCGTCTAGAACCGCTCGGCAATAACGGCCGGCTTTGTAATACACAAACACGGTCAACGATCAGCGCTAGCGACATATCTGTTCCCTGTCGACCAACCTATCCGCCTAGGAGGGGCAGTCAGATCAAAAAGAGAGAGATGGAAAAAGTAAAACAATTTTTTTTTCAAAAGTAATCACCATAACTCGTAGTACATTTACGGCACTATAAGACAAGAAGGTTAGTGCCCTCATGAAGAAATGTTTACGGTTACCTACAAAAACGTGGTTGTACCCAGGCGTGCAGCTCTTCGAGCGAAGCAAACGACGGCCACGAATGTATTTTTGAAGGACCCAAAAAGTGTGTAACCAACGTTGTTCGAGCACACTGCAGAAGTTGCACTGTGAAGTGGATGGCCGAGTGGTTCTGAGCGCTTCAGACTTGAACCGCGCGACCACTACGGTCGCAGGTTCGAATCCTGCCTCTGGCATGGATGTGCGTGATGTCCTTACGTTAGTTAGGTTTAAGTAGTTCTAAGTTCTAGGGGACTGATGACTTCAGATGTTAAGTCCCATAGTGTTCAGAGCCATTTGAACCATTTTTGATGTGGAAACTCAAAAGTGTTTCGTTCATTTGTTTATCCGTTATTTCTCTTGTCCTTATAAAACGTTTCCACAGAGTTTCGTTGCCCTACGTTCACTTGTTTTTCACAGGGACCCTTTCAAGTAGCGGAATTTTATATATAACCACCCTGTACTTTGTAAAACACCACTAACAGGATTACAAAACACCAAAAGTGTTACCGGATTTCCAACACGGAAATAACAATAGTGACTCACATGAACACTGAACTGATTAAAGCTATTTTATTAACTGTAAAGTACTAACATGTTCAACGCTATCCTAGCGACCTATATCTTTCAGACTAATTTGCGTGCAGTATAACTTTCGTACAGGTCCTCTAATCTCCTTTCGGTATAGCCGTCTGATACAAAACTGTTACCATAAGTTTCTACAAGAAATTCTGCGTTCCACACCAGCTGTTCATTGTGGTTTAGCGGCTGGGCACTCGCTAGTATGATGACATGTTACTTACTCCGGCTTTCTAGGGTTGATCACAAGTTCTGCGTCATGTAAGTTTGCGTTTCGTCTGTGTGTGATTAGTACAGTTCTGTCTACTGTGTTATAGTGTGCTAATTAGCTATTAGGCCCGTGGGTTAATTAGCAGAAGGTCTGTCATCTTCCCAAGGATGGATACCATGAAATCTGAACTGCAAAAGTCCGTGCGTGATGCGCAACTGAATTCACTAGAAGTGCAGAATTGGTTTCGGAATATACGAGGAATCACAGCTGACTAAGTTCACACGGTTATTATGACCCGCAACAGTACAGTTGTTTCATGAAACTGCTGAATCCTGTGTTATCGGACGCGTTGCTGATGAAGCACGGAAACGGAACTTAATTTCAGCATTGCTACAGACCAGTAAGTACTGTTTTGGTTTCCAAAGCAGATATTGAGTATGAAGTTGTTCATGTCTTTAATTTGTCACCTGAAGTAGAAGACTGCTGGCAAAAACTAGTAAAAACAAAGTATGCTGACGTAAAAGATATTAGAAATGGGCGCTGGACCTGTCAATATAAATGGCCAGTTCTTCGTGTCATGCGACCAGTGGAAATCCTTATACAAGTCAATAATCCGTCACACATCATTGTTGCAGTATACTAGGCACTCTTTTCATTCTCGTATAAGTTATTAAGTGATTTATACGTAATGAAAGTGGCATCTTTCGTCCAAACTCGTCCTAAACGTGTTTCCGTTTTAAAAACTCTTTGCAGCAAAAGAAGAAATTAACATTAGCAGACATCGCAAATGCAAATTAAGCACTTAACGGAATTTAGCCAAATCGATTCTAAGTCTAGCAAAAGTCTGACATAATTCTATACTGTGACGAGGTGTTTCCCCCGTTACTAAGAAAATGTGATATCGAACAGTTCAATCGTAAAAATCTAACCTCGGTGACAGCTAACAAGAAACGACGAACAGACATGATGAACAGTTCCGATTACTGCATTACTGAAACTGGAGAGTCGTCTAAGAAGGATCCTCGAGAAGCCACATGTATTCCAGTGTCAGATAGTAAAGCTGCCAGTGAGCCTACAGTACAGCATTTCAGTTCGTTACAGGAATGACAATAAGAACACGTTATCATACTTTCCGCACAAACTGCCCGCCATCAGGCGCGAAAACAAATAGAAACCAGCAACATGAGTGAGGAACACAGATAAGTCAAGGAAACTGTCAGTCGGCTACAATATTATTGCACTTGGAGGTGAGGGCACTTCGGTCGGCTAATAGTGAGTTTTTATCGTGATGGTTCACGAGGACACCGTGAACCGCTTGATAGGATCTACATCTACATCCACATTTACATTCATACTTTGTAAATCCCACTTAAGTGCCTCTGGCAGGACCACCTTCACAATAATTCTCCCTTATTCCAACCTCGAAAAGAGCGCGGAAAAAACGAACACCTATATCTTTCCGTACGATCTCTCATTTCCCTATTTGGTATTATGAGAATCACTTCTCACTGTGTAGGTCTCCATCAATGAAATATTTGTGCATTCGGAGGAGGAAGTTGGTGACTGAAAGTTTGTGAGCAGATTCCGCAGTAACGAAAATCGCCTTTCCTTTAATGATGTCCAATCCAAAACCTGTATCATGTCAGTGACTCTCTCTCCCCTATTTAGCGATAATATGAAATGTGCTGCTCTTCTTCAAACTTTCTCGATGTGCTCCGGTAGTCCTGTCTGGTAAGGATCAAAGGATCACACACCGCGCAGCAGTACTCCAGAAAAGGACGTACAAGCGTAGTGGAGGCAGTCTCTTTAACAGATCTGTTGCATCCTGTAAGTGTTCTACCAACAAAACGCAGTCTCTCTCGTTCTTCCTCTCATCTACTTTTCTATGTGTCCTTTCGAATTTAAGTTTCTCGTACAAGTAATTACTAGGTATTTAGCTGAATTTACGCCCTTTAGATTTGACAGATTTATCGTGTAACCGAAGATTAACGGATTTCGTTTAGCACTCATGTGGATGACCTCAAACTTTTTATTATTTAGGGTCAATTGCCATATTTCGCACCATATAGATATCTTTTATAAATCGCTTTGCAGCACAGCTGTCTTGATATTATTCTTAATACGATGCGTTTTCCGTAATTTCCACTGTAGTTGTTTACTGCGACGCCACCGCGTGCTTCCGACAACGCTCGCGGGAGTTTTAGTGCAATGATATATTGGTCGCGGTGTAGTGACACTAACAAAAATCCTCACACCAGTGTAACATAGTAAACATAACGCTCAGGGCAGCCTGTGTACACAAAAAAAAGAAAAATTAGGAGTAGAAACGTGTGCATAAACACGGATCATTTGAAGGAAAAGCTATCCAAGTTCTACGCACGCTGAGTAACAGACGAGGAGGACCAGAATATCAGTATGATTCCTGTCACCTTTATCCGTAGAGCGAGGTAGCATCAGTGCACAAAATCATACTAAATCACAATCCCACTTTATCAAAATACAAAAAATACCTAAATAAAACCCCCAAGTCATAGATAGTCACGAATCCGACACTGAAAAAGACTCTTCAATGGAATGTCCTGAGGACTTAAAATAATCATGTAGGAAATGCAAAACACGAATGCTGTCTTTAATGCAATTTATGTACCGAACGGTTTCAGTCCAACACTATATTCACGGTAGTCCAATATGACCACCGTGAGCATGCTCCGGTACTGAACTGCGTTAAAGTCAGGATTCGCATAATGCACCTCCTACATTATATAGAATATACGCTGATGTCTTCCTGGACATGATGTTCAAAATAATCGGATAGAATGGAAAACAAGCAAATTTAGTAAAGTCTCAGGCATACATATTTCTAGGCCTGAAGATCAATAGAACTGTATCCAGCTCAAAACTACGTATATGAGTATGAAGCAGCCATTATCCTTTTACAGGAAGTGATCGTAAACGTCTTTACTTGAAGAAAACAAAGACAAGGACCATCCTAGTGCCTGAAGGTATCCCAAGTATACTGAAGAGTCAGAATTCGGTAGAGGCAGCGCACAACATTTAAGAGTCAACTTTCTAAATTTTTACGCTCATTCAGGCAGTAGCAAAAAGACGGAAAGAGCTACCTCTAGAAATATACAATAATTTATCTTCTAAAAGAAATGTGAAAACATCTACCAAGTCTTAATACTCGTAAAAAAGAAATAAATGAATTACACGACCTTGTGTAGAACTGGTGGCTGAAGTTTGCATGGGAATGAAAATACCACACATTTGTGAAGTACACTCTCTTATGTTGAATTCGGTCACTCGAATTCATAGATCATACATCAATGCTGCTCTTTAACAGAAGAAAATAAAGTTTGAATACAAAAATATTTTAAGGCTCAAAAATATTTTTTTTTCACTACTATGGTTTTCTTATTTACATTATTACATTCTTCTAGAAAATTTTAACTAATAAAGGCATGATTGAAAGAACACATTACATACCAAATTTTAAAGATTTACTTAAAATTCAGGTAGAATGTCTAATTTTGTGTTCCATGAGTTTCAGAATAAAATTTTCTTTGCCGAAGAAGTCACAAGTCAAGACATAGAGTAGTTTAGAATATCTAATTATGAGAAAAAATTTCCGCTAAAAATATGAAGATAATAAACGAAATGATAGGCGTCACGCAGTGTAGACGCAAAGCTGAGATATCGGGCACGCTCCCATCTATTAAATGTTAAACAGATTAGCATTTGACCATGTCTCACGCGGCTTGTGACGTGAGGAATATTAAAGAATGTAATCTACCACTGCGGGTACCATTTCGTAGATAAAGCTGCAAGAGTTAGTGGAGATTTTGGTTTGCGTTTTGGTACGTATGTTCTACAATATTTATGAGGGTGAGTGAAATGAAAACCTTAAATTTGTAATAACAAATTGAAATTTCGCCCTACTATCCTGTAAGTTGGTAAGCGTGCTACAAACAGCATGGCCTTTAGGTGGCAGCATAGTGAAGATGCACACATACCGTCGCAGCAGCATTATAAAGATGGTCGCCCCACTTGCGACTTGCACCAGTTGAGAACAGCGTTCTTTTATTCCGATTTTGCGTAGTGCGGGTGTGACACCTACTGAAATTCATCACCGAATGAAGGTTCAGTACGGCGATGCATGTTTGTCACAGAAACATGTCTACTAATCGAGTAGGAAGTTCGCAAATGGTGTGACTTCAGTGTAAGATGCTCCTCGTTCACGTCAGGCACAACGAGTTGTGACTCCGCAGAGCATTGCAGAAGTTGAAGCCATAGTGAAGGAAAACCACCTAGCGCCACTGAATGACATTGGAGCATGTTTACAGATTAGTCATGGGTCAACACACCACATTGTGCATGATGTGCTCCAGTTTCACAAAGTATCTGCAAGATGGGTGCAACGGCAGCTGACTCCTGACATGAGAGAGCGACGTGTTGGTGCATGTGAAGAACTTCTTCGGCGCTTTGAACGAGAAGATGGTAGCTTTCTTGCCAGAATAGTTACTGGGGACGAAACCTGGGTTCACTTCCACCAACCGGAAACGAAGTGAACGAGCAAGGAATGGCGCCATTCCTCCTCACCAAAACCAAAGAAGTTTCGAACAGAACCATCAGTCAGAAAGATGATTTGACGCTAGCCTTCAAGCTCTTCTATCACGTGCAATCATCGGAACCTGCTCTCGTATTGATCCCCAAGTGTCCCTCTAGAGTTTTTATCCCCAACATTTCCGTCTATTAAAAAATTCACTATTCCTTGATCCCTCAAAGTGTGTCCTATGAACCGATCCGTTCTTTTACTTAAGTCTCTCAACTTGTTTCCAAATTAGGTTCATTATTCGATAGACCCATCCAATCTGCAGCATTCTTATGTAGAACCACTTCTCAAAATCTTAAACATTTTTCTGGTTTCATCTGCTATCGTCTACTTCCGCTCAAGGCTACGCTCTAGACAAATTTCTTCATAACAGGGTTCCTGACACTTCACTGCTTTTACTGCACTGTCAGTTTACATTTGGTATCTTCTCTTCTTCGGCCATCTCAGTTATTTTGCTGGAGTGATATGAAAACTCGTGCACTGCATATAGTGCCTTATTTCCTAATTTAATTCCCTCATCATCCGCTGATTTAATTCAACTGAATTCCATTTTCTTCGTTTTCATTCTTTTGGTGTTCATGTTGTAACCTCTTTTCAAAACCCTGTCCATACTGTTTAACCCCTCCTGTGAGTCCTTTTGCCGCCTGTGCTACAACATGTAGCAAACGATATTTGATTCCATGACTGAATAGCGATTTCATCAGAGAAAATTCCTGCGTCACCTCCACAGTACATGCTTCACCAACCTAACTTGCTGTCGCGATTAAATATTAGAGAGTGGTTTAAATCCTATAGGATTTTCGTGCGAATAGGATGCTGAATGGCAAAAATATTCTTCGAGAGAATGAAATGAAATAACAATTTTCCACAAGCATCACCACTACCTCTTCATCAGACAACGAAAAAACATACAGAATACTCACTGACTTTTTACGTGTCGTACCACTCTCTATGTAATAACGTAACTTCGCTGTAAATATCGGATGAGTGACTAGTGTTATATGTGTAGTACCGGCTGCATGATATGTGCTCCAAATGTCAACTAAATTGTATTCAGAAAATTTTCATTGAACTCTGCTTCTGACACTCACGGAATTTATCAGTTCTGCATCGTTTGTTATAGCGTAGAAGTAATGTAGAGGAAACAGCATCATGAGCCAGGTTATATTACAGAAGGAAATCCGTTTGATTTTCATTCCGTAAATGCCACCATATGCTCTCACAGTAATTCTCTCGTGGATTTATTTTCAACCATGATCCGCTGATGTATTCCAGAAAAGAAAACATACTGGGTGAACAAAAAGTCAGGACAAATTTGAAAACTGAATAAACCATGGAATAAAGCAAATAGAGAGGTACAAATTGACACACATGCTTGAAATGACATGGGGTTTTATTAGAAAGAAAAAAATACAAAAGTTCAACAATGTCCGACAGATGGCGCTTCATCTGATCAGAACAGCAATAATTAGCATAACAAAGTAAGACAAAGCAAAGGCGATGTTCTTTACAGGAAATGCTCAATATGTCTACCATCATTCCTCAAAAATAGCTGCAGTCGAGGAATAATGTTATGAACAGCACTGTAAAGCATGTCCGGAGTTATGATGAGGCATTGGCGTCGTATGTTGTCTTTCAGCACCCCTAGAGATGTCGGTGGATCACGATACACTTGCGACTTCAGGTAACTTCAAAGCCAATAATCGCACGGTCTGAGATCTGGGAACCTGGGAGGCAAAGCATGACGAAAGTGGCGGCTGAGCACACGATCATCACCAAACGACGAGCGCAAGAGACCTTTCACGCGTCTAGCAATATTTTTTTTGTCTAATTAAACCCCATGTCATTCCAACCATATGTGTCAATTTTTACCGCTCTATCTATATTATTCCGTGGGTTATTAAGTTTTCAAATTTATACTGACTTTTTGACCACCCGGCATGTAGAAAATAGAGTGCATGAAAAACAAGTTATTAATCATCACGACACACCGTTTCCAGATGGGGACAGGCGGACATGTTCGTCTTCGTAGACGACTATCAGACAACAATGTTTTTATGTGCCATAGGTTTCAAATCGTTCGGATTATTTTTCTACCTAAAAGCCTGGGTACCTGTCAAGCGTCTGTCGACAGACAGTGAAAGCGCGTTCACTGTTAATTTCACGCAAAAAGATTATGCTTTAATCGTTCTTTGAACTGATATTCAGTAGCGACGTGCTCATGAAGAGTATAAAATGAAACGTCAAAGATTTATTCACGCAGTATGAACTGCAATTTTCGCCCAAATATTTATAGAATGGAGAAAAAAGTGGTCCCAAAAGGCTGTTAAATGTTTGTAGAGCTTAGCAGTTAAGACATGACTATTTCATTACTGTCAAGAGAGATGCGCATTTAGAACTGTTGTCGGACTGCAGGCCCCCTTACAGATTTATTTCAGGATGTCCATTTTAATGTCTGCCATTCTTCCTTTGCGCACTTCGCGGGAAGAATTGTTGATACTTCATTTATTTTCAGAAGTACTGATGCTGATATTGTATTTGGTAAGCGATTTCATCACAGGAAGATTTCTTTTAAATAGCGCTTAATAACTTCATTAAACCCGAAACTTTCGATATTGTACTGATCTATATTAGTTTTCCGTACAGTACATTTTTCAGTAGCTTCGCACAATCGTTTTACAGAGTCGCTTTTGTTACAATCCCCTATACAAGGTCCTTACATATTCCCTAATAATCTGAACCTTGTAATTCATTAAAAAAACATAGCATTTTCAGACAGTACTAACGTACTAATGTACACGGATGGTGTGTTTAGTCGAACTGTATGAGGCCGTCAAATGAAAACGAGACAGTTGAAAAAAATCGAGTAAACTGTTTATTATTTCAAAATAGTCCTCGTAATTGATAATATAGTTTTTTCGCTGTAGAACGACACAGTCAATGACTTCCTGAAAAATGTTTGCACTTACCTACGGAATCAGTATAGTAGCCAGGACAGTATCGTTCGAAGTAAATCGACGGCGACGAATGTCTTACTTCAGCGCTCAAAAAACAAGAAAATATAATGGGGAGAGGACGAAATTTATGGAGGATGTGTAAGTGTTTGCCAGACAAACTCCTGCAGAAGTTCTCGAACAACCTTGACAACATATGGATAGGTGCTGGGAAGCCCTTACACTCCCTCCATACAGCCCCGACCTCTTACCATGCGATTTACATGGTTTTGGAGCGCTCAAGAAAGAAACTATTGACTTTCGATTTGCTTCAGACCAAGAGGTGCATATCTCGGTACAATCCTGTCAGGTCAGTGAGGTCACCGACCGTCTTGTGTCATTCTGGGATAAATGTATTTACATTTATAGCAATTAATTTGTAAGTAATAATAAATTTACTTTGTTTGCTGCCACGTATCTCATTTTCATGTGACTGCCCCTTAGAGAAACAGTTTTCCGGGTATAATAAACCTTTAAAAAAAGGAGGTATGGTGTTGAAAGCTACATAAAATAATTACCCTTTCAGGCTATAGAACTAATGAAGCGATTCAGCTGAGAAAGTATATTTTATGAAGAGTTATTCCAATTACTTACTCATATAGTACAGGATTATTAGTACAGGAGAGGTTTATTAATCTAACATCCCATGTATAAATAATTACTACAGTCTTGCTTGAGAAACCCGTCGCGAAAACTTACAAGCACGTTAAGTATGCGCGGGAACAATTTGATCCTCTCGTTCTGAATATATTGCACACTACTCTCAAAAATGAAAACGCAATCAAGAAATGGAAAAACACTTGCTGAACACGATATCGGAATTATTGGTGAACGGCAGAAACTTACCGTGTTGTCAGGAGCAGGAGAACATTAATGACGTAGTATGATATGGAAATTATCATGGAAAGGTATCTCACTTTAAAGTAGTTGAGAAAGGTGACCATAATTTTGAACGTAACATCTACTATGAAACTGAAGATGTTGTCAGGAGCACAACTGACCCTTGAAGCGAATAATATTAAACGTTCTGGACAGCGTTTGGGTATTGCGCTACATTACAACTGAAAATTGTTTGTATGCTTGCAAGAGGTTGTGAAATTTTGAGAAACTCTTGAATGACTGTAATATAGGTTTTAGAAATGTCATGAAGAACACGGATTTGTTCTTCAGTTATTAATAATTGGAGGTTAATGCGTATGTGCGAGGTTCTGCTCAGCCAGCAACGTGTGCCTGAGGAGAAGTCTTAGAGAAATCATGCAGTTACTTTATGTGATGTTAGTATTTTATGTCAAGACCTAGTTTTTTTTCGCAGCAAGGAGGTGTCCAAGAGCACTTGCGGCGACGGTCACAGGATCACCTTTGTTTTAATCTAAATTTCAGGTTATTGATTATGAACCGATTAACCCACCCTATCCCACACCAAAACCCTAGCTACATTGCAAAACTGTATCGAATTTAGAAATGCTGGATGATCGCAAATAACAGGTACTCCATGTTTTTAGACCCGTTTATTTTATTCCTCACTACGCGTTTCGGGCTATGCCCGTCTTCAGATGACCTGGTAAAAATACAGTAACAAATATAAAGTTACATAATGTACATACTTCCTTGTTTTCTGTATTGTTATTTCATGCCCCCTCGCCCCACGTGGACGGATGAAGGGCCGACAGCGGTACAATACTCCGCTCTTCAGCCGAGAGTATTAACGAAACGATAACAAAGGTGATAGAAGAATAAAAATATGGGGAGTGCTCATGTTTTAAGTAAAACAGAGTAATGACAGGCAGTTAAAATTACGAAAAGTATATACACTTCAAAAACACAGTGATTATGAAGTGAAATTCTTCTATGAAAAAAATACTGGAGCACGGCGCTTTCACTTAATATCTGAAGGACCTGCACTGGTAGAAAATGTATTATGGAAGGAGAGAATATGTTTCAAAGAGATTCAGGGGGTGTGGGTGAGGAAATAGGGGTTTGTTAGAAGAGGAAACTATAAAGATGGCAGGCAGGAGGCGAAGCAGATAGTGAGACTACAGACAGTGAGAACGACAGAGGGTGAGGAGGAGTAATGCTGTGTGGGGAGATAGTGGCACGAGAAGAAAGGGATAGGGGTGAGTGTTGCAGCGTGAGATAAATGGGGAAGGTTTGAAGTTGGTGGGAGGATCCCACCGTCTGGGAGAGGGAGTTGTCTGAAGTTGCATTGAGAAGGGCTGTGGGGTTTGTGTAGCTGTAGGGATGTGTTTCTGAAGGTGTAGTAGCATACCAGGGTTGGTGATCAGAGGGGAGATAATGGAGTTATTGGAAACTAGCTTGTGTATAGTATAGGAGATGAAGAGGTGTTCGATGTGAGTGAGGAGGGGTGGGAATTAGTTAAGATGGTATAGGATCCATGTGGGGTAAGGTAAACGATTCCGAAAAGTGAGGCGGAGAGCATGGTATTAATGTACATAAAAGCAAACAGCGTCCGAACTGGCCTTGAAGGTCCAATGGTACCGACGGCCGCCCTTTCATCCTTAGCCCTTAGGCTTCACCAGATATAGATACAGAGGGACATGTGGTCAGCACTCTGCTCTGCCAGCCGTTGTCAGTTTTCGTGACCAGTGCCACAACACGTAAATTTTCCTCACAAGGACTTGAGCGAACTCCACCTGCCAACAGCACTCGGCAGACCCGGACAGTGACCCATCAAAGTGCTAGCCAAGCTCGGCAGAGCTTAACTTTGGTGACCTGACGGGAACTGGTGTTACCACTGCTGCAAGGCTCTTGCCACATAAAACACAAATGTCTTCAATAAGCAGTGTAGTTGCAAGATATTTGCATTACAAATACTTTTGAGAGGTGAATACACACGCTTTTAAATAAGTGTAACATATAACTTTGACAAGTACATGAAACATCGTCAGGGTTAAACAAAATAGCAACAGTAAGTAGATACGATAATCTGACAATGAAAAGACTTACAGCTGAATGGTAGTAATGGCCACTTGTCCCTGCTAAGTAAGCAATCTAATGGCGTGACTATAGCGGCGCTGCTTTACAATATCATTTCAAGGGGTATCACTAGTTACATACTTGTCCACAATAAAAGTTAGTGTTAAAAGTAATACATGAAATGAAACTTCTATTTTTAAAGTTTAAGAGCTATTCATGCCAACCATTACTCAGTAAATGATACACAAAAAAAACTATGTTATATATATATATATATATATGTGTGTGTGTGTGTGTATGTGTGTGTGTGTGTGTGTATACCTCCTTCTCCGATTATATTTCGTGGCAGTTTGACGTCATTCAGACGAGTGGTGTTATTTCTACAGCGGTTTGAATGTGTAATTATAATCACTATATATAAAACATTGTGATTACAATACTGAAATTACAATTTCCAACCGTTATGACAGCTCTGGTCAGAATGACGTCAAATTGCAACGGAATATTGTAGGAGGAAGAGGAAATCGTCTGGCAGAAGAAAAGAATGAGTTACAAGATGTGGCAATAGGTGGCGCTGTAAGTATCACAATTTAATAATGGTCGACTACAGATGACAACTGAATCATACAACAATGTCTAAGTTGTACGTCTGCTGTTAAACAAACTGTACTATTCAGTATGCATGCGTGTACAGGTGTGATACTGTTAGTTACGTATGCCCATCCAGCACGGCAAGGTCACATATCTGATGCGAAAAACTGGTTTTTAAGTCTTCTGTGGCCCAAAATCGCATAAAAAGCATCATTCACTTCGGTTGTTAATTGTCCTGGAGGCAAAAACCACATAAAAAGCATAAATCACATCATTTTTTAATTTTCCCGAGGCAAGAAACCGCATAAAAAGGATCAATCAGAATCTAATCGGATTATTAATTTCCGTGTGACTGGCGCAAAACATGTTGAATACGGTGTCCACTGTTATTTGCAACAATCGAAACAACTGATCACAGTGTTTCCGGAGTCACGTGCAGCAGCTATTTAACTGGATTTGTAATGCATGGAGGTGCGCAATCTTGCATAAAAATGATCCAATCTACGCACGGTGTTGGATAACTGGAATGACGTGGTTGTGCACTCATAGTGCTTACCACTGACGGTACAGGTAACAGGACCGGAAGCACCTGTCTCTTCGAAAAAATATAGCCTGAAACGTCCCCTTAGAAAAATTATACATGACTGTGCTTAAACTGACACATAATATTTTTTTTGCGCAACGCAATATGACTTTCAAAAATCACTACAAAAGAATGGCCCTGACTAAATTAACCTATACGTTTCACAAATCACTTACCTCACAAAAATCTTCGTTACCCGAACTACTGCAATACAGCGAGCGCCACTACTTCCTGCTAAATAAAAGATTCAAACTACTGAAGGCACTAACTACTGATAGGCATGGTTAGAAAATAAAAGATTTTGATACAGAACAAACAATGTATTTACCTCAATAGTGTACAAAAGTGATGATATATATATCAGTTCATCATATCCAGTATTACAAATTTACTGTCTCTGATGGACACACGTGCAGATCATCCGCTCTCAAAAATCCGCCATCTCACTTCCCCACATCCACCACTGCTGGCGGCTCACCTCCAACTGCGCAACGCTATGCGCTGTTAACAGCCAACTGCCCAACACAGCCAACTGCCTAACACTACAATGGCGAATATTGCAACAATGCCGACCAGCCTCAGACTGCACACGGCACAGTCAGTGATTTTCATCTAGAGAGCTACATGTCGTTACCAATATAAAAACCTAAACAGCCTACTTACAAGCCTTATGATAAACGATGCGGTAAACCCGCACCACACAGTGACCTTTTCAGGATGAAGCGGTACTGGTCGATTTGCGTGTGGATTTTCCGTTGTCCACATTCGACAATTTTGTGTATTGAAGTGTTCTGTCACATGAAAGTGGACGTCGTCTGTCCACGAAATCTTCCACGGCCAGTCGTTGTCCAATTCCATGCGAGCAATAAATTCTAAAGCAAAAGTCTCTCTCGCTGACAGGTCAACAGGAAACAACTCGTGGACATGGGTAATTTTGAATGGTTAGCAAAGAATGACGTTTCCTAGGACTTTACGCACCGTACTCGCGGGTATGTCCAATGTTCGGGCAATGCTCCGTGCACTACACGTTTGCAGACCACCACTCGTCTCCTCCTACACTGCTGTGGCCACTGCTTCCACTGACGTTGATTCAATTCGTTTCTTCCCTCTATCAGGTTGCACACCAAAAGAACACTTGTTTTCAAATTTCCCAATCATTTTTTCCAGACCCTTCATTGTCCGGAACTTCTGCAGGGCGACGTGTGCACAGTCATCATTCTTGCAAATACAGCTTTAGAAGCAGAGCACGACCCTGCATTGAGCTAGTCGTGGCGAATGTCGCAGACTCGAAATTACGAAAAGCCGTTTACCCGGCTTGTTAATTCCAACTTCAAGGGCTCTCGCGCATGACAGGTGTTTTCATTTACGTATTGTGACACATACAGTGCCATCTATTAAACAATTTTCACACTTTTTTTTTTTACTTCTGTCATTCGTTTTCGCCCTGCTCCGATAATATTCCGTTATATAATTGCTACTGTATTTCTATCTGCTCTGATAAAAATGAACAAGCCCGAAACGCCTAATGAGGAATGAAATAAATGTCTGTAAGAAAATATAGCACCCGTTTATCCACGACCATCCTACTTTTTATAATTTCTTATGGTTTTCTTGATTATAACGGACTCACACCTCTACCAAGATTCTCAACTGACTAGTGAAACTCGTACTAGTCGTGTTTGATTATTTTTGTAAGCTACCGTCTTCTCATCATCGTCTATCATCACAATCTTAGCAGTGCTAGGGACACCTTAACATCACTGTAGTATTACCTACATAGCGTGCGATTTATGGAGCAAGCTCGGTATAATCTGTATGTAATTAGCACTTTGTATGGTAAAACCTCCTACTGCCACCCACATTCCTACAACTGGAATGTCGTCAGCACTGTTATCAGTAATCTTCGAAACTCCGAAAACTACGGTTTCCTCTTGGACAGTTCTTTTTCTTTACTGTAAAGCCTCTTAACCGCTTCATATCCTCACCAGACCGCATAGGGTGCTAGGGTCTTTCTCCAAGAGTGATTACTCGACATGGTACGTTATAATCGTAGATACGCAAAATTGGGTTAAAAGTGTCCCATATGTTACAGAGCTACAGTACATGTCCATCCATACAAAGAGGGAAGTGGTAAATGCCAAGATCGTATCGCGTTTTCGTGTAAGTAGTCTTGTTGCAACTGTTGATTCGAAAGAATATGTGGAAGACTGTACCGGGGCAGCTGTGATCGGCGGTCGTATGACCTCGGAACGTCTACTCGTTGGTGAACCTCTCACCTCAGAAAACAGTGCTCGTACCAACATCTGAGAAGAGCATTGGCCGAGGACTGCCTACTGGGACTGGCGGAAAGAGGTTTCCATTCTTTCCCAAACTCCTACCGTCGAAACAAAGTCATTATTATAACATAGTGCTTCCTCGACGGAGAAGATTAGCAGTTTGCTTCTTTGTCTAAATTTAACAGTTGCCGACAGCTAGAGAAGATAATCAAACCATTACAAAATTAATGCATGTGAATTCAGATTCCGGAATATTGTTCCTCAGGATGTCTGGCATCTGTCTAGTACAATCTCTCTTATCTCAGAATTTTTAATCAAGGTGTATTTGCATTTAAATATTTGAGAAATGAAACTAACAACAAAAGCTCCCTAGTGAGCCAGTAATTAGTAATGAGTCCCAAGTCTGCAACGGTATGTACAGATTGTTAATTACCTGGAGTTTCTTTCATTGCTAATGGCCTGTTGCCAACACGCACTTGCACATACAGACGCGTGACAAGCTTTGTTGGCGTCGCGACGTTACATTTTAGGTATTTATGACCCTCATGGGACATTGTCTCTTGGCTAAAGGGAAAAAGTCAACCCTACAGCCATTGTATACTGAGAGAAAGCTTTTGACAACTTACAAAAAACAGGATGCAGTTACGGGTTGAACGGGGTAAAAGGGAAGTAGTAATAGAGAACACTGTCAGAAGGGTTTATAGCCTCTCCTGGATTTGGTTCACTATGTGTGTTGAGCAAGAAGTAAAGCAAACCAAGAAAAAAATCAGGGAATGTAATCAAAATTCATGGAGATGAAATAAAAACTTTAAGTTAAGCGAAGGCATTTTAATTCAGTCGGATGCGTCTAACGAGTTCTAAGACAAAGTTGATGGAATGGGCAGTGTCTTGAAAGGAGGGTGTAAGAATATGATGAATACCACCCAAAATAAAGGAAGGATAATGGAACCGATTCGAACTACGTCTTGTGATAATGAATTAACAGGAATACGAAATGAGACTAAAAGTAGCAGATGAGTTTTACGATTTGAGATGTAATGAGGATATAAATGAAGCCTGGCAAAAATAAGAGAAGCACAATGAAAAAGAGAAGAGAGTACAAGTAAGCAGGTTCAAATGGATGTATTCCGCAGCAGTTCTGCAGAGATGAAGAGATTTACGCAGGGTAACTTGCTTGAAGAGTTGCAGCACATGAGTCTTCCTACTGAAGATAATAATAACAATGACTAAAACAAGTATGTTGTATATGTATCACGCTTCGTTGACATTTATCGAAATTTCCGATAGCTGCGCTGAAGCACACGTATATAAAACGCTGTTGCTATTCGTACATAGATTATCCTGTTAACTGCCTCACTCCCATTCGTCCACTGTTACATTTTGGTGGGTGTTGTAACCTTGCAATTGAGTGGGTCAATTACACGAAAATTATTTACATAGAAGTTGCCATTGGTTTTGGTCCTTTGACGACTTTACAAGATGGTAAATGACAGCATCATCTGAAAACTATCTAAGAGGGATGCTTGGTTAGTCTCCTGACTCGTTTATGTAGATGAGGAACGGCAGAGAGCCTACAACACTTCACTGGGGAACCCCAGATGTTACTTCTGTTTCACTCGATGACATTCCGTCAGTTACTATGAAGACTGACCTTTCTGACAGCAAATCACGAATACAATCACACAAGTGGGACGACACCATACGAAAACAGTTTAATTAGAAGTCTCGAGTGAGGAACTGTGTCAAAAGCCTTCTGGACATTAAAAAAAATATGGAAGCCATTTAATTTCCCCTATCGATAGCACTCATTACATCGTGAGAAAAAAGAGCTAGTTGTGTTTCACGAGCTGTTTGTCAATAAATCGTTTCATTCGTGGGGATTCATTACGTTGGAGTAGAATATATGCTCCAAAATCCTACTGCAAATCGATGTTAGTAATATTGATGTGTAATTCAGCGGATTACGTTCATTTCCTTCCATGGATATTGGTGTGACTTGCGCAACTTTTCAGTCTTTGGGTACGGATCGTTCTACGAGTGAGGGGTTGTATGTAATTGGAAATGGAAATGCCGTGTGGCCAGGGCCTCCGTCGAGTAGACCGTTCGCCTGGTGCAAGTCATTCGAGTCGACGCCACTTCGGCGACTTGCGTATCGATGGGAATGAAATGATGATGATAAGGACAACACAACACCTAGTCCCTGAGCGGAGAAAATCTCCTACTCAGACGGGAATCAAACCTAGGCCGTTAGGTATGACATTCCGTCGCACTGACCACTCAGCTACCAGGGGCGGACATGTATGTACTTGATAAGTATGGATTCACTGCATTAGCATACTTGGAAAACAACCTGACTTGTGTACAATCTAGACCTGAGGCCTTTGCTGCTTTGCTACACCGATGATATCTACTTATGAGTCACTCATGTTGGTAGTTGTTCTTGATTCGAATCCGGAATATTCACTTTGTCTTCTTTTATTGACAGCGGTCGGGGAGGGTAGAGAAGGGGAGCTGTTATATAAATATGAAAACTATTTGCAAGAAGCCTAATACTTCATCTTCTCTATATTCATACACTAGTCACTGTTGTTTAAGAAGGGAAGAGTGTGAAGGTTGTGGAAATACCTAAGCCGTAACACCATATGACAAGACGGCGATCCTCCCTCCCCTCCCACTACAGGGCTCCTCATACTCCACGAACAACGTCATTGTGAGTGAGTCGGAAAAAGGCTCGAAATAAACGTCTAGGTGTTGGCGTCACAGTAACGTTGTACGTGTTTACAAAATGCATGCGTTCATAATAAAAAAGGATGCTCACGACCAGCCTGCTGACCGACCTAAAACCGACGTCATCATCATCAGATGCTTCGCTGGAAACGCAGTAATAGTCATTTGTATGTTAGTTCATTTTTTGAGGAGGGTGACAGGCTCCGGATAATGAATTCAATGGCACGAGGTAATTGTAAAGTCTGTGTAATAGATCATAAGAGGGGGCGTCCAGACATTAATGTGACTGATGCAAGATATTTATTTTGTCACCTTCAGTGGAGTGTGGTTTGTGCTTGAATACATCTGGTAAATGGCTATTTGCATGTCTAATTGCTGTCATCATTCAAATTGATCGTATCAACAGCAACCCAGTAAATTTTCCGTTTGGAATTATCTGGCCAGTTATTCAAAGAGCTGTAGAAAGCATGAAGTTCCAAAAGTCATTAGTACTTGATTTTCAAGTGGCTTTCCGGATGTTCTTTGCATTTAAAATGAAGTGTGTTCTTGAATATATGTACTACATTACTATTATTATGCATTTCTTCTCATTACACGCTTTCAAACCCAGGAGGCTGTGAGACGTTATGATGAAAGCCACTCACTTCATTATGTTCTCTGCCAATTTCTTCCATTTGTTTAATACATCCAGAGAGATTAGTAGGAAAAGTAGAGACGGAAATAGTGCTGTGAGGGAGGAACATGGGTCGTACCTAGTTACCTCGTTCAGTAAGAGAGAGAAGAGAGGTTCCAGTTAGGAGTTCGGGTCGGGCACACAGTTTAAGTCTGTCAGGAAACTTACAAACCCTTTCACGTCTGTCCTTCTCTTTCTAAATCCTCCCTAAGATCTGTACCTTTAACATAGTTATCGACGGCCGCCGTTTGTTATTTACTTTATGGTTCAAATGGCTCCGAGCACTATGGGACTTAATATCTGAGGTCATCAGTCCCCTAGAACTTAGAACTACTTAAACGTAACTAACCTAAGGACATCACACACATAAATGCCGGAGGCAGGATTCGAATCTGCGACCGTAGCGGTCGCGCGGTGCCAGACTGAAGCGCCTAGGACCGCTTGGCCATATTTACTTTAACCACATGTCCAGCTGATTATAGGTCCGTCCTACTTAACCGCTCCACATTACTGAGCTATTTGACGAGTTTTGTTAACAAGTTATGTTGCTCTGCGGTGTGGCAGCCTCTGAACTCTTCAAAACTGCGGTCTCGAATTGCTACAATTAATTCAGTTCACTCAAAAGGGAAATGTTATTTCAGTTGTCGCTTCACTGACCCCGATGACAACGATGAAGCGCTAGACGGAACGTTACTGTATTTTAGTTCCCTGAACATTCTCTGACAGCTGACTACTCCGCTGGTGGATGCCTTCTTTACTACTGAACTTAACAGTGGAGTTTATTCCGTAACATTGTCAACTCGAAGGTATTCACTTAACAAACACAGTAGCAGAGTTCAATCCAGGACAGAATTCTATTAATTCTGTCTGTAGAAAGCGTTTCCAGCTCCAAGTGCATGTATTTTTCGTAAACATTACCGCTCTAACATTCGTACGGATGTGCAAACGACTAGCGTTGCCGTTCTTTGTGACGGGAAAAAAGGCCACCACAGAGCACTAATGTTCTACATCTTCATTGAGATGGATATTCTCTAAATCACACTTAAGTGCCTGGCGGAGGGTTCACCGAAACACCTTCACAATAATTCTCTATTATTCCAATCTCGAAATGTGCTCCGAAAAGCAGAACACCTATATCTTTCCATGACAACTCTGATTTCCCTCATTTTATAATGATGATCGTTTCTCCCTATTTTGGTCGGCATTAACAAAGTATATTCGCATTCGGAGAAGAAAGATGCTGACTGAAATTTCAAAATGGGCCGACCGCGGTAGTCTAGCGGTTCTAGGCGCTCAGTCCGGAACCTCGCGACTGCTCCGGTCGCAGTTTCGAATCCTGCCTCGGGCATGGATGTGTGTGATGTCCTTAGGTTAGTTAGGTTTAAGTAGTTCTAAGTTCTAGGGGACTGATGACCACAGATGTTAAGTCCCATAGTGCTCATAGCCATTAGAACCAATCATTTCAAAATGGTTCACATGGTTCTGAGTACTATGGGACTTAAGTTCTGAGGTCATCAGTCCCCTAGAACTGAGAACTACTTAAACCTAACTAACCTAAGGACATCACACACATTCATGCCGGATGCAGGATTCGAACCTGCGACCGCAGCGGTCGCACGGCTCCAGAATGTAGCGCCTAGAACCGCGCGGCCACTCCGGCCGGCACTGAAATTTCGTGTGAAGGTTCCGCCACAAAGGAAACGTCTGTTTTAAAGATGTCCGCCCCAAATCCTATATCATGTCAGTGACACTCTCTATTATTTCGCCTTAGTATAAAAGTGCTGCTCTTCTTTGGACTTTCCCGATGTACTCCGTTAATCCTACCTGGTAAGGATTCCGGACTGCAAAAGAGGACGCACAGGCGTTGTGTAGGAAGTACCTTTAGTAGATCTGTTACATTTTCTAAATATTTTCCGTCTACAAAACACAGTCTTTGCTTTGCGCTTCCCACAACATTTTCTAAGTATTCAGTTCCATATGAGTTGTTCGTAATCGAAGTTCCTAGGTATTTAACTGATATTACGGCCTTTAGATTTGACTAAATTATCGCGTAACCCAAGTTTAACGGGTTCCTTTCCTAGCGCTCATTTAGATGCCCTCACACTTTTCATTTTTTAGAGTCAATTGTCAATTTTCGCATCATACTGATATCTTTTATAAGTCATTTTGCAATTGGTTTTGATCTTCTGATAATTTTACCAGACGATAAACGAGACCGTCTAATGCGAACAAACTGAGATGGCTGCTTGGATTGTCTCCTAAATCGTTTAAACAGATCAAGAACAACAGAGCCCAAAACATTACCTTGGGAAACGCCTGAGATCACTTCGGTCTTATTCGACGGCTTTTTGTCAATTACTGTGAACTGTTACCTCTCTGACAGGAAATCACGAATGCAGTTACAAAACTGAGATAATATTCCATAATCACGCAATTTCTCTATAAGCCGCTTGTGTGGTACAGTGTAAAAAGCCTTCTGGAAATTCAAAAATACGGAGTCAGTTTAAAATCCCTTGTCAACAGCACTCAACACTTCGTGGGAGTAAAGAGCAAGTCGTGTTTCAGAAGAACGATACTTTCTAAATACGTGTTGACTGTCTGTCAATAGACCGTTCTCTTTGACGCAGTTCATAATGTTGGAACACAATACAAGTTGCAAAATTTTGCTCGATATCTACATGAATGATGTGGGCCTGTAATTAAGCGGATTACTCCTACAACCTTTCCTGAATGTTGGGGTGACCTGTGCCATTTTCCAGTCTTTGGTCACGGATCTTTCGTCGTGCTGGCGGTTTTATATGATAGTTAAGTACGGAACTATTGCATCCGCATACACTGAAAGGCACCTAATTGGTATAGAGTCTGGACCAAATGACTTGCTGTTATTAAGTGATTTAAGATGCTTCTCTACTCCGAGGATATCTACTTCTACGTTACTCATGTTGGGACCTGTTCTTGATTCGAATTCTGAAATATTTAGTTCGTCTGCTTTTGGAAGGGAATTTAGGAGGGTGGTGTTTAGTAACTCTGTTTTGGCAACACTGTCGTCGAGAGTATTTTCATTGCTATCGAGCAGAGAAGGCACTGAGCGTGTCTTGCTGCTAGCATACTTTATATACGACCAAAATGTCTCTGGATTTTCTGCCAGGTTTCGAGACAAATTTTCGCTGTGGAAACTATAATAAACATCTGGCATTAAAGTCCGTGCTAAATTTCGAGCTTTTGAATAAAAGATTGCCAGTCTTGGAGATTTTGCGTTTGTCTGAATTTCTCATGCTGTTTTCGTAGTTTCTGCAACAGTGTTCTGACGCGTTTGTATACAAGAAAGCTCCGTCGTTTGTTACTTTATTTGGTATGAATCTCTGAATAGCTGTCGATACTATTTCTTCGAATTCCGTACGCCTCTGGTCTAAACCTAGATTGTTAATTTGGAAAGAGTGGAGATTGTCACACAGGAAGGCGTCAAGGGAATTTATATCTGCTTTTTTGAACGGGTATATTTTTCGTTTATTTTTCGAGGATTTGGGGTTACAATATTCAATCTCGCTACGACGACCCTGTGTTCATTAATTTCTGTATCCGTATTAATGGTCGTCATTAGCTCAGGATTACTTGTTGCTATGAGGTCAAGTGTGTTTTCACAACCGTTAAATATTCGTTCTTGAAGGTTGTCATCAGAGCATGTCGAGCATATAAGAGGCCTGTACAGCTTCTGATGCTGAGTGATGGGCGTGAAAGACAGAGAGATGTCATGTACAGCGTTATCAGCACCGGACAGACTCTAAAAGGGACATTATTGTGGGTGTCCATTTTTCTGGCTGGTTGAATAGTGTAATATTCAGATATGTTGTATATTCGGATGTAAAAGTGTGCCCATGTTCCACTGCATGAGAATGCTCTTCATCAAGTTTCGGGTCGCCCACATCTGACCACAACTAGATGGGGTCGCTGTACTGTACACCAAGCACATTGTTTCCTCTTCTCCCCTGCGCCTGTCGTCCTAAAACAAGTAACGGACTCTCGAAAGCATTCTGCGTCATTCTGCACCGTTGGTCGGAAACTGGCAGGAGACGGAATAGGGTGTAGCTTTCCTTTTGTAGGCTGCAATTGACACTACACT
Organism: Schistocerca nitens; assembly: GCF_023898315.1. Classification (NCBI taxonomy): domain Eukaryota; kingdom Metazoa; phylum Arthropoda; class Insecta; order Orthoptera; family Acrididae; genus Schistocerca; species Schistocerca nitens. The sequence goes on along the minus strand of NC_064622.1, from coordinate 237,240,621 downwards.
ACGAAGTATGCGTTTGGAATGATGCAGTGTTGGGGAAGCATAGACTGTAGGGGAATAGTGTAGCATTGTATTCAGTAATCTGACCACAACTAGATGGGGTCGCTGTACTGTACACCAAGCACCATAGTGTAGCATTGTACTCAGTAATCTGACCACAACTAGATGGGGTCGCTGTACTGTACACCAAGCACATTGTTTCCTCTTCTCCCCTGCGCCTGTCGTCCTAAAACAAGTAACGGACTCTCGATAGCATTCTGCGTCATTCTGCATAGACTGTAGGGGAATAGTGTAGCATTGTATTCAGTAATGAATCACAGTTATGCACTCCGAATGATGAACATCATTGGCAAGAATGGCAGTGACTTGGGAAGAGCTCCTATCTTTTCAGAGTTTTCAAGAGGCACAGCGGTGTTACTACTGGCGTCATGGTGTGGGAACTAATTGCGTATGACCTCTGACCATGGCTTGTTGTCACTGAGGGAACTAGTACCGTACAACTGTACGTCAAGGACATCCTGCACCCTCGTGCGCGTGTCAATACAATTTTTCAACAGGATGTGAAATTGGTTTCTATGAACTTTATGCGTGGTACTGAGATCTCCAATAGAACATATGTTTTACCAACTCGGACGTCGCAGTGGTATAATCCAGAATATCGAGGACCATTTACAACAATTATGATTCGTCTCACTTTAGGATAACATACAACTGTTTATGGGACCTCTAATCAGTGCATCCATCCAGGTCAAATGGTGGTCAATGACGCACTCACTACCAAACTTCTTTCTAAATTTGAGTCATTTCTGCAATCACTGCACTAACACCACATACAACCTCAAACCTTGAAGTTATGAGTGCTTCTCTTTCCTTTCTCAGGTAAGGCAACAATGCGAAATACTAAAAATTATAACACGGTTACAAAAAATGTTTTAATAATGTACTTGGATGCAAATGTGTGTTAAAACGTTCTGGAACCCATATCAGAGTGGAGTTTAAGTAAAACGCCACTGTATCCATCAGAAAGTATTTCCTGGTTAGGGGCCACATAAAAATCAATCAATTTCTATTGTGAGAAATTCACTTTAATAGCTTTCATTATTTAGAGTTGCTAATAGATTCCTCGCGCAACGAACACAGAAAAGAGAAAATGCGCTGCACGCTATTGTCCGTAAAACTGAACGAAACTGAAGTACGTTGTAGATATTAAACACTGCTTAAAAAAACAAGGTTATTGGACAGACAATACTGTGTCCTGTATCATTATACTGGGTGTTTCAAGAAGAATATACATATTTCGAATGCATATATTTATTAAAGTTTAAGACATACGAATAAGAAACTTTACACATATATTTACGAACTTCTCATGTTCAGATTACAGATGTTCAATATGTCCTCCAGCAGCTACACGATTAATATTAGATCGATACTCAAATTCCTCTCATTCTCGGGCAAGCATGTCCTTCGTCAATGATGTTATGGGAGTACGGATCCGGTTCTTCAGCTCTTCCAGTTTCTGTGGGCGTGGTGGTACATAAACGTTTTCTTCGATAATAAAAAATTGCTAGTAAACATGAGAAGGTCTGACCCTATACAGAAAGACATCGTATATCTTCCCAACGAAGCACAGTATTGTTCTCTACACTTTCAGCCAAATCAGTGAATGTGGAGTGCAGGAAAACTATACAGAATGTAATACACACATTATTTGACGTATAAAGTAAGCCACCACGACTGTAGCTCAAGGGCAGATCACACGAACGTGCTAGTATGTCATGTTGTTGTTGTGGTCTTCAGTCCTGAGACTGGTTTGATGCAGCTCTCCGTGCTACTCAATCCTGTGCAAGCTTCCTCATCCCCCAGTACCTACTGAATCTGCTTAGTGTAGTCATCTCTTGGTCTCCCTCTACGATTTTTTCACTCCACGCTGACCTCCAATACTAAATTGGCGATCCCTTGATGCCTTAGAACATGTCCTACCAACGGATCCCTTCTTCTGGTGAAGTTATGCCACAAACTTCTCTTCTCCCCAATCCTATTCAATACTTCCTCATTAGTTGTGTGATCTACCCATCTACTCTTCAGCATTCTTCTGTAGCACCACATTTCGAAAGCTTCTATTCTCTTCTTGTCCAAACTATTTATCGTCCATGTTTCACTTCCATACATGGCTACACTCCATACAAATTCTTTCAGAAATGACTTCCTGACACTTAAATCTATACTCGATGTTAACAAATTTCTCTTCTTCAGAAACGCTTTCCTTGCCATTGCCAGTCTACGTTTTATATCCTCTCTAGTTCGACCATCATCAGTTATTTTGCTCCCCAAATAGCAAAACTCCTTTACTACTTTAAGTATCTCATTTCCTAATCTAATTCCCTCAGCATCACTCGACTTAATTCGACTACATCCCATTATCCTCGTTTTGCTTTTGTTGATGTTCATCTTATATCGTCCTTTCAAGACACTATCCATTCCGTTCAACTGCTCTTCCAAGTCCTTTGCTGTCTCTGACAGAATTACGATGACATCGGCGAACCTCAAAGTTTTTATTTCTTCTCCATGGATTTTAATACCTACTCCGAATTTTTCTTTTGTTTTCTTCACTGCTTGCTC